>NC_079546.1:26957607-27322650 GCF_015846415.1 Triplophysa dalaica | reverse complement strand
TAAATTAAAGCTTCTTTATAAACACTGAATAGACAAAATAATCTATGAAAATATTTGTGTTGAAGTGAACTGTGCAAACACATAAATAAATAATAAAACATGTTAAACATATTGTTGAATGATGTTTTTCTGTCTCTCAACAACACAATAAGATATTTGTATATTTTGTGTAGTCGACTCTGTGCTGGTTTGTATCGGCCGCCTCCAGTTTCCCTTTGATTTTTCCTCCAGCTAATGCTGTGACGTAAGATCACTGTTAAAAATTGCTGTTATTTTACGGCAAAATTTTAACAGTATAATCCTGTTACGTCTAAAAACAGGACATTAATGTTTTTCATGGTGGTTACAATGACGTAAACAAAATTTAACATTATTTTGCCGTATTTAATGCACAAAGGACAAAAAACAGGTATGTACAGTATTTTAAGAAAAAGTCGAAGGCTATCGTCTACATTCTCCGAGTTAAAAGGTGAGTGCCAGTTTGCTTTGCTCATTATAGACTAAATATAAATTTGCAATTGCAAGTGCAGATAGCGTTGTAAAAACATACTAATTGTGGATGCTGTGAATTGTAACTCTTTGTTACGCTTGTTTCAGTGATTACGAGAGGCGACAACATTGTGAAGAAAAATATATTTTCCGGTTAAACTTTTTATCAAACAAGTGTCATGATATACTAAATGCTCTTTTGCAAGGATAAGCCTTCGAGAACTGCTGCTACAAAAACATCTCAATGTATTTGTATCACGCTAATTATAGACAGCTCATTTGCTAATATTAGCATGCTATCTTTTATTTAATCCTGGAACGTGCTGCTCATAGCATACATTTTGATTTCGTTTTTCTTGCAAATGTGGCTACGTCTTTCTAATTGGTACATAATTTTATTCCAAACGTTTTTTTTCTTTTACTAGTGTTGTGGATGTTTTAAGTTGCTTGTGTTTTGGATTGCATTGATCGAAGTTGTTGATACGTTTGGTGAAAGAATGCTAAAGAATATTCTTTACTTTAAGAATAACTTGCGATACTTATGAATAATTAGCATTTTAACTTTAAGTGTTGTTGGTTTACTTTGTATTTTATTTTGACCAATTCATAAGGCTAAGGGACATTTCATTGTTGTGCTGATATTTTCTTGTTAAGTCGAGTTGTTTTTATGCCTTTTAGGACGGTACAGTTTGACTCGTCAGCATGTTTCCATTTCAGTTATGTGGACATCTGTGTAGTACTCCAGTAGCCTACATGAATCACATCAGGATAAACAACATAGCCCAAACTTACTTCTACATTGCTGTATCCAGGACTGCAACAGGACATTTAAAAAAATAGCGTGTGTGCTGGTGCCTAGATCACATGTGTGCCCCTCAGAACTTGCATGCCATGTTGACTTGTGCAGTGCTAAATGTGATACACTGACTCAGTTTTATTCACATCTAAAAGTGCACATTAAAGAGGGACGAACAGTGACATGCCCCTTTAGGCAGTGTAATCAGTCATTTACTGTGTTATCTACATTTAACTCTCAGCTTTCCAGAAAACATAAACACTCAGCATTGGTGAACCTAGCTGAATCTATCTATGCCAGAGAACTTGTTACTGAAGCGGAAACCTTTCAAAATATTTCTCCCGATATGATAACAGATGAGTATACTGATGTAATTGGAAAAAGTGAGCATTTGGATTATACTCCAGAAGATATTCCCGAGGCATTATTTTATAAGATTCTTTCTCTGTTATATCTGAAATTACAGTCAAAGTAACTGATTCCCGCTTTGGTTATTCAAACTATCATTGAGGATATGCAGTCAGTTTATGATGTCAACCAGTAACATCTACTTTTCAAATTGAATGAGAAATTAATTAAACTTGGCGTTTCAAAGACTTCCATTAATAATGTCATTGACAGTCTAAGAGCAGATGATCTCTTACAAGCATGTAATAGCCACACACTAATACAGACCAGCGCAGGAAAACAGTGTTCAAAAACAGTTTTAATTATGCTGAACATGTCCCGATTTGACTTGGACATAATGAAGCTGGTAAGGAGTGTTTTCTTCAGTATATGTACAGCTGCTTTGTAATAATGAAAATTGTAAAAAGCGCAATATAAATAAAGTTGAGTTGAGTTGAGTTAAAGTATGTGCCTGTGAAACAGACAATTGAGGCACTTTTTCATTCCGAGTCTGTGAGGAAACAGTACAAGGAAATACAAAGCCATAACCAGTTGGATAATGTTATAGAAGATGTCTGGGATGGTGAAAACATCACAAAAAACTTTACCCGGACAGAGAGGTCCTCTTTAGGCTTGATACTTTCTCAAGACTCATTTGAACTTGTTAATCCTCTGGGGTCAGGAAGGAAAAAACACAAAATACTTGCAATGTATCTCACACTTGCAGACCTGTTGCCACATAACTGTTTAAGTATTGACCAAATGCAACTTGTGTTGTTGTGTAGAGAACAAGATTTCAAATATTTTGGTCAGAAATTGGTCATAGGTGTCAGGATCGGGGAACGAACCCGGGTCTCCGGCGTGACGAATCCCCGATTCCAATACTGAAACCCAATTGCAGGCAGACACAAAGGTGATGGTACGGGTAACAAAAGGTATTTATTATAACAATAACAAAACTAATACAAATAGGCAAAACAAAACCCACGAGGGGGAGAACAGATAAAGATAAAATAAAACAAGAACAAGAACTAACTAAACTACAAAATAAAACACTAGAAACACTTGGAACACTAAACTAAGACTTACTAGAGACAGGGGTAACTCGGAACAAGAAACGAGGAACAAGCAAAAAGCTGAGGACACTGGAGAACATCAAGCACACGAGGTAATACGTACACATGACAAACAATGAACCATCCTCCAGACAGAGAAACATGAGGACTCTTTATAGGGGAGAGAACTTAAGGGGGAACAGGTGCGGGGGATTAACACTCAAGGGAAAGCTAATCAACACAAACTAAGAAACAGGAGGGCAGGAACAGATGACGTAGACTTGAGAAACAAAGGATCCTGTATGATTCCACCTCAAGACCTAGAATTACCTAACAGGAAGAGGTGGAATCATGACAATAGGATGCTTAATGAAAGACCTTCAAGCCCTTGAGACCAATGGCATAGTTCTACCTGATGGACAGGTATGTAAAGGAATTTTACGAGTTATTGCAGGAGACAACCTGGGATTTGTGGGGGCAGTCGTGGCCTGTGGGGGCAGTCGTGGCCTAATGGTTAGGGAGTCGGACTCGTGACCAGAAGGTTGCCGGTTCGATCCTCAGGGACGGCGGGTAATGATTGAGGTGCCCTTGAGCAAGGCACCTAACCCCTTCTTGCTCCCCGGGCGCTGAAGTGATAGCTGCCCACTGCTCCGGGTGTATGTGTGTTCACCACTTGCGGTGCGTGTGTTCACTACTCTCTGGATGGGTTAAAAGCAGAGGTATATTTCGGATATGGGTCACCATATCTGACAAATAGGTCACTTTCACTTTCACCTTCATCACACACAACATCGTTGCATCAAGTACTTTTGTCGATACTGTGAAATTGAGAAAGATGTGTTTCATGCAGATCCTCTGACCACAGCCAACCCTCGGACCCCAGAGTCATACAACAAGCATATTCCGACAACAAGGAACATTCGGTTCATAGTGGGGGTATCAAATTTGACTCCTTCTTCAACTCCGTCTTTGTTTTATGTATGTCAGCCTGGGTTGCCCCCTTGTCTTGGGCATGATTTGTTCGAAGGAGTTGTTGCCTTAGATCTTGCATTGTGCAGTAACCATCTTGTCATTGTTGACAAACAGTTAACATACACTGAATTGAATAGAAGGATCGATCAGTTCAGATATTTAGGCAATGATGCAAATGATATACCGTGTGAGGTGAAGCGAGGAAGTGACAGACTGAGTGGCCATGCTGTACAAAACTGGTGCCTGCTGAGACTGTTACCTGTGTTGATTGGAGGTAAGATAACATGTCCTGCTGACAATGAGATCTGGCAACTGGTGTTACAGTTAAGAGAAATTGTGACATTGGTTTGTGCACCAGCAATTTCAACTAACCATATAGGGTACTTGAGAGTCCTTATTGATGAATATTTGCATTCCAGAAAACAAGCCTTTCCCCGTCAGCTTCTTAAACCTAAGCATCATTTCATGAGCCATTATCCGGAGCTCATTATTCAGTTTGGACCGCTTATCCGTCTGTGGACCTTGAGATTCGAAAGCAAACACACATACTTTAAACAATGCGCAAGAAAAATGCATAACTTTAAAAATGTGTGTTCAAGCCTTGCAGAGAGACATCAGCTTCTTCAAGCATACCTTAGTGCTGGTAATATCTTCCCACCAACAATTGTAGTAGAAAAAGCATCTAAATTTTTTCCACATGACTACAATGATGGTATTAGAGAATCAGTTGAAAATTATGGCTTTGGACCTGAAAATACTTTGATTGCTCATGAAGCAACCGTGAAAGGAACCAAATACAAAAAAACATGTTGTTTTTTATTAGTAAGGATGAAGATGGGCTTGATGTTGGTAAAATTGTGATGATACTGAATTATAAAAACTCTGCAGTCTACTTTCTCACTGAAAAGTACAAGGCTTTATGTCTGCATGATATAGGTGTTCACTGCATCACGCCAATCAGGAACTGTTACTACTGCATTAACCAGGAGGACCTACTGAATTATTACCCTCTACCTGAGGATTCAATTTGTGAGATTGCATTAATTGTTCTTCACCACTCCATTCCCTCTTTGTAGAGCAATGAAAACTCTGCTTGAAGACCTGAGGGGAATCATCCTCAGAACTTTGCCAACAATTTCCAAAGACACTCAACAGGCATTGATGGATAAGCTGCTAAACTCTGGACTTGAATCTACACAAGACCTTAAATATGTGACTCAAGAAGACATTGCTGACCTACACCCGTCCATTCAACTACGGAAGCTTCTGGAAGCCATTAAAAAAGGTAAAGTGAAGATCTCACTGTTAATATAAAAGAAAATCTTACTGTTTTAAAATATAGAGTTAATCCTTAAACAGTAGCCCTGACTGTCCTGTTTTACAGGATACTGTATCTTATGCTAATTTATGCTGTCATATGGGATTTTGTTTTCCTGTACTTTTAATCCTGCATATTTACCTGTTAGTCTTTGAACTGCTGGATACTGATGGTTCTAAATAGTTGTAAATGTACTTTATATTTTATTTATGCTGTGAGCTGCAATTAAAAGAAAATTCTAAGCACTTGATGTGTTATTTCACTTTCAAGTGAATCTTTTTTATTGTTATAGTGTTAATCACATATTGTTCAATCACACATGCAGTTTAACGTCTGCTTTTGCTATTTCAGAGACAGAGGTTGTCACTTTGGACCTAGAAATACTTCCTTCCGCTACACCAGCAGTCAGCACACCTTGAATTCTTCCTTGTTCTAGTCAATCAGGTCTGCTCTCAGTCTCAAATCAAGGATCTAGCAGCTCTGAAGATTGTACTCCATCCCCCCAAATAGAAAGAACATGGCCAGAGACTTTCCAAATTCAATGGACAACCATACCTGTGGATCTTAGGTCAGCGATGGCTGATGGCAAGAGACCTTCACTGTCAGCACGGAGACAAATGGTCAGAGTTTTGGCAGATGAGATGAGGAAATACGAACTAAATCCCAAGCGCTCACAGTCTGTCACTGTCTGCCAAAATATCATCCGCCAATATCCTAAGAGTTTTGCTGATGTCATTGACAATGGTCAGGTACTAGGAAATGGTTATTCCTCACTGTTAATTCAACTTAAAAACAGAATTGAAAATCTGAATCGCACAACAAGCTTTTGCCAGCACCGTTCCTCTGGTGATAGACTAAAGAGAGGGCCTACCCTACCGATACCTATGGCTGCACCAGATTCCAGCCTGACCTCCCACCACAGGAGACAGATGAAACAGTCGAGCAGAAACGTCAGCGGCTGGATGAGATATACCATCGAGAAGGAGTTAATGGAGTTGAAAGAGTCGAGGTTAAACAACTCATGGAAACAACCTTTTGCCTACAGCGTCGGCAAATAAATGTGTTACCAGCGCCATCCATCACCGATTTAAGAGACCAGTGGCAATATCTTTTCACGCAGAAAGGGCTTTATGCTCATTTTGAGCTTCTTACAGAGGTCAACATTTTACGTGCGCTTGAGATGTCCATGGAGGAGTGTGGAAGAATCATTGCAGAGTTCTTCAGCAACAAACCCAGCAACGCTGACGTCAGGGCAGTCCTTTCACGGCGCTCAGACATCGAGCTGTTCTTTTTCGTCATTCAACTTCTGATGGCTCATTTTTCAGAGACCCAGGAAGGGCTGATCCTTTTTGCCAATGTAAGTTACTTTGTTTATTTTCTATCATGTTGTGATAGTTCTGACAATCAAAATAGAAAATTATTATTGTAGTGTAAAAGGAAATTATAATTGTTACTGTATTTCATCTTTCTTATCTTTTCACTATTGTGACTGTGTCATAGGCATCTTCCACTCCAGCTGATGTCGAAAGGACACATGCACTACCTGCAACGCCCCGACTAATACTCCTTGGTATGTATAGTCTGTTCTTTTATGATTACATAAAAAGTGTACTTTTTTTCAACACTAAGCTGAAAAGAAAATAATTATCCTGTTATAATTTACCCACACTGGTATTGTTCCAAGCCTGTATAACTTTATGTCTTTGGAACTCAAATGAATATATGAAAAAAAATCTCATTCTTATCCATCTATTGAAAGTCATTTCATCATTTTAGTTTAATGCTGCCATTTATTCGCATATAAAGAATCACCACGGCACATACTGTACATAGAGCAGATGCGCTTAAACATGCTTAACATGTGAAAACCATTGAGATATATACTTGTCTGTCCGGCTAGCAGGTTTGAAGGCCTATTTACCATGGATTCGAAAATTAATAGTTTTTATGGCTTTGAAGGTGACTAATTGTTGAGTACATTTTCATTTGAATGCACTAACCCTTCAACAATATTTAGAATAGAAAATTAAATTTTGTAACTGCAAAAAAAAAAAAAATTATGTGTTGGTTGAAAAACCAGGAATCTGCATTCAACAATGGATGATCAGTTTTGAGGGCCAAATAATTTGTGCGGGTATCCAGCCAAGTTTTCTTTCTGGGCTTGCTGCTGTTTTTGCTATTTTCTACACTCTCAACGTTTTCAACGAGTACCAAGCTGAAGCGGCATGCACGCTGGAATTCATCCAGAGGTTAGATTCTTAATTCAGTTCAATTAAACATTTCAACCTACCACTTTCTCTAAACCACGTTTATAAAACAAAGTCTATTTGCACAACTTTGTTATGTAAACATTTTTTTAAACATTTTTTTTGTGTCATTTGTTTTGTGTTAGTTTGCTAAATTTTTTGTTACTATCAATCAAATCAGCCCAACTGCAGTTGATTTTACTTGGAATGCACTGAAACATGAATTTGATCAATCAGAGTTATCTGTTTTGGGATTTACATGTGATTAACTCCTAAAAAGATGTTAAAGTGCAACATTATCTACACTTAAGATAAAAGGGTAGTTTTTATAATTTAAGAATTGAGTTCTGTATTTACATAATCTGAGTGAGTATCCTTTTTTACCCATACTAAAGATGAATGTTAACATTTTTTATAGGCGGTTCATTGGGATTAATCCCGAAAAAGGCACCAAGGGTGGACGAGTCCTCTCGAAGCGGACAGGAAAGGTCCCCCAGAAAAAGAAAACAGTCAACACCCGTGTTGCCAGTTTACTCAAGAAACTGGTGGACTTTGAGTGGGACTTTATATAAGTTAACCCATCCATTACACAACACACATTCCATGCAAACACAAACATGATGTGTGCTAGTTGCACAATTTTTTCAGGCGTTCAGTTTTGCAGAACAAAAACCTTTAATTCTTAGTCACTTTAAGTCCTTTGTTTAGCTTTTTTACACGTTCTACATATTTTGAGAATATTTTGTGGTTCTTTGTGTTCAATGATGTTCCTTTCAGGTGTTGATAAAAGGTGCCACTATTCTGTATTTTATAAAGGTACATTTATTTGACGATTAATTTATTTTACCACAGCCCCTACTTTTGAGAATATTTGGTTATTTGTGTTTGCTGTTTACAATAACTGCACTTATTTGCTGCACAAATATTTAATTTTATTTAAATGGCTGCATTTTTTTGTAACTTTTGTTTTAAATGTGTTTCAAGGTTTTAAGATTTTTTTAAATAATAAAGATGCATGTTTTGAAGTGAAGATGCATTATTTGTGTTTTCTTTAATGTTTTAATGGACAAAAGTATATACTGTACAAAACAGCAGGACTGCTAAAGGGATTATAGATAGTATCAAAAGTAAAAATAAATTATTTGTAGCCTTTTAAGAACCACTTGAGAATAAACATTAATCAACTGTTAATGCTTTTGACAGTATTTTACTGTTAATGTAGAAAATAACAGCTTTATGCCGTTTTTGAAAAAGCGGTAACCACCTGTTAATTTCAGCAACAGTAAGAGACCGTTAATTAACAGTATTATAATGGCAACTGTGCTGCCAGTTACTTACTGTTTTTTTACGGTGAAATTTTTAACAGTGTGACGTTGACACTAAAAGGGTCTTTGGTTTACTTCATTATTTGTAAAAAACATCTGCAAACTTAATAACAAATAATTGAATAACAGAATAACAGAATTATATTAGTGAATGTTTAAAACGGGGTCCCATATTAGATAAAAAGATAATATTCGTAACACAATTATACTTATCTGTGTGAGGCGACAAATATATCCCAAATAAACACTTAAAGCTTGAAAATAGTTTGTGGTCTTCTGCATGATCGCGGTGGTCTTAATGTTTCATTCAAATCATTTAATGTGTTATTTAATCCACAACGTTTTCCATTAACATTTATTTATCAATGCAATCTGAGGTTTTTCATACAATTTTGACTTTAACAAAAAGCTTTAAGATAATTTAATTTTCACAGGAAATTCCTTCTGATGTGGTGTTTGAATTTTAAACATTTCCACAAACGCTTTATTTTTGTCTGTAAAGATTTTTTACTATTGTTGAATTGTTTTGTTGTAAGAAAAAATGTGTATTCATCAAACAACATCACAACTCGAAGTTTGCTTATTTTAAAACAGCATTTGAATGGAAAATGTGAAACAACACATTTAATTTGAAATAAAAGTGTATCTGTTGACACCGTGTCCACACCGGATGTGGCGCGATGTGACAAGTGTCAATAACACAAATTAGAACTCATCGTGGATGAGTTTTGTACTATGCACCGAACCTTTTATATTAGACATTACCATTGTTGAGATTCATAAGTTGAAATTTGATATCTCTTGTGATTAAATAATATAAAACTTTTTTTGTACATAACGGTTATCAGCAACATCGGTGCTTGAAGCTTTTGACACAGTGCTCTACTTCGTCATCTGGTGGTCAATAAAAAATCCTTCACCGACTGTGTCAAAGATGTTTTGAACATAGAAATGTTATTATAAGCTTTATTTGTATATCTAATATATAATTTAATAACATACAGCATTAGAACTCAAAGTAACAACGAAAAATAAGCACATCCAGTTCTTAACATGAGTATTATGAATAATAATTTAATATATAGGAGGCACGGTGGCTTAGTAGTTAGCACGTTCGTATCACACCTCCAGGGTTGGGGTTCGATTCCCGCCTCCGACGTGTGCGCGTGCGTGCGTGCCACCACAGCTCAAGTACAAAAGCTTGTGTAAATTTACATGCGTCCTCTACTTATACTTTTACGTTTTAACTGTGGTTTACTTCCCACCGCTGCCTCGATTTCAACATGACTTGAGGCAAATACTTTCCAGTGTATCTAACCTGTAACATGCTTCCTGTTATACATGTTGTGTGAAATATTCCCGCACCGGAGCTCTTTTTAAACTGCAGGCTTATTAAAATAATGGGCAGGAAACTATAGAGATCTGTGTGTGTGTGTGTTTTCACATTATGGCTTATCTTAACTAAACTATGTTTTTTACAGCATCAACTACAACATCAATATTAATAAGAGGTATGAAGTGTTGATTGTGATCCATGTGTCCTGTTACATAAGTACATGAGTGAAACTCTCACTGAACTCATCTTGTGTTTGTTTCTCATGTGTAGTGTTTGAGAGTTTGATGGATTTAATGGTGTTCTTGTGTCTTCTAGTGATTCTAGTGATTGTTGAGGTGTCAGTGTTTGCTGCTCCTACTGTCATTCTTCTTCAGATCATCTGTGCAGGAAGAGCGCGTGAGTTTTCATCATCATCATCATTCACATTCACCTGAAACAATCCAGAAAACAAACAGCAGAACTTCATCACTTTTATTGACTTTTATCTTCTCAGAAAACAGAAGAAGGACTCAGAACGCTCATCCAGAAGACACAGTGATGTCAGCAGTTTGGGAATAAAATCTCAAGGGCACCTCAGTCGTTACCCGTCAGCCCTAAGAATTGAACCTGCAACCTTCTGGTCACAAGTCAGACTCTCTAAACATTAAACCACAACTGTCTATAATATCTTCTTTTCTATATTAATGTGATAGTTCATCCCCAAATGAAACATCTTTCATCATTTACTCACATTCAATAACCTGTATATTTTTCCTTTCTACACAAAAGAAGATATTTTGAAGAATGTGGGGAAGTAAACAGTTCTGGGTCACCATTGACTATAGTAATCTTTTGTTTGGTTAAACACATTCTTCCAAATTCTTTCTTTGTGTTCAGCAGAACAAAGTATTTTACACAGATTTGAAACATCTTGAGGGCGAGTAAATGATGACAGAATGTTCCTTCTTTCATGAACTATTACTTTAAATATGTCAACAGAGTCTGACGGTTTGTGTAACTGCATGTGTGTTATTGCATTTTTGTAACGTAGTTAAATTGTGTGTTGATTTATATCTGGCTTTTGATTTTGCATAATAGCTGAATAAAATGTCTGATAATGATCTCTGTCACGGACTCAGATGCTCTGTTAGCCACGCCCCCAGCACCAGACCTCACCGCACACTTCAACATACTATGATGACACACAAACTGTTCCTCATTCACTCATTTCCAGACTCAATAGCTGTGTCCCAATTCATAGTAAACAGTGCACAGTAAACACGGCTCTGTAAACTCTTATGGGGATTTATTAACTTTGTGGAGACTTCCAGAAAGCCTACAAACGTATATTAAAGACAAACAATGTGGAAATAATATTTAACTGAATATTAAAGACAAACAATGTGGAACGAATATTTAACAGAAGATAAATAAATACACAAATACTTTAAGAGAACAGATGTATATAAACAACAGAATTACACTTTACTGCAGCGGCTTTTGACAATGTTGTGTTTCCAAAGAACATCTCAACTCACGCTTCATTGATTTAACCTCGAGTAGATGCAGACACATGCTGAATGAGCACTTTACAGCAATAACAACAGCTTTAAACAACGCTTCAAGTGCAGAAATACATAAGAAACTTCATTTACACGCAGCTCATCTGAAGAGAAAGAGTCAGAGACTCACAAGCGTCTGTCTGCTCCCGCTCAGTGTTTGAGCTGCCCATCACATCCACCAATGATAAATAAACAACAATAATACATAAAACTATTTATAATTACACATAGGATAAGATGTATACCATATTTATCAATCATGGAGGCTTGTTAAACAACTGAAATTGTATTGTAGTTTTGCATTTTCTGTTGTTTCACATCACGTACCACTAGTTGTATAACCACAGTTTGAGGAGACGTGTGAAACCTTGAAGCAAATAAAATTGTAATCTACAGTGATCAGACACACACAGACATCAAGAATATGTGTCTGAATCTCAACAGTGGTGACAATCAACAGACTAATTCAGATTAACAGATCAACTGCAACACAGGCTGGTATTCATGGATGAGTTTTGTTCTATGATGTTACCCAGCATGCATTGCATTATGAAGTTTTCTTTAGTTTGATTGTCACCATTGTTGAGATTCATACACTGATTCTACATGTCTGTGTGATTCTAAACAGTGGTTTGTGATGCTGTACAATTAAAGTAAATGCAGGACCAGTATTGCTGATATTGATACCAATACTTTTAGAAGAATTCACCTGAATTTACATTTACTTTCCTCTGGATGTAATGTCATCATTTATCAGATGAATTCAACATTAATTTGCTAAATCTCAATACATTTTCATGAACACTAAAATATTTTGTGATTTGTACTCTTAATGTGCCTATAGGCTGTAATCATGCAGATGTTTAAACACGGGATATGATTTAAACCAAATAAATACATTCATTTATTAATTTATTCTTGTAATATAATTTGCAATCATGAATTTAACAGATTAACAGAACAACTGAAAACCGACATTTCATAATGAACAACCGTTGGTCTGATGAATGTTTGGAGACTTATCATTTTGACTGAGGTCAGTCAGAGTTTCATAACTATACACAGTCTGGCTGTATGTGTTTGTTAGTCTATGAGCACTGACTGTGTACTTCTGACTGTGTACGGCAGGGGTCTTCAACTACTTTTCTTTGAGGACCAGATTCCAAAAGTATAAATAGGATGCGGGCCAGTTTCCATTTCATAATTTCTTTTCTTTTGTATTTCCGTTATTTATTTCATTTGTTCCATTTACACTGGTTTTGTTGCTTTAACTTACAGGTCATATATTAAAGTATGCACACAAATATTGCATCCAGTATATAACTATTCATGATATTTAATCAAAGGGAAAGTGTCTTCATTTACTGAATGAAATTGCTGTAAATTTACTCACCCACAGTCCCCCGATACTTCCAAGATATGTGTGGTATTGTTTTTTATGAAGATATTGAATTAATGGAAGTTAATTAAATTAAAAAATGCTCATAAATTCAGCACAAAAAAAATTGTGTTGTACCCATAAATAGTCAATGCAAAGCACCTCATGAATGCTTATTCGTATTTAATAAGTCCGGCATCCAACCCCCTTGTTAAGTCTGACGTCACGCACCATTATGGACGTGTAATGTTTCTGGTTCAACCGCTATCTGATGTCATAGAAAAAAAAATAATAATAATGTAAACCCTGATCACATCCTTTATCTCCGTAATAAAATCACAAATGGCCATACATGAGATTCACTGAGATTTCCATATTAATAATCGTTATAATTATGATAATAATTATATTAAAGGCAAAGAAGATCTCTGCAACATTTATATGTTTACAGCATTCAGACTGATCGTGAACACCTCATTAAAATCACATCATTAATTGACGTTTCCTTCATCTGATATCAAATTTAAAGACATCATTGTTAAAGACGAATGTTTCGTCATTCAAGTTTTGTTATGAACTTAGTTAGAATCGATAAAGAGGACATTTAGAGAAACGTTTGTGCGAGAGTTTATTGTGTGTATTTCCAAACTTTGACATTTGATGATTATGCACAGTAAGGAAAATATATTTAGCTTTTTTATTTACAATGTGTATAATTTATTGCATTTCTGTCAATAGATCCTCCATAAAACCCAATATTGTTCTGTTTATATTTCCGTTTTCAAGAAAATGATTTATTGTTTCTTACAACAAATGGCACTGATTTAAATGACAAACAAATGCAAAATATTACACATGGTATTGTCAATCAACCTCTGTTGTAAAGTTGTTTTATTTATGTATATTTTTTGTTGGCACAATTATATTGTGAACCATCATAAATTCAAAAATTTAACATTCAGATACAAAGCTTTACACATTGTTCACACTGACCAGAGAACAGCAGCACTAGAATGTTTTTTTTTCCATTGCTGATGGCTTTACAGAAGCTGAAATGATGAAAATATCTCAGTGAATCATAACAAACACTTTAAAATGAATAAAGTGACTCAAAGTGAAGAAACTCTTTTGTATTATATGATGAAAACTCAAGTTTACCTGTGTGACCGGGCCAGAGGGGAGGTTATTGATTCAATCCTTCATAGAACCTCACGCTACCACAATTTCCTCACAATAATATAACATACAAATAGTCATTTAAACAGTCACCACTTCACACATACCACACATTGGCCCACTAGACAAACATGTCAAGGACAAAAGGAACTCCAGCATGAAAACCCCAGAAAAATAATAAATATACAAAATAATAAACAAAAACGAAAGAATCTCAATCGAGTTTCAGTAACTTCAAACCAACCTCCACAAAGTAAAACATAAAAGAAAAAAATGATTCATAAATGAAAACCCTCCCAACAAGTAATATCTAGGAACACGATGGAAGATGGAAAACCAGAGGAAATTGAATCTGTAGTAATCATGTGCGATATAATAACCGCAAATAATATATAAATAAAAACGACCAAACTATATATATATTCCAAATAAAAAAAAATACAATTTTAAAACAACACAATATAATCCACATTCACACAAAACTACAAATGAATGCCCGTAACTACACAAGTAACCGTCCACAGTCACAGAGAAAGAAACACATTTGTGTTAAAAGCCTCCTCAGAGGACTCTTACGTTGAAATCGTTGCTATGGTAACAGTTGGGCTCTATCCGGTAGTCAGTGTTGCTGTAGCGGATCTATTGTACTGCGGCAGTCGGCTGGGGCAGAAGTTTATAGTTCATATTTAAGTTTATATTTTGATTATCTGATGGTTTTGCACAAGTGATTATTCTGAAGGTATTAATCATTGAAGAAGAAGTAAGTCAATTTATTATTATGTCTTCTTGGTGATGTTATATTATTTACTTTCGTTTCGCATGGTCATGTGCTGATCGGTTTATATATATTTCTCTCTTTCGGGAATATAATTGAAAGTGTTGTTAATTCAGTTCATTATACAGATGTTTACAGTGAATAATATTGATATTACAGATAAATACTGTAATGGTTGCGTTCTGTTATATATTCTGTTCATTATGTATAACTCGCATGTTATTTATGATAAATGTGAAACTATAGCTTCAGTGCATTAAACTGTAAGATATTGTTACTCAGATAATCTTTTGATAACTCCTGATAATAGAACTGTGCACATAACAGTATCATTTATTACAACTGCACTGATTTAAATGTGGACACATTATTAAGACCCAGTTAGTTTATTCATTATTTATTGTACTTTTATTCATGGACTAAATGGAGACCTCTGCCTGTGAGGATACAGTTTGATTGTTGATATCTCTGACATTCATCTGACTTCAATACACCACATAACACCCACAAACCTGTCTCTTCATTATTTGTGCTCTGACCGGCACCCAGTGGGGTTTACTCAACTTCATGACATCAAATCCTAACCTCTGTAACAACATTTCTCCACACACACACACACACACACACACACACCTGTACACAGATTTTATTTTTGCTCATTTTATGATCAGCAGTGTTTATGGATTTTTGCAAATAAAATCTCAATGTTGTACCTTTTGCAGTGCTGTTTAGTGTGTCATGTTTAGATGTCTTTCCACTCTACATCACAGCATGGAGCCTCCACTTTGCATTCTACCAACAGCCTAACAATATGGCTTGCCCTTGGTGTCAAAGGTTATGGTATGATGAATGAATAAATACAAACATTACTTCTTCCTCTTAAACAACCTAAACTAATTCTGCTTGCAGACCTGTAAATTTGTAGATGATATGTTTTATTTAAGAAACATTGTTTTGTACTGTACACGCACCCACTTGAAGACACATGCATTTGCATTTCAATTGTGAGCACAATTTTTGTTTCGTGTAATTGTACAGATTATAGGGTATACATGTGAGCTTATCTTTAATATTTAATATAAGATAATGTAATAATAATATGGAATTTAACATGAGTAAAATTATCTTATTGGTTTCACATGTGTGTCACACGTGATCCCATGGGTTTCACATAGGAATATGCTTGGGTTTCACATGGTAATGCACATGTGTCATATATGATTTTATGGGTTTCACATGGTAATTTATATGAGTGATCACATGTAATTCCATGGGTTTCACATCAGAATACACATGTGTCCTATGTGATCTTATGGGTTTCACAAATGAATGTGCATGTGTTTCGCATGTGATCCCATGGGTTTCACATGGATTTCACACAACTTTCACACAAAATCTGTTCCAAAAACACATATTTCCCATGTGCATTTCACAAGGGATTTTAACATGTTTCCACACATGAAATTTCACATGTGAAACTCATGTGACTTTTCCGTAAGGGCAGGGCCCCCCTTATACTAAATGTGTTAACAGAGCTTCACTGACAAAACATTTTTTGGACATAAATCAAATACTTAAACTGTGGACCAGCTTAATAAAATACTTCAACTTTGTACCAACTTTAAAATAATACTGTAACTGCAAATTTTAATACTTTTTCTGTAGTTTGGTTTTATTGCTCCCACACACACACGAAAATGGCTTAGTTTTGCGGACGAGGAGGTCAAACACATCAGCGACAACCCCAAAGGTGTATAAATATATAACTAGAGCAGTTGAGGTACAGCAGGCAGCAGCAGTGCCAGTGACATTTGTCAGGTTTTAAAGAACACTCTGGAATTCTTCCCCAATTTGCATGTGTACTGTACGTCCTTCCAACTATTCCAGCATCCCTGGCTTCTGCAGAGTTGTCTTTTAGCACCTTGAGACGCCTAAGACACACTCATTACGATGACAGACAACAGGCTTACTGGACTTGCCCCTATGAACATTTATCACAAGATTAAAATCAACAGAAAGTGCTTAAACTATTTGATGCGACCAGGAGGAGGAGAGTAATCTTCAAATAGGGGAGCAAAGTTATTCTATATTTGCGAGTGCAAGCACTGTATAGTCGGTGGGGGTAGTTCTTTGCATACCTTGAGATAAAATCCTACAGGCGGACTTCAGTATTTCTAAAATCCTGTGTACGGCCATGCTTATATCAGTGATATAGGTTTTCAATCATAAAATGATGGCATCAAAGAAACATTAAAAGTATGCACATCCAAAGCATCTTAGCCAGGTGCAAGATCAAAAATATACATCAAATAATGTAGTGTGCATTTACAGTATATGATGCTGTCCTATGACCGGCTTGCCTCATGAGCTCCAGCCCAACTAAATTAGTGAAATGACTCATCCTACACGCTTTGCATATCTCGATGTCATTCTTTGACTTGTATGTAAAATTATAGCAAAAGAGTAATTGGACTGTCCAACGTAACAAAGACATATGTGTAATTGAATAAATATGCAAAACAGCCTGACCACAAATATTCAAAAACAAACGGTGAAGAGTTAGCCGTTTTATTATTAACTGTGTATTTAAGCAGACATACCACAGTCTGTTATAACCGTCGTATGAAACATTTAAACTGGATCATGTTTCTGATTTTCCTGTTCAGCTGTACTGCGCTGAGAGCTTTTGATGTTCAGGCAAAAGTGGTCATGAAATTTGATGAATGTCCAAATTTTTTCTACATGAACATGGAACCGCAAGGAATAGATCAAAATTCCAAGAAAATTTGTCAGAAAATGGAAAACAAACCTTTTGCATTTGCTACTCTCTTTTCGACTTTTCACAAAATTCCCCTGTACAGTGCCTATTCATTTGATTCCAAATCCTTTCAAACAGATGGAACAACAAAAAGATGCGACCAATGGCACATTGAGCCACAGGTAACAGTAAGTTTTACTATTTAACAAATATATAAAATGTAAAACTCCGTTTTTCTAAATTATTTACATTTTAAACTGTTGTAATTGCAGATACATATGTAATACACTGTTAATGGATACACATTGATTTTATGAACACAGTGACATCTTAAATGTTCTCTGAAAAGAAGCTTGTGCATATTAACCGAATATATGTGTAACAACTGTGGTAAAGTTATATTTCTTTTGTAGATTTCTGGACCAAACACTGATCACATGATCCGTGAGAGCAAAGCTGAAAAGTTTGTCAATAAATATAAAGGAAGTCAAGCCATCACCGCTGACTACGAACACACGGGATATGATCGCGGACACCTGAACCCCAACGGTATCCAACGTGACGATGCCCGTCAGGCGACATTCACTCTGACCAACGCTGTGCCGATGGATGCTTGCTTCAACCGCATTCACTGGAAGATCTGGGAGGGTTATTTGCAAAGTTTTTTACAGAAAAAAATTGGTGATAAAAGTGATAAAGACGCGACAGCTTACATTGTCACAGGTACTGTACCCGGTAATAAGAAAATACCACAAGAGGACGACTGTGCTGTACCCAGTAATGAGGAAATACCACCAATGGACAAATTTAAACGGGTAACAGTTCCTTCTCACATCTGGACGGCTGTCTGTTATAAACATCACACAGATGACAAAAAGTCTTTTTCCTTTGGCTATTTAGGAGAAAACAAGCCAGAATTCAACATAAAGATCATGAGCGTTTCAGAGATGAATAAGGAGCTAAGTGTACTGTATGAATCCTCAGAAACTTCTTTTCAAATCTTTCATGGAAACTGTTTTAGTGACCAACCTTCATCTGAGGAGGCTGAAAACATTTTTTTTGGTCGAATTAAATTGCCAGAGTACCGGAACACTTGTAAAAGGGCCTGTAGTGACAGTGACACCACGCCTGCAAAGAAACATAGATTCAGTCGAGACATAACACACACATTGTTTTAAAACAAGAGGTGAGGAGTCAGATCATCCTTGTGCCACGTACAGAAATATATTAGTAGTGAAGCTTCTAGGAATCATGCAGCTATCCGATGTCAGTCAGTGAACAGTCTTAAAGAGTTTGTTATCAATGTTTATCTTTCAATACTGATCTATGCATGTGATTCATGTGTGTTTCATTGTAATCTGCTTGTATAATCTGACAAATAAAGCATAATAAAATGCCCTTTCCCTTTTTTGATTGAATCTCAAACCTAAATCAGATTAGTCTCATCCACAGGTGGAAAAATAAACAATAATGAACTTTCTAGTGTTTAATGTGGAATTATTCATTCAGTTTACGATATAGTTCCCACAGGGGCTGTATGGATCACAGTATATTATGTCTCTCTCTCACACACAGATGATCACCCTTCATAGTAGATTAGGAAACATTATTTTTATACATTTATTTGTTCTGTTGAACACCAAATGAGATGTTTTGAAGAGTGTAGCAAAGCAAACCTTTTCCTACTATGACAGTCAAAGATGTGCCAGAACTGAAAATTGTGAACATTCTTCAAAATATCTTTCTGTGTGTTATCAGAACAAAGTAATTAATACAGGTTTGAAACAACATGATGGTGAGTAAATGATGACAGAATTTTTAAATAAATGTTCTTCTTGGTGAATTTGACTGTAAAGGTTTCAAACCATAACATCTCTATTTTCTTTAAATCATTGAAACTGTCTGATAAATGATTCTTGTATCAGTATTAATTGGAGTTAATTTTTTTTTGAGCAACAATACGTTAAATGAAGCTTTAGATTTGATGACGCTTGTGTTCATATATGCCATGTTTGGTTAGATTAAAACGAACTCTGGTGCGATTACTCTGTTAGTGGGGTTTAATTGTGTCAGTGTTCACCCGCTTCGAGTGTTATCAGTCGATTGAATAGGTGTTGTCAGTGGTTATCAGCTGATTCATATTGGCCAGATGGGGCTGCTGCGTCTACTGGTGGGCTCAGAAGGCTGTTATCATCCATCCAAATGGCAAACCACATTTTCAAATACAAGAGAAGACTCCAGATCCAGACCCAGAGGAATCCAGCTCATCGGTGATCAAACATCTACTCGATAACGTGGTGACGTTGCGCTTTTCCCGCTTGATATTTTCACTCCCGCGTCATATTTCACTCACTTTCAGGTTAGACCATTTAAATGATAAACTGGACACTTAAGCTGTAAATAATTTGTCAATAAGTGAAACAAACGCAGAAAATGTGTTTTAATTGGCGTGACATGAGTATTGACATGACATAACGATATAAATTACTTCGTAGCCTGCGTTATACTAGTTACATGCTTTACGCAAGCATTAAAGTTTACTGTCTGAAGTTCAGTTTAAATTGCTCTGTAACTGTTCTATACTGTAAGACAGTTTACTGCATTTAATAATGTTAACGCTTCACTGAAGCTAACGTTTTATTATACTCGTATTGCGTGAAGTATTCAAACCCAAGACGTAATTTTATAGCAAATAAAGTTCTATGGGTTTAAGTGTGTATGTCTGTCTGTCTTTCTAATAGAGTCACCGAATACATAGACCTCATCTGTATCCCATGTTCACTGGTGTGTTTAAGTCTTTTAGGCTGTGATAAGATGTATGGGTTGCTGCTTGCTTTACACTGTAAAAAAGTAATACCTAGATCTAACTTATAAAAATTGAGGCAAGTGGCTGCATTGGACTTTTTAAGTTGAATCAACTTGTAGCCTTTTTTAAGTATAATAAACACTTTAATATTACTTAATACAAACGCAACAAAATCAAGTTGAGCTAACCCAGATAGCACATTTTTGCGGCCCAAATCTGGCCCACACCTTACTCCCCATACTTTACTAATCTGGCCCACATATGGCGTGGAATGATGGCCCTTGTGCGGTCCGCTCCAGATTTGGGCCACAGGCATGCCAAAGCTATGCCACATGTCAAACATCAAAACAAATAAAGCAGAACTGAACCAAATATAAACAACAGTTCATTTCAATTCTGGCCCAGATTATCCCAAAACCATCACCTTTCTGTGCTCCAGTTTGACAGAATTTGTATTGAGTTTCATTATTATTATAGTGATGATTGAGTTATTAGTGATGAACATCTGCTGTTAACAAACAGCGTCACTGCTGAAAAATATTTACCCAGAGAAACATAACAACTACAACCTGAAATACAGCCTGAAATACAACCCAGCTAACAAAAAAAATGTATAAGAACGTTCCTTAGAGGTTTTTCACTTGTCTGAATACGAAAAAAATGTTTTAAGCGTTTTAAGAAAGTTACCGTCATGGTGATCAGTGTTTCCTTGAGTTGGGATCTTGACCCCTGAGCAAATGTATGTTCGAACTGCTGAAAGTGCTCATAAAGTGCAATTGTCACGGCAGAGCAAATATGAACCTAACCAAATGGTATTGGTGAAACCTCTGTGATGTTATAGCTTGATTCAGAACTCATTTAGGTTGAGTGCTATGCTAAAGATCCTGAAAGGACATTGTAAAATCAGGAAATTTTACTGTTTTTAGATATCTAGAAAGATTTGTGAAAAACGGATGTATTTTTATCAAACAACATTTTAGAATCACACAGATATCAAGAATCAATGTATGAATCTCAGCAATGGTGAGAAACAATCAACTAACTCAGATAAGCGGATCAACCACAATGCATGCTGGGAATCAATCATTAGTTTTGTGCTATGATGTTACCCAGCATGCATCACAGCATGAAGTTTTCTTTTGTTTATTCTCACCATTGTTGAGATTCATAAACTGATTCTTCATGTCTGTGTGTCTAAATTCGGAGTATTTTCTTTTTTCAAAGAAGCTTTGGAGACTGAAAAATGTAATCAAACTCCCAGATGTTTTAATGTAATTTCCAGATCAGCAGCACAGTCATTTATTTAAATGTAAACATGGTAGATATCTCACTGACCACCAACCAACACCATTGATCAGAGCATCATTTCAATTTCTTTGACAAATGTACTTTATAAGTACATCTATGTTCAAGAGTAAATGTCAAGGGTCACGAGCCCAATTCAAGGAAACACTGATCACCATGATGGTGACTTTTGTCAGCTGGAAATTATCTTAAAACATAAAAAACTGACATTTTGAATATTTTAATAGGAACGTTCTTATAACAAACTTTTGTTAGCTGGGTTGTATTTCAGGTTGTAGTTGTTGTATTCCTCTCGGCAAATATATTTATATTTTGTGTACGTGTGTGGCCACATTTATTGCCTGTTTTGTAGTCGCTGTAAAAGTGACACTGGTTGACATTGAATAAATGTTATTGTCTTCGATCTATCTTCCCATCTTTTTCTTCTTCAATTGAATTTGTAGTTGTCATTGACAATGTCTGTTTATGTAAAGTTAATTACCGTAGTGCTTAGAATATAGACATTTAGATGTATTTGTTGATGTTATAGCCAGGACTCAATTAAAATGTTTATTCACATATGATTAGTTTAATTTTACTAAGAAAAATTAATGTTCATAATACCTAAATAAAATGATTACAGGTTACTTGTAGCAACCCATAAATAAGTCCCCTCTACCAATAAAAGTAGGTTTATCTAACTTAGGAACACTAGTACTATTAGTTAGCTCAACTTGATTTTGTTGCGTTTGTATTAAGTAATATTAAAGTGTTTATTATACTTAAAAAAGGCTGCAAGTTGATTCAACTTAAAAAGTCCAATGCAGCCACTTGCCTCACTTTTTATAAGTTAGATCTAGGTATTACTTTTTACAGTGTGCTCTAATAAATTGTTTTCGTCAATTAATTTTTAGAACATTTCTTGTACACAATAACCACATAAAAAGAAGTACCCAAATAAATTGAATTAGTTTTACCTAAAATATATTGTTTTATAAAAAACGGATATATTTTAAGTAAAGAGGAAGTATATTGGTACGTTTTAGTATTAAACAAATAAAATTAAGTAGATTAAAACCATTTAAATTAAATAAAACCTGCTTTGTGAGTGAAACACTTTTAACAGTATTGTGCACTTCTGGGTATTCTTTGCACACAAGGTGGAGTTTTATTCAACTCCGGTCCTGGAGGGCTAGTGATCTGCATAGTTTAGTTCCAACCCAAATCCAACACCCCTGCTCATCATTTTCTAGTCATCATGAACAAAGCCATTTTAGAATGAAAGCCTTTAGCAAAAACTCCATATCGGCTAATGCTACTGCGGGGGCTTCAGCGGTACGCAGGGAAGGAGACCAGAGGCTGTTTTTTTATGGACGTCAATGGATGGTTACGACAACAAGCAGGACTCACTTACAGCATCATCATAGAATTTAACAGTAATATTGAACAATGACTTTTAGGTTTCAGCAGTTATGTGAAAACTTGAATATATATTTAAAATATATTTCTTCTGTTGAATGAATCTAAAATGTTTCAATGAATTCATTTGAACTGTAATGACTTGTGACTGTTGGTGTAAAAGCAGTCGGGGTTTATCAGCGGCGGAGTCTGAGGTGCGGTCCAGACTTGCTGAGGGTCTGCTCCAGAGGTCTTTTCTCATGATGGCAAATTTTTTAAGGGGGTCATATACGAGATGCAGTTGTGTTGGGGTTGTGCAGACAAGAGACGAAGGAGATCTTGCACTTAAAACATTGGTAAGATATAGGCTTCTGATACATTTTGTTTACATTCACTTGGATGTAGTGACTGCGTGAGTTATTTTGAGCAAGACGTGAGTGGGAACGGCACGCTATGTAGAGAACTTATGCACACTGAATACATGATATAGACATGTTGTAGTTAACCAGCAGTCACTATTGGAAGTGCCGTTTATACTTTCTATTCTCCAGTAAGCTTACGGTCGGCTGAATGCCGCTCACTAAACAGTACAGATGCTGACAAAAGTGCAACGCTCGAATGCAGCAGTGGTGACGTGAAGTCAGAAGATCAAACTAAATATATTTTTTAAATATAGAGAGCACTCCATCCAGGGTGTATCCTGCCTTGATGCCCAATGACTCCTGAGACAGGCACAGGCTCCCCGTGACCCGAGGTCATTCGGATAAAGCGGTAGAAAATGGATGGATGGAAATATAGAGAGATTGTACTCACCCGGCTTCTGCTCCTGCAGTTAATGTGTGAACTAATGTTTACACTTAAAGAGAAAAGTTATAACATTACATGCCGTTTGACAATTTGGGGCCAGCATTATGTTTACTGTTGTATATGATGCACATGTTAAAAAAGGACTGAGAAAGAATGTGTATATGTCCTTTCACCATGAACCCATAAAGTATGACACACATGATTTGATTGTTCAGAGAAAACAGGAGAAAAAGGAGGAGAGGAAGAACAAGCGTAGAACCAAGCCTTCTGAAATCAATGAGCGATATGATTTCCAAAGCTACACAAATGATAAGGTTGATTCGTCACCAAGAACATATCAATAAAAGTGTACTTAAATATGAAGAGATAATAACCTTTGCTCTAGATTAGAAGTGACCACAGCCGAGGTTGATTCTTTGCACTGTAAAAAATGTTCCGTAATTTTTACGGAAAAATACCGGCAGCTGTGGTTACCAGTAAAATTCCGTAAAAAATACAGGAAAAGAATGTTAACAGCTTTGCAGTTTAAAACTTCAGGGCACAAACTTCAAACTGTGTATGAACTTAATACATTTGAGTCTTTTATATCAACAACATTTCTTTATAGAAAATGAAAACTTGGTCCAAATGCATAAAAGTGAAAACATAACATTTACTTAATTTATTTCTTTGTAATTCATTATTAAAGTCACTTTTAAACAAAGCAACATGCAAGCTTGACATCAGAATATCTTTGCCTGACCGTGAGTTAAACACAGACTCCACTCTTCATCTTAGTGGTGACCCACAAAACATTTAATATCAGAAAAGAAAAGAGAAAATACAAATTCCGTAGTTTTTACGGAAAAATACCGGCAGCTGTGGTTGCCAGTAAACTACCGTAAAATTACGGGAACATCCTGTTTTTATTCATCCAATCAATTCACAGTCGAAAACATGAGCCACACCCACTATTCATCTTGTAAATACGTCAGAATACTGGAGACGATCATCACTTCTGCTTCACAGGGACTGCAGCATAACAGCCATGACTTGATGCTTTATTGGTTTATTTAAAGTCACCGTTTTTGTGATCAGTGTTTGCTTTAGTTGGCCTCTTTCAGCCGTCATAAATAAGTTTACAGTTATCTTTGGGCTGCTGTGACATTGTTTTATATAAAACACAGTCTTGTAGCAAATCACATCAAATGAAAGTGTGATTAGGTATTTACTCTTTATCTGGGATGTTGTTTAATTACTAATTGTATTTTATTTACAAAT
Organism: Triplophysa dalaica; assembly: GCF_015846415.1. NCBI lineage: Eukaryota > Metazoa > Chordata > Actinopteri > Cypriniformes > Nemacheilidae > Triplophysa > Triplophysa dalaica. The sequence continues at coordinate 27,297,543 of NC_079546.1, read as the reverse complement.
GCCTCAATGAATCTATTTTTAAAATTCACATTTCATGCAACATTCAATCTAAAAAGTATTTGAACCGTTAAAAAGCTTGCATTTCGTCTTTGACTCAGACATCAAGAATCAGTGTATGAATCTCAACAGTGGTGACTAACAAATGAAAAGCTTACAGCCGCAATGCATGCTGGGAGTCATTGATGAGTTTTGTGCTTTGATGATACCCAGAATGCATTGCGTTTATCTTTAGAGGTTTTTTCTGTTGTCACCATTGTTGAGACAAACTGTTATATTCTAAATATCTGCTAGAACATTTATTATGTCTTAGATGTGCTGTTAAAGACATTCAGTATATTAATTAATTTCATTCAATATCCTAAATGAGGACAACAAGTAACTTTAAAGCACTAGCTAAACTCTTGAACATGTACTTAACCACCAACACAAATAATTTAATGAGTTAGCTTTACCTGAGCTTTCCAAACCACCTGAGTCAATGTGTTTCAACTCATAGATGTCAAAACTGGGGAAAGACTTCTTCCCATGGAAAGCAAAGGGTCAAGACCACAACTAAAGCAAACACTCATCACCATGTAAACTTGTGTTCATTTTCAATTAGAACTTTTGTAGACGTGCAACAGAAATAAAGTGACAGTGGTGTCTGTAAGTGAAGGTGATAAAAGTGTTTGGGTGTTTGAAAGAAACTCCTTGTGAAATCTTTGGAATTTCACTGTTCATTTCCCAGAGAATTTGACAATGTTATCCGTATTTTTATGGACGTTTTTTGACAACAGTTTTCTCTGTGAAAACTACAGAATTTTACTGTTAATTTCACAGCATTTTTTACAGGGTTTTTCCGTAAAAATAATGGAATTTTTGCTGTTAATTTTACAGACAATTTTACAGTGTTTTTCCGTATTTTTTACGGACACTTTCTGATAACAGGTTTTTTGTGTGAAAACAACAGGATTTTACCGTTAATTTCACGGGCATTTTTTACAGTGACACACACAGTGCCCACTGTTTGGGATCTGTTCTGAAAGCACAGAACTCTTGTGAGCTCAGTCACTGGTATTCCAGTAGAGGAGGTCTGACCGTCTGTACGCTCATAATTGGCTGAAAGGATTTTAATAGTTCCCTCGACTGTTGATAAAAAGTCACATTACAGACAAATGTGTTTGACAAATCTTTATTATCTCCAGAGGCGGACAATCCAGGGGCCAAAGAGTAAAAGTCCTGCCATATTTTTGTTTCACCCATGAACTCAGCAGCTGATTTCATCAGCGGAGGAACCAAAACATTCCTTTCAAGTCACAAGCAAGTCTCAAGTCCTCAAAGAGTTAATGTTAATGAGATAATTAAGTGAGTAATTAAATGATGATTGAGTGATGAACACCTGCTGTTAACAATCAACATCACTGAAGAAAAGAGAAACACAAGAACTACAACTGACTTCAGCCACAGCCTTGGATGACATCAGCTGAAAAAAAAAAACATTTTCACCATAATTGTGGTCAGTGTTCGCTTTAGTTGTGCTCTTGAGTCGTTCAGTAATAGGTTGTGGGTCTTTTTCTGTCTCTTCACTCAACCGAATGCTGGTATGTCGTGAGCGCACTGGTGTTCTCACAGACTCCCCACTTATGGTTATAAAGCACTTTAGGTGTACAGGAATACACAACCGAGCGTTATATAAATGGCTTATTTATACAAAGATACTTGCTTCTTAAATAATTACAATATTTTTTTCATGGCAAACATTTGTTCAATGCTGAATCAAATCTTGAAGGAACAGAATAGTTTGTATTTCTGGTTTAAATCTCTCTAGGTTTATGATCTGCATTTGGATATAAAAACCTCCTAAATCAATGGCACAATAAAGCTTCAATATTGGGATCAGTCTTTTAGACATGAACATTTATCATATGAACCTCAACAGTGGTGACAATTATAAGTCATACTGCATTGCCTGATGGGAGTTTTTCATGCATTGCAGCTTGAAGCATTTTGTTGAGCGTCACCATTGTTGAGCCTCATATGCTGGTTCTTGATGTCTGTCTAGAAGTTTTAATTTATCATGTGTTTTTTTGCTATTGAATTTTCTCACTGATACTTTTAGATAAACAGTTTGTTTAAACACAGAGTGTAAAAGGTTCATTATGCTAAACATTAACATGATTATGATCTAAAAGAAATATCTCGCCTGTAAACATTTCAGTGTTAGATCAACTCATCATATAAAATAAGTGAAGAATTACACACTTCACAGGACTGATCTCTCTGCTTTATAACAGTACATGAACTGATACAGTGCAAAATCTAACTATAGGGTCAAGAGTCCAACAAAAGCAAACACTGATCTCCATGATGGTGACATCATTTAACCAATAAAACGTCAACATCTCAATTACAGCAGGTGTTCATCACTAATGCTCAATCATCATTAAATTACTCACTTAATGATCTCATTAACATTAACTCTTTGAGGACTTGAGACTTGCTTGTGACTTGAAAGGAACGTTTTGGTTCCTCCGCTGATGAAATCAGCTGCTGAGTTCATGGGTGAAACAAAAATATGGCAGGACTTTTACTCTTTGGCCCCAGGATTGTCCGCCTCTGATTATCTCATCATGTTATGTTCCCTTTAATTCATTGGACAGAATACAAATGAAACTTACCACAGCTGAGAATTAAAGTCTGTGATTGACAGATAATTAAATCCTTTGATGCACCTAAAGTCAGAGATGAGAAGTGAGACAGAGATGAGAAGTCATCTGCCCCAGATGTGTTGTGTCTTAACTGTGATGTTTATTATTGTTTTCTTATGATCATGTTTTGTGAAGTGAAGGTTTGCTGTCACTCACCATTGTAGCAGATGAACTGTGACGGCACATTACAGTCCTGCTGAAGCCATTTTCCATTTCTCATAACAGCAGAATTATTTGTGTCAGTTGATGGTTCAGTTTCCCAGTTCAGATATTTCACAGCATCACCCAGAGACCACTTCCATTTATAAACACCTGTTCTCTTTAGTCCAATCCAGACATACACCACACTGTTATACACAGTCTTCTTCAGCTCGTTCATGTCATTGATGTTGTTGACTGTGGCCAGATCTGTGTAGTTCTCTCTGCAGTATGTCTGAGCTTCAGTCCAGTTCTTCTCAATGTTTATATAGTGATAGCGGCGCTGAATGCATTCAGATAATGAACAGAGAGCTGTGAAATAGAAAGAGAGAGTTTCTATTAAAACTAATTTACTCAGAACTGATCTTAGCAGGGATGGGTGTTCACCAACCAATCATCATTTACTGACACAACATTTGTATTGAAGAAGCAGATTTTGACAGATTTGAGCCTGTTAGTGTCTCAGAGAGATGAGCGCTCCAGTTGGTGACTCAGAATTAAATCACATTTTAATAGACATCAGACTTACACCATAAATATAATAGAGAAAACAACAGGAAATAATTCAGTCTGATGCAGTAAGATTTTTGAGTCGGCTGAATGATTGTTTTAATTTTTACCAAACTAAAATTTATTTGAATATGAACATTATTATGTGCTATTATACATAACATCACACTTTACACTTAGACGCGAACATTGAAATCGATAGGTTGAAATAACACATTATATTTTAGAGTGATATTTTTTGTGGTGTGGTAGATCACACCCTTGTCATAAAATTCAAGGATATATGTTGTAAATAAGTTGATTTTGGGCGGTTTTGTGTTAAGTATAAAATTGATTTGATATGTGGAAAAATGTCATTAACCAAACATTTATTTTCCCCACTAGGGCAGTAAATGGGGGACAAGAGCTGTTTGGTTACTGACATTCTTACAAATATCTTCCTTTGTGTTTATAAAAAATAAAGTGTTTTATACAGCCTTGGCACAACCTTAGGGTGAGTAAATGATGCTGGGGTCTATACTCTCTACTGTGTTATTAATGTCTGCATGTTTTGTGATATGCAGTGCTATGGCATCATATCTCAACTAACCAGTAGCAAACCCTCAGGGTCCTCAGATATGACCAAAGGGTATAAATAATAATATTTAAAAACTTTCAGGTATTATTTTTAATGAAGATTATTTGCTTTTCACTATTAGAACAGGTCTGTTCTGCCTGCTGCAGTTCTGCTCAGCTTATGACTGTAAAGTATAGCGGGAGTAATTTAAGAGCACAGATCAGTTTGCTCTCATGATGCTGTGATGTCATCCAATGAACAGTCTCTGCTATGAGGTAGAGGTCTAGCTATGAAAGAAATGATGATGACGGACTTTGTTTACAAGTCATTTGACCGTCAAATGTAAGTAATTTAGATATTTTTGGGCGGCGTGCTGTCTTTTTATCACGTTGTGTTGTAGGATAAAACGAGGCTAAAGGCACACCCTAAGGATTCTTTTTTTGCTTTTTACTACACCCATACTGTAAGATTGCAGAAAAAATATATATGTTTGTGTTAAACATTTATAGAGCAACAGATTTTATGTGAAAATAAATCCTAAATGGTTAATTGTGTTTATAAATTGTATTAATGTATGAGCATTGGGGTAAAAGGCACACAGTATATGCAATACTTAAGATGAAAGAATCTGGCTTTAATAATGTTCAAGCAAATACTTGTTAATTCTACTTGTTGTTTATTTGAAAGAATAAAATCATTATTTTTTGTTCAATAAATGTACTGACATTAATATTTCTTAATATCACAATACATCACAAATATTTAGAAAAAGTAAAGATTTTGAAAGCATTAAATATCTTATAATAATTTATTATAGATTTACAGTAGTAACAATAAGTGATATTGTAATGTCATATTTGAGAAATATAATGGTTTCATAATAAATATGGTGATTATCTCTGAGGTGGACACCCAAACGAATATGATATTTACCATCTGAATCTAACCATGTTGTGTCAATAAAGGGAAAGTTCATTCAGCTGTTAACTATCATGTTCATTTAGTGTGGGGGGATTAATGGAGTCAAAGGACCCTCGCTCAGAAATCAAAGTTTGTTACTGCATATAACAACATGTGTTCAGAAATCACTGACCAGACATCAAGAATCAGTGTATGAATCCAACAATAGTGACAATCAACAAATGTATGCCGGGTAATATCATAGTATAAAACTCATTCATGATTCCCAGCATGCATTGCGGTGAATCGGTTTATCTGAGTTTGATGATTGTCACCATTGTTGAGGTTTGTGTGATGAGTGTCGATGTCTAATTAGTGTGTCAACAAATCATGTTTTATTTTATTGTTCTAAAGTCATTTTACATTAATAAACTAGAACCTTGACATTAGTTATGAAAGCATTAACATTTATATTTTTGTTGTAATTTTATACTGGTTAAATCATTATCTTAAAATCAAGTATTCAAGACCACAAATGAAAACATGAAAACACTGATCACAATAATGTTTGTTTGTAGAAATTTTAACACGTTTTCTACTTTAATAGCGGGTGAAAAAGTGATATTGATTCAATGTAATTAACATTGACAAATCAACAATATTTAACATTGATTCAATGGTTACTTGCTGAATTCAGATCATTTAACTCAATTCATTTTAAACAATCTCAATCAATTCATTTACTTTCATTTGAAAACTAAAACTTGTCTTAAAAACCATTTTAACTTATTTTAACTTTACAGATGTCCCCAGTATTAGGCGTTCAGAAGATGTCATAAATAGACGTAGAAAAAACTTTCACTTTTGGCCCCTCAAGGGATATATTTTCACATCAACAAAGACCAATTTTGGATATGCCTTTGCTTGGGGGTGGGATACACGTAATAAAGTATTGACCCTTAAGAGAACAGTTATTAATGGTGTCAATTCTCCTGACATTTAAATCAAACATAGAACCAGAAACACAAACTCACCAATGACAAGCAGACTGAAATATAGAGTTTGAGCCATTTCTGAGGAAGAAACACATTGAAAAGCTCAAATGTACACTTCTGTTTGTTCACAATTTTGGCATCCAACATAAATTTGTTTGCAAATTTAAAATAGTGAGTATGACATAAACGTTTACTTAGTTTCTGTCATGTTTAAAAATCATTGAAGTTAAAAGTCAACATTTCTATCACTACTGTATCTCTTCAGAAAATCAGTTTCTCGATAAAGTTTCATTAAAAGTTATATTCAGATCAATTCACAAAAACAGAGTCATTTCAAAAGAATGATTTTAATATGAATGAGAATGTAAATAGTTCTTACTCTTCATCTCTTGTGTGTTTCTCTCCTGAATCTGCTGCTGTTTCTCTCTCTGTGTATGTTTATATGTCATTATATGAGATCTGATCTTCAGCACCTCCCATCATTTGGGTATTTCTCTAGAAATACTCATTTCCATAGTTTACATACTTTACATCCTGCTTATTTGTATACTTGCTCACCGACTTTCCTGTTGTCTATTATGTAATGAAAGAACTCAAACGAGAAGAAGCAAGGTGTGCGTTGCCTTATTTGCATAGTGTGATGTGTGTCAGCAAGTGAAGAAAAGATATCAGAAGACACAGCCGAGGTTGAGGTGATCTTTTATCATTTTACCGTGAGGAAAGAGATGTTTCTTTATTTAAAAGAGAAACTGGGTTCTACGGTCAGTACTCCATAGTGTCAAAGAAAGACGGAGGCCCTGAGAGCAAGTAACCATTGAATCAATGTTAAAATAGTTGATTTGTCATTGTTAAGGGCATATAATCAATATCACTTTTGCACCCTCAATTAATGTTGAAAAAACATAAAATTTCCAACAAATCATCATTATTGTGTTCAGTTTTTGCTTTAGTTGAAAAAAATTCTGAATCAGTTAGAGATGAATTATCAGTGAATGAAACTCGACAATGGTGACAATCAACAATAAAGCTTCATGCTTGTTTGAATGCCTGGTAACATCCTAGAACAAACCTCATTCACGTCTCCCAGCATGTATTGCAGTTGATCTGTTTATCTGAATTAGTTTGATGATTGTCACCATTGTTGAGGTTTGTGTGATTTAGTTTAATTAATCCAAAGAAATGAATGATAAATTCTCTGCTGCTGGACACACACACAATGTAAATAATTTCTTGCTCAGTTTTTTTATGTCCTCTGATCGGTCAAAGAGTAGATCCCAAAATTCAGCTGATTTTAACTTTTCTCTTAGTTTTGTGGTGACAGTCTGAGCAATAGTTTGCATAATTCACGTTCCACCTTCACATAAATGAGATACACCTTTGAAATTAACTCCAAGCCTTTTTAATAAAGTGATATCTTCACATGCGTGCTTCTTATGAAAGACTCATAGAAAATTATTACAGAAAGCTGTCGCCTGCTCTTCATTTATCATGTTTTGCCATCTAACAAGCGCATGATCAGATATTTCTTCTGGAGTTGTTTTTCTGTTAGAGACAGATTGTACAACATTTGTGTGCTCCCTGATCTTTTCATGTTTATCAAATACTGAGGGACTAAAATTCTTTGTCCCTGTAAAGGAAGGACAACTTTTGTCTGCTATATGGGGATGCCCACGACACTACGTACACCACATTTGACTGCAGTCGTCATCGGATTCAAGCCATGGCACTTCTTGGATCCACTACTCTTTTCTTCGGCTCTGAAGGTGAAGTAGCGTTCTCTGCAGATTGATGATTATCACTGTGTTTTGAGTTGATCCTGCTTGCAAGAAATAAAATATTTGATATTAAGTCAATTTTTGGTGTCCTCTCTCAGAAAATTTTCCAGAACAATGTCTATCCAGGACCGAGTGTGGACACCCCTGCTCTATTTAAATGTGTCCTCTGGAGGATCAGGATTGGGAAACACTGTTCAGAGCTAAACTGCATATACTGCAGAGCTGTGGCCCTCCAGGACCAGGATTGCTCACCTATGCCTTAAACTCTCATATTAAATCAGGCTATTTAATCATCACTATTTCAACCCCAAAACTGCTTCAAAAATGTAAGCTTAAACAAAAATAATAATATTCCAAATTTATTACGACCTGATTATCACATATCCAGTAGATTTGACTGCGGCATCTCAGGTTATCAGGACTTATCAGGACAAGATTCTGTGTTAATGTTGTCAGAATGCTGTTTTGTTGTGACGTTCATGAACTCTTCTGGCACCATAACAGGGAATCCACACAATATTAAAGAGATGTTTTTATGTTATTGTTCGGTGTGGTGAGCATAGCACGAAACAACTCAGGTTTGTGTCAAAAACCCCCGGAGGGCAGTTTATTAAGAGTGAAGTTGGGGAAAATCGTGCAGACAATCCCTCTGGGGTTTCCGGGTGCAATCCTGAGTGCCCAAGTGTGAGAATGTGGTGTCTGTTCCTCTGCCGGTCGTCTTGTCCTCTGAGCCTGTTTCAAAAGACAGCTATAGGTCACAAGCAGTCATAAGGTTAGCAAGTGGAAAGGAAGTCTCCCCTCTCGTTCCTTTCTCCCGTCTTTATATTGCTGGGAACGAGCTACAGGTGTTGACGACCGGCAGCTGTGAGCCCGTGATTGTGCGTTTCCCTGGCGACGCTGATTAGGCTCTAGGCGCCTCGTCACATTCGGTCAAGTTCAGTTAGTCACAGCACATAATATCCACTGATGAGTCTCACAGTCCACGTTTTATGCAAATGAGCTTTGTATGCAGGAACATTGAGAATACCGTGGAATTACTTTATTAAAGGTCACTTTTGTTAGTCGAGAGCTTCAGGCAATCTTCATTTGAATGAGGAGCAGAACAGAACTAAATGTACAAACACATCAATGTAAAGACCAAAAACAACATTTAGATGAGATTATTTTTGTCTTGATGACTCACTACACCCATGACTGATGTCGGCTCTGACTGGACACAAACAGAATTCACATTCAGTTATTATATTTACATATTAAAACCTGTTTGTTTGGTTTGTCTGCCAAGTCAACAATCTGATGTCACCATCAGCTTTCAGAATACTCACAATGAGGTCAAAATGTGACCTCACAGCAGACTCACTGTGTGCTCAAACTGTGATCTTAATATTGTACTTTGAGTGTAGAGCAGGGGTCCCCATGTTCGGTCCTGGAGGGCCGGTGTCCTGCAGAGTTTAGCTCCAACCCTATTCAAACACACCTGAACATGCTCTTCAACATCTTCGAGACCTCTAGAAACACTGACAACAATTGAATCAATGATAAATGGTTGTCAATGTTAATGGGATTTAACCAATAATACTTCCACACTTGTAATTAATGTTGACCTGTTCAAACCGTGACAAAAAAAAATACCGACACACTAAGACATCAACACTCATCCTTCAAACCTCATCAGTGGTGACAATGATTAAGGAATATAAAATACAATTAAAAAGACAATATCCCTTTTAATTTAATATTATGAAAAGCAAACTTTCTGGATGCTTACTGGACACTTACTGGATGCAATATTATTGTGCATGTTGTAAGATATGGCCTATAAGTAACGGCAACAAAAACAGTATAAAAAGGATGAAAACGCAATAAATAACAGAAAAACGAAATAACAGAAGAAATGAGGATATGGTAAAAGTCTGACCCTCATCTTATTTATACCTTTAGAATCTGGCCCTCAAAGAAAAGTAGTAGAAGACCCCTGATTTACATTCATATTCATCATACATAAATTCATACTTTCCAGCGGTAAGAACATGGCATTTGCAACGTCAAAGTTGCAGGGATTGCACATACTTAGAAACAAATTTAAAGTATGATGCAGTGTAAGGTGTTTTGGATAAAAGCGTCTGCCAAATAAATCAAATATAAATGTTATTTGTTATATGTAAGATTTAATTACATGGCACTTGATTGACTAGTTGTGATATTCTGAGGTTATTCTTTGATAACTGCTCAGTGTCACACACAGGGTCAACCAGGTACTGCAAGTCATCTTGACAAGTGCCATTTAATACTACACACAAATATGGCAAATTAATAACATATATAAGAATATATCCACAACAGTGTTTCCCATTCTTGATCCTCTCACACAATGTTTTAGATCTCTCTATATAAAACACATTATTTAACTCATTGGCCTCTCTTCCTATGCTGGATTTGTCTCCTTCATGAACACACTAACAAGCTGATGAATTGAATCAGGTGATTCACGTACACTGAAAATAAATGTGAGCAGGATATAATTGTAAAAAGCTAGGAACAATTTTCACTCAGAAAATAGTTTATGTTGAAAGAACTGTCATGTAAAAGCTCAATAAATGAAGAACAAGTAAAAAAGTAACTTGAAATATCAAAGTAACGTGTACCTGAGAATTTCTACTGAAAGCTACAGATAATCGTGTACATGAAAGCTTCTTTAAAAATAATTCACATTTTTGGACTGAAAATTGTTTCTAGCTTTTGTCAAGTAAATTCTACTCAACATGTTTTAGAGTTTTGTGTTAGAAATGCATTTAACTAAACTCAGAGCATTTCCTAAGATGATCCAGAACATCTGCAGTGCTCTCTTATATGAAATACACATTTTTGACAAAGCTCATGTTTTCTCGTGTTGTGTCACGTGTGTGTTGTGAAAAGCTCTTACATGTAAACATACAGTAAACAGTGAACACACACCCAACAACAAGTTTTCTTCCTTCTGTTCTTCAAATGTATATTTCTGCAAGTCCACGTCTCTGTATCTGACAGGTCGCGCGCATGTTGTTGTGTCTGGTGAACAGGTTGGGTGCAGATGGCGGACATTTGTCATTTCTGGCAAACAATATGACACATTTGTAGTTTTGATTGTTTATAGATTCATATCCACTTCATTCAACACTCTTTGTGTTCTGCGTGTTCTTTAGTTTGTCGCTATGAGGAGAGAGTTATCCACTGCTTCAGATGATTCACATTATTCTGACACAATAGCACAACTCAGTAAACATTTTAGCTTTCAGATCCCGATGGATTTTAAGACATAACATCAATTTTCAAATGTAAAAAATCAACCATTAATCATGAAATTAACTAAACAGAATGATTGCAGATGTTATCAAAATAAAATGAGCGACTTACGGTTGTATCTACCACAAGGATTCAAACAAACAACGTGACACTGAAGGCCGATCGTCTCCTCTTTCTATCACATTAAACCTCCGGTGATTATCTAGAGAACAGTGTTATAACATGTTTTACCACTAGAGGTCACTAATGTACTTCTTAAAGTACTTCTAAGCAGATCAGCCTACTACCATCTCAGAAACATAGCCAGAATCAGATGTTTTGTCTCAAGCCAAGATTTAGAGAAACTAGTCCATGCTTTCATCACCAGCAGGGTGGATTACTGTAATGGACTCCTTACAGGTCTTCCCAAAAAGACCATCAGACACTGCTGCCAGTATTCTGACCAGAACCAAAAAATCTGAGCATATCACTCCAATCCTCAGGTCATTACACTGGTTACCAGTTACTTTTAGAATCAACTTCAAAGTATTATTTATTGTCTATAAATCACTCAATGGTATAGAACCTAAATACATCTCAGATATGCTCATTGAATATAAACCAAACAGACTTCTCAGATCATAAGGATCAAGTCATTTAGAGATAACAAGGGTTCACTCAAAACAGGGCGAGTCAGCGTTTAGTCATTACGTCACCCGTAGCTGGAATCTGCTTCCAGAAGACATCATACATTCACCAACAGCAGCTACTTTTAAATCCAGATTAAAAACACACTTGTTTAGCTGTGCATTCACAACCTGAGCACTGTGCTGGTTAACATCAACTTCACTTTTATTTCTAATTTATTTTTATTTTGCTCTTATTCTTTTAACATTTTTTAATCAATTTTATTGCTGTTTTACTGTTTCTTAAAAATCTAAAGTTTTTGCGATTTTAAATCATTTGCACTTAAAAGATACATTTTATTTCTTTCTGTCAATCATTTTATGTAAAGCACTTTGAATTGCACTTGTGTATGAAATGTGCTATATAAATAAACTTGCCTTACCTTGCCTTAAACAGATTAATATAAAAAAAAACATACAAACACACTATAGTTTTCCTGAATGAACATCACAACTGTAAATGCTAGAGGGCTGTTAAGTGGGCACAGTCTTAAGTTTACCCAAATATTTCAGCACTGGGTCCCAGACAGAAAAGAATTTGTCCCTGGACCCCGTGAGAGTGTATTTTATTTTCTCTAACTGTATGAACTGCATTAGTTCATTAAACCCTATAGACACACTTGGTGGATTTTTAGATTTCCAATGTGCAAGTAGTGTTGTAAAAGCAATGATGTTTTTTATCTTTTCCTTATTGTAGTATATCTTCCGTCCTCTTGTGTATCTGCCTAATTATAACTTGCAGTATATGTTTAATATTTCTTCCTTTAATTTTTAATCATATGACAATTAACCTAACACTTAAATGTGAGGTCGCATCATAAAAACATTTAAAACTATTAAATCAATTAATGGAGAATGGCCAATATATAACAACACTCTCTATAGTGAGTGAAAACTCATTCTCTTAGTTTTTAAACCATATAAGCTTAAGAAAACCTAAAGGTAAAAGCAAAGACTTAATTAAACAACAACTATTAACATCCCAGCTTGTGTTAATTGTTAATAAAAGCTTTTGTGAAAGTAGAACAGAAATAAAGAAAGGGTACGAAGGTGTTTGTGGCGTTGTTTAATGGGGAGTTTTTGCAGGAAAAAAACTTTTGTTCTGTAATAACTACAGACTTTCACTGTGTATTTCTCAGACAGTTTGTAGAGCTCACGTCACTTCAGTTCAAAGTGTTCAGACGTCATTTCTGTTGATGGTAAATGTCTGGCACCCTGTGCTGCCAATGCAGTTCACAATTTTCTACATTGACATCTCTGTAGAATGAAACTGTAAATAACCTTCACATATACTGTGAAAAACTGTAAAGACTTTCCCACAATTCCCTGTTTAACTCTGCACAACATGTCATATTTCAATCTACAGTAATCACTTAGTTTTTACAGTTATTTGTTTTAGCAGTTGTGTACATTTTAGTGTTTTTTAACATTATAAGTTGTTAAGATAATGTTGATAATGTTGATTGATAAATTGAGAAAATGCTTTATGGTCATCTTTGGTGAATTTAGAATTTTTATGTGAATGTCCAGGTAAACACCACACTGTAAAAAATTCCTGTGAAATTAACAGTACAATCCTGTTGTTTTCACACACAAAAACCTGTTATCTGAAAGTGTCCGTAAAAAAAACAGAAAAACACTGTAAAATTGTCTGTAAAATTAACAGCAAAAATTCCATTGTTTTTACGGAAAAACCCTGTACAAAAAATGCTGTGAAATTAACAGTGAAATTCTGTAGTTTTCACAGAGAAAACTGTTGTCAAAAAACATCCATAAAATACGGATAACACTGTCAAATTCTCTGGGAAATGAACAGTGAAATTCCAAAGTTTTCACAAGGAGTCTTTTTCAACTCCACAAACACTTTTATCACCTTCACTTACAGACACCACTGTCACTTTATTTCTGTTGCACGTCTACAAAAGTTCTAATTGAAAATGAACACAAGTTTACATGTTGATGGTTTTGTTGAGTCACCATTATGGTGAAGAGTGTTTGCTTTAGTTGTGGTCTTGACCATTTGCTTTCCATGTGAAGAAGTCTTTCCCCAGTATTGACATCTATGAGTTGAAACACACTGACTCAGGTGGGTGGAAAGCTCAGATAAAGCTAACGCATTACATTATTTGTGTTGGTGAGTAAGTACATGTTCAAGAGTTTAGGTAGTGCTTTAAAGTTACTTGTTGTCCTCATTCATGATATTGAATGAAATTAATTAATATACTGAATGTCTTTAACAGCACATCTAACACATGATAAATGTTCTAGCAGATATCTAGAATATAACAGTTTGTCTCAAAGATGGTGACAACAGAAAAAACCACTTAAGATAAACGCAATGCATTCTGGGTATCATCAAAGCACAAAACTCATCAATGACTCCCAGCATGCATTGCGGCTGTAAGCTTTTCATTTGTTAGTCACCACTGTTGAGATTCATACACTGATTCTTGATGTCTGAGTCAAAGACAAAATGCAAGTTTTTTTAAAGGTTTAAAAACTTTTTAGATTGATTGTTGCATGAAATGTGAATTTTAAAAGCAGATTCATTGACGCATTTTTAACAGAAAATACAATAAGTAATTAAACAGTGTCCCAAATAAAGAGTAAATACCTAATCACACTTTCATTTGATGTGATTTGCTACAAAACTATGTTTTATATAAATCAATGTCATAGCAGCACAAAGATAACTGTAAACTTATTTATGACGGCTGAAAGAGGCCAACTAGAGCAAACCCTGATCACAAAAACGGTGACTTTAAATAAACCAATAAAGCATCAAGTCATGGCTGTTATGCTGCAGTCCCTGTGAAGCAGAAGTGATGATCGTCTTCAGTATTCTGATGTATTTACAAGATGAATAGTGGGTGTGGCTCATGTTTTCTACTGTGAATTGATTGGATGAATAAAAACAGGATGTTCCAGTAATTTTACGGTAGTTTGCTGGCAACCACAGCTGCCGTTATATTTCCGTAAAAACTACGGAATTTGTATTTTCTCTTTTCTTGTCTGATATTAAATGTTTTGTGGGTCACCACTATGCTGAAGAGTGGAGTCTGTGTTTAACTCACGGTCAGGCAAAGATATCTGTTGTCATGCTGCATGTTGCTTTGTTTAAAAGTGACTTTAATAATGAATTACAAAGAAACAAATTATGTAAATGTAATGTTATCACTTTTATGCATTTGGACCAAGTTTTCATTTTCTATAAAGAAATGTTGTTAATATAAAAGACTCAAATGTATTAAGTTCATTCACAGTTTGAAGTTTGTGCCCTGAAGTTTTAAACTGCAAAGCTGTTTACATTCTTTTCCTGTATTTTTTACGGAATTTTACTGGCAACCACAGCTGCCGGTATTTCTCCGTAAAAATTACGGAACATTTTTTACATTGCATATGGTTGCTTTGTACATAATAAACCATATTAATATAATGTTGATGGTTATATAAACAACTCAATCAACAACATACTTGGTTAAAAGCAATACAACACACACAGAAAGGTTTTGTACCATTGTGTTTTAATGTTGCCATTTTATAAATTCCAAAAAAAAAGATTTCATTAATTATATTATTTAACTGACAATTAATTTCATTCTACAGTGAAAACATGTTGTTATTGTATGTTAGACACACATTTTCTTATGTACACAGTTTAAAGACGAGTTCAGGGTTTAATGTGATTTCTGTTTCACAACCTGTGCTGCCATGCTTTTCACCTTTTCTATGTAAGATTTTTATTGTGTATGTTATATGTGTATAATGTGGCTTTTCTGATATGTATACCTCAGAATGGCATTCACGTTGTTTGATTATATTTGACAGATGTCTAATTAAGTACATTTTCCATGAATGTTAACATTAGCATGTTTCCCTGTGAAAACCTTTCCATTACGTTGTCGTCTCCAAATCAATCTTGTGTCCTTCTCTATCCCATGATCCTTCAGTTTCTGCTTTATCTGATGAAATAAATACTGTGCGTCAAAGTGTATCTTATTCATGACATTATTTATTAATTTGTCTATTTCTTTATTCATTTTTTCTGAATAAACAATCTGACCGTTTTGCAACAATGCAATATTTTAGCATTATATATAAAATAAAATGTAATTGAACAAAAGTTTTATAATCATTACATTGTAACATGTAACAGTGTGCATGTACCCCCTGAGCAAAGAAATATCCAAAAGACATCATTTCTACTTCTTTGACGACATTGAAAAGAAGTCTCTTTATGGGCCAAAAGTGAAAGGTTTGAGATTAACGTCCCGGGGACCTCTATACAAAGTAAAAACTGTTTATTGGACTTATTTTAGTCTTCGCAAGGGAATAAATTAAGTGAGATTCTGAAATGAATTGAGGTGCATGAATGCAGTAAGATAGCAAGCAACCATTGAATAAATGTTAAAAATTGATGATTTGTAGGTTTTGTACCCACAAACACACCATTATTATGATAAACGTTTGCTTTAGTTGAAGCTCTCTTGTGTTGATTGTCACTATTGTTGAGTTAAATAAACTGATTCTTGATGTCTAATTGATTCAAAAGCTTAACTGCTTCCTGGAAGTTATGCAGAAGTCAACATGTGAAGTAGATCAAAAAGGTTCATCAAAGTTGTAAATTTTTATCCTCCACTTCAAATGTTGACTACTATAAATTTCGTTGGACTGCTTAAATCTCTTGAAACTATGTTGAAACACAGTGTTCTCTCATATCAATAACACAACAAACTTGACGTTATTTAATTATATTCAGACTTTATTTTTCTGATCTTACTGGATCTTGACAAATCAACAGTTTTTAATATTGATTCAATAGTTGCTTGCTGTCAGGGATGCAGCCGTATTTTGTCAAATTAAATCTGACATTCAAATGTTATTTAGGCAGCAAATCAATCTGTTCTGTTATAGTTTAATACTCACCGACTGTAAAATGTTCTCCATCACTGTAGGATCAGCTACATTCTGACTTGTTTTCAGTCCCAATCTCAGAATCTGTTTCTTTGGAGCTGTTGAAACAAATAATAACTTGTGAGGTTTGGCTTCTGAAATTATGAGGAAAAACAATATTAAAGTGTTAGAAAATGTTCATCTCTCAGTGAACTGTAACTTTACTGAAACTTAAACCAATCAAGACGTAGGTGACATTGTTTTTTCAGTAGATCTGTAAAGAAGTAATGTTCAAATGCAAATCCTTAAGAGTTTAAAAAGCGGTAACAGCAACACAAAATTCATCTGTGCTGAAATTGATAGTTCTTAGTAACCAGTAATTAATCCCAGATAGCGATTTTTTAAAACATATTCAAACACATGAAAAACCACTATGGAACGTTCTTATAACAAACTTTTGTTGGCTGGGTTGTAGTTGTTGCGTTTCTCTGGATGAATATTTTATTGTAGTATTTGTTGAACTTTTCTGCAGTGATGCTGATCTTCATCACAAATAACTCAAACATCGCCTATAATAAGAATGAAACTCCGTATAAATTCTGTCAAACTGGAGCACAGAAAGGTGTTGGTTTTGGGATAAATCTGGGCCAGAATTGAAATGAACTGTTGTTTATATTTGGTTCAGCTCTGCTTTATTTGTTTTGATGTTTGACATGTGGCATAGCTTTGGCATGCCTGTGTCCCAAAGCTGGCAAACAGGAGCGGACCGCACAAGTGCCATCATTCCACGCGGTATGTGGGCCAGATGAGGGGGTATGGGGAGTAAGGTGTGGGCCAGATTTGGGCCACAACAATTTGCTGGTTTGGTTGCTATCTGGAAAGGAAATCCTGAGATACAGTGAAATATTCTGACTTGTGTGATTTTAAACGTCAGGGCTATGGAACACAAATGCAGCTTGGTCGTTTAGCAGGAGAACAAGTGGGTATATTATGATAGAGATCTTTAGAAGTCATTTAACGCAGTGGTTTCCAACTCCAGCCATCTGGGATGTACGTAAACAGCAAAACCTCCAGTGTTGAATTAACAATGTTAGTGTTTATATAATTCTCACTCAGAGTGTTAAAAGTAACACTGAAGCAGAGTTAAAGTTAATGAGATAATAAATTTGATTAATGAAGTGATGATTGATCATTAATGATGAACGCCAGATGATAAGAAACACAATCACTGAAGAAAGCATGAAAAATAAGAACTCACCCAAATAGTGTTTAATTTAGTTTGGATCTTAAACTTAATATCTATTTTTAATTTGCTGTAATAGTGCGTTTTAGAGGCACATTAAAAATAATGTAATATATTGGCTAAACATGAGTATCTTGACTCAAAAGTACTGTTTCATCAATTTTTTGATGAACGTAGGAGACGTGTCAAATGAAAACTTAATATTTTTAGTTATATGATGCATCACAATTGTCTAATAAATGCTTTTATGAACACTACACATTTCCATAGAGTGAAGAGATATTATAATTAAATCTTTCAGATGTCAAGAATTATCTTATGAATCTCAACAATGGTGAAAAAAATAATAATGTTAGCTGAAATGCATGCTGGGTAACAATACAAAAGTCATACATGACTACCAGCATGCTTTGCAGCTAAAATAAAATATGCAACTTTTGTCACCATTGTTGAGATTCTTAAACTAATTCTGGATTGCTGCATTTAGTTTTCTTTTGTTAACCGTCACCATTGTTGAGATTCATAGACTGATTCTTCATGTCTAATTGACTCAAACGTTTGGCTTTTTTTAATTATCTATTAAGAGTGTACTTTCATTATATAATATATCACTGTGGTGCTGTATCTCAAGGCCAAGAACTCAAAATTAAGTCTGAAAATTATAAAGCGCACCTACATTCAGCTTAAGAAAGTCATAACTGCATCAAATACCATAAATAAGTGGACAAGAATATTTAACTTTGTTTTCCTTTTATAAATGTGCATTATTAACACACTGTTACAGCTAACCAAAAAATAATGAAATAATTAACAATGATAAGAGCACAACTAAAGAAAACACTAAACACTATTATGGTGATTTGTTATTTTTCATGTTTTCTTCAGTGATTGTGTTTGTTATCATCAGGTGTTCATCATTAATGATCAATCATCACTTCAGTAATCCTCTTAATTATCTCATTAACTTTAATTCTGTTTCAGTATTACTTTTTAACACTCTGAGTGAGAATTATATAAACACTTAAAGTGTTCATTTAACACTGGAGGTTTTGCTGTGTACAAACAAACTAGGCACTAATCTATTCCTTTTATAAATGATTAAATATAATGTACAAATACTTAATTGAAATGTATTCGCCTTTGATCTTATATGTGAATGGTCCAGAAGTAAGAACATTTTGTTTCTTCACTTATCACTCATTTACTGACTTGTGCATTACATTTGTCAGTACTCTGATTACATTACATATATTACTGGTAACGCGTTAGCCCAACATTGTTTGTGTTCCTTAAGTTGGGCTCTTGACTCTTGGTTTCTTAAATTAAATTATGTTCTGGCCGGTGGGATAGTGTGTTTATTGCAGATTGAAAAAGGTGATGTTTACTGTAGCGATATCACCATATAGTTGCTTATTTTAACATGTGTAGGGCCCCCAACTCCAGACCTCTTGATGCACTTTCCTACAGAGTTTAGCTCCGACCAGAATCAAACACACCTGAACACCTTTTTTATGTACTTTGTCTTCTTACCATGCCAATACAAATAGTTTTACCATAAATATTATGCTCAAACAATAGCAAATAACTTAAATATACTATTTTATAAACATGATGATTTAACTGTGGATTGTTGTACAAAGTTATTTTTCCTAATGAAAGTATAACATTGTTTGTTAGAAGCATGTACTTACACGATCATATTTACACACATTGAATAATATAAGTGTATGACACATTCATGGCACTTAAACATGCTAATGCGTGCTCAGAGTTTGTTGTTGCTAATACTGCTGTTGTTTATGTGTTTCTTTTATAAAATATGAGAAATCAGTCCGGTCAGGCACTTTTAATCTGCACCCGATTCTGGGTTCCCTGTCCTGCTGTGAAAGACTGACTGAGCATAAGACAATAGTCCCTCGGTGCGAGATGTTTAAACACTATCATTGATCTGAGCTACTGAACGAATCCGCCTCACTGAACTAGTCAGTCATCTGACATATGAATAAGGATGATCGTCAACGAGGAGCTGCTGACCATATGAATTAAAGAAAGCATGTCAATCGCTCAATAAAGCACACGATACACTCTTGTTCGCAATAACAACAGAATATGATATATTGTTCACAGCAAAATCCCAAGTGTTAAAACAACACTGATCAAAGTACATATGGCCACACTCCTTAGAGTGTTAAAATAACACTGACGTAGTGTTGAATATAAAGAGGCATCCAATACCAATATTAGACGAAATCACCTGGGCCCAGTTTTCAAAAGTAATCCAGTGGGATTTCGGATGGCAGATTGGATCAAATCTTGGAAATGGGTTTTTCAAAAATAAAAGAGGGATTCCAAACTAAGATCAAATCATGTAATCCGATTTGTCATGTGATCTAGATCAAACCTGACCTCTGAGTTTTTCAAAACTTTAAACTCGGTTTGGGATCTATTTGATAAAGAAACAGGATAATCCTGATCCCATCAGAAGGGTGGATTCAGTTGTGATTTTTCAGACCAAATAATATCAGAGAGGTTTTTTTTAAGTGAATGATCACAAAATCAATGTTTACTGATGATATATACATCATATAACGTTCCTCAGCTACAAACCAGGATTGTGACAGCTGTGAGTTGCTTCTGAAACGGGAAGCCGAAAGAGCAAAAGTACAAATTGAACTGGGTGAAGAAGAAATCATGCTTTCCCAACTGCAGCAGAAAAAAATTACAGACGGAGATACATCATCTAAAGGCATAGATGGAAATAGGTGGTATCTGTCCTGTAGATGATTTTTGACTATTGGATAGTATTGTTTTTTGTTTTGTTATTTAACATTATAACAAAATAAGGAATGCAAAATGTTTCTGTTTATTACAGTATTTCTGTTTCTCACAATTAAAACAAACAATGGCGTTTGGTGGCAACCGGCAACCGATAGACCAAGATGGCGGCGCGTGAACATCGCGAGGCTCAGCGTCTCTCCAGTTTTAGCAATTATATAGTGTTTTTCTTGCTCATCTCGGGCCTGTTCGTTAAGAACAGTTGTGCATTCACAACGTACACCCGGCATGAGCTTTTGGATATCGGTTTGCGCATTCCCGGAAGTTATATCAGCAACATTCAACTCGTCCCTGAGATCGTCAAAACCTCCGATGCTACGCACCCCACACGGCCCGGCGGAAGTGCTCGCCGGCGGCGTCGAGATCGTAAACAGAGGCGGGGAAAACGCGGAGGGCTAAGAGCTAAGCTACAGCTAACACCACACCGGCTCTCTTTACCCAGCATTTTCCTTGCTAATGTACGATCATTAGTGAACAAAATGGATGAGATTCGACTCCGCATCATCAACAACAAAAGACTTTTGAACTGCAATGTCATAATCTTCACGGAAACATGGCTACACAGCGGCATACCGGACAACGCTATTGAGTTAGCGGGCTACAACACACACCGCGCGGATAGAACGGCAGAGGAATCCGGTAAGACAAGAGGAGGTGGACTGTGCATTTATGTCAATAAAGCTTGGTGCACGAACTCTGTTATTGTCGGGAGACACTGTTCGGCTAACCTTGAGTTTCTCATGGTTAAATGTAGACCGTTTTATCTGCCACGGGAATTCACTTCAACCATTATAACGGCAGCTTATATTCCACCGGATGCTGATGCCAAGCTTGCTATGAAAGAACTTCATGCAGCCATCAGTAAACAACAGACTGCTCACCCGGAGGCTGCATTTATTGTTGCGGGAGATTTTAATCACTCAAACTTAAAGACAGTGCTCCCTAAATTTCATCAGCATGTTTCCTGCCACACAAGAGGAAACAAAACTTTAGACCATGTCTATACAAACATGGCTGAAGCTTACACCGCAACCCCCCTCCCCCACCTGGGTCAATCTGATCACCTTTCTTTGTTCCTCACCCCCAAGTATTCACCTCTCATTAATCGTGTGAAGCCATCAATGAAGACCATCAAGGTGTGGCCTGCGGGGGCAGACTTCACACTCCAGGAAAGGTTTCTACACACAGACTGGAGTATGTTTGCTTCTCAGGCCACCAGTGGCTCTCACACGGATATAGACAGCTACACCTCCTCTGTATTGGACTACATCAATACCACCATTGATAGTGTCACAACTCAAAAGCAGATCACCATATACCCTAATCAGAAGCCATGGATGAACAAGGAAGTGCGCCTCCTGTTGAAAGCACGCAACACCGCCTTCAGATCAGGTGATGCACAGGCCTATAGTACTTCCAGGGCAAATCTGAAGAGGAGCATCAAAAAGGCCAAGCACTGCTACAAGTTGAAGCTAGAGGAGCATTTTACCAATTCTGACCCTCGACGCATGTGGCAGGGCATCCAGGCCATTAGTGACTATAAACCCAACCACTCCATCCCCATAACCACAGATGCTGCCTTTCTGAACGAGCTTAATGACTTTTATGCACGCTTTGAGAGAGACAATAAGGAACCCGCCACCAGGCTCACACCTTCCACCGACCACCCAATCATCACAGTAAATTCCACAGATGTTTTCACTGAACTAAGCCGGATAAATGCGCGCAAGGCTGCTGGCCCTGACGGCATCCCTGGTCGCGTACTCCGGGCATGTGCGGAGCAGCTCGCTGGGGTCTTCATGGACATCTTCAACCTGTCCCTCGCCCAAGCAGTGGTTCCAGCATGTTTCAAATCCACCTCCATTGTGCCCATTCCAAAACATTCCAGCCCGACATGCCTGAACGACTACCGCCCTGTAGCACTCACACCCATTGTAATGAAGTGCTTTGAGCGGCTGGTCCTGTCACACCTAAAAGACTCTCTACCATCCACACTGGACCCATACCAATTTGCCTACCGTAGCAATAGGAGCACAGATGATGCAGTGTCCATGGCGCTGCACTCCGTGCTCACACACCTGGACAATAAGGACACTTATGCACGCATGCTGTTTGTAGACTTCAGCTCTGCATTCAATACCGTAATCCCTTCCAAGCTAATCATCAAACTTGGAAACCTAGGCATTAACAATACAACCTGCAACTGGATTATGGATTTCCTGACGAACAGGCCTCAGCTTGTTAGGCTAGGCAACATCTGCTCCACCACAACCACCCTCAACACTGGTGTACCACAGGGCTGCGTACTGAGCCCCTTTCTCTACTCCCTTTTCACACTCGACTGCAGGCCTGTGAATGGATCTAACTCCCTCATCAAGTTTGCAGACGATACAACAGTGATTGGTCTCATCAGCAACAACGATGAGACTGCTTACAGGGAGGAGGTACGGCACCTGGCCACATGGTGCTCAAACAACAACCTGCTCCTTAACACTTCAAAGACAAAGGAGATCATCGTGGACTTCAGGAAGGCGAAAGGAGGCACACACGACCCCATCCACATTAACGGGACGGCTGTTGAACGTGTTTCCAGTTTTAAGTTCCTGGGGACCCACATTTCGGAGGACCTGTCCTGGACCACCAACACCTCATGCCTGGTCAAGAAGGCTCACCAGCGTCTCTTCTTTCTGAGGACACTGAAGAAGAACCAACTGTCTTCAACTATCCTGGTGAACTTCTATCGCTGCACGATAGAGAGCATCCTGACCAACTGTGTCACAGTCTGGTACGGGAACTGTTCTGTTGCTGAGCGCAAGGCACTGCAGCGGGTGGTGAAAACAGCCCAGCGCATCACAGGAACTACACTCCCTTCCATTGAGGACATCCAGAAGAAACGCTGTCTGCGTCGAGCTCGCAGCATTCTCAAGGACTCCTCTCACCCCGCTCATAGACTGTTTACTCTCCTGCCTTCCGGTAGGCGCTTCAGGTGCCTCCGGGCAAGAACCAGCAGACTAGGAAACAGCTTTTTTCCCAGAGCTGTTTCATTATTGAACTCTGCTCCCCACTGATTTCACTACCTCTCATAACTTTAACTTAATGCTGCTATTATAATGTTTACATTGCACTACAGGGCTGCCATGCATGACGGAACTGTACACACCAGTACTTCATGTATCTGCTCTACCGGACTGTTTACACGCATCATTTGCACTCTATACTGCTCACTTGCACACCAGGAACATTACACTGAATGCTCATTTGCACTAATGGACTACTCTCATAACTGCATTAACTCATCTACTGCACTGTAACTTTCATAACTGCATTAACTCATCTACTTCACTGTAACCTTAATAACTGCATTAACTCATCTACTGCACTGTAACTTCAATAACTGCATTAACTCATCTACTTCACTGTAACCTTAATAACTGCATTAACTCATCTACTGCACTGTAACTTTAATAACTGCACTAACTCACCTACTGCACTGTAACTCATCTATTGCATTATTGCATCTATCGCATAACAAACTGCATCTACTCATCTATTGCACTATAACTTCAATAACTGCATTAACTCATCTACTGCACTGTGACTGTATATCTGCATCTACTCATGTATTGCACCGTACCTTTAATAACCACATTAACTCATCTACTGCACTGTAACTTTAATAGCTAATGTCTGTACCTAATGCACACTCAAGTCACTTGCACTATTGTATAGTCTATATTGTTATCTGTTCATAACCTCCTGTACATTAATGTTCACAGTATATAGCCTTCTGTATATATTGTTCATAGTACATACCGATTGTCATATTTTCATAGTACATGCCCAACGTAAATTATTTTCCTAATATTGTATTCTGTATTTATTCACACTGTATATCTGCACTTGCTAATTGCACTTCTGGTTAGACCTAAACTACATTTCGTTACACTGTACTTGTATATGTGTAATGACAATAAAGTTGAATCTAATCTAATCTAATCTAATCTATTTTTCCTACCTGTTGTTCTTTACTCAGCCAGTAGGCTACACTGTTGGTTCCATTTAAGGCTCTGATAAACAGGATTTGGTAATCCTGAAATTTGGTATTTGGATCACAGTGATCCAATTCAATGTTCCTTGAAAACTGGCATAAAAGTAAAATGGATCAGCTGATCCTGCATAGCATAACATGGGATTTCCAAATCTGTATCAATTTGATCCAGATAACAATTTTTTAAAAACTGGCCCCTGAAGATAATGAAATTAATGTTGTCTAAATCTGAAGAGAAAGACATAACCTCTTGTCCTACATGCCTCAACAGTGGATACTTGCATGTGTGTATCTCCTCTTTCTCCGCCTCTCTGAAACGTGCATTGTGATTGGTCGAATACTGCACAGAAATGTAACGCATCTTACCATATTCGGAACATCAGGCTGCGCTGGCGACGGTACAACGAGATTTTCAAGACCGCCCACGTTACTTGCGTACACATGTGGGGGTGTGGTTACACGAGGCATTTCAGGCAGGTCTGGGTCCACATTCGCTTTAAGATAGAATGCATCTTTTGTTCTGATACTTACAATTTTGCAATTTTACGTGTCTAATACATGCATGGGCAACATATAACACACCAAAGACACAGAAAAACACGTATTTCCGTCATATAACCCCCTTTTATACACTGATTCTTATAGTCTAGTTGAAGTGTTTATTGAGCGTTTTGTCCTTTCTTAAAAGGATGACAGCCAAAACACTGCCTTAATCTCACATGGTAAAAATACACAAGTCAACAATTTTGAGCTGCACAACTATACAGAAACTACCATGGTTACCTGAGCCTCCGGATCTTAGTTTTCTTCAACACAACAAATATATTCTAACAAAAAGTTATAACTGCTTCAGAAAAACCTAAGTAAATATTGAGTCAAGAGCTCAACTAAAGCACACACCGATCTGGTTTGATGAATGGTGATCATTGAAGAAAACACAAATGTCAGCCTATAACTCACCCATGCATATGTTACTGATGCCGATACGGAGATTTGGGAATGTTGCAGAAATTCCTTCCACGCATGAGCAATTGTAACTTCCGTTTACATTTGTGCAGTAGGAATGTGGACCACACACAGATGGATTTGCCTGACATTCATCCACATCTGGAAAGAGAATGACAAGACATAAAACTCTCAGATTTTTTAATAGCAGTTCCTCATAAATAATACACAAACAATTTGACCCCTTTAAGTACGGAAAAAAATAGAAAAAAAGTGTTGCAGCAGACTGAACATTTACCAAGACACGGGTTATTCCTGCTGATCATTTTAGCCATATTTGTGACAATATATCCACCCAAACAAGAGCATGAGATGCTTCCGTTGGAGTTGACACAGTATGTGTTTGGCCCACACATGTTACCACATTCATCAGGCACTGGAATTATAAAATCGATAGCCTATAAAAATATAGCATATGCACACTTAAAATGTTACATTTAAATGTTAGCTTTAGCTTAAGGGCTGCGTGCACTGATTGATATACAAACTGAAACCATAACAGTCAATCATACATCATTAAAAATACCATTAGGTAGATAAATGCACCCAGCCGCCAATATTTACAATGTCTCCATTGATATCTCTATCATCACTCAATCTCAGGCTTAATGACCTCTGCTTTACAGGCAAATGGTCACCTGAAGGTGGTTACATAAGCATTTACATTTAGTCATTTAGCAGACACTAATATCCAAAGGGACTTACGAATTAAGTTTTTTTTATTATAGGATTTTTAATAAGAAAAAAAAATCATGTAACAGAGGCACAGATATTTTATAAGACACATATGTAATTACCTGCACAATATGCAAAATGGCAGCTAATTGGGATTTTGAACTCATAGATGTAATATTGTCCTGGACATGCTTTGACTTTAATAGGAGTGGATTTAAAATAGCAGCAGTTATTGCTCCAGCTACCACAGACATCCCGGGTGACCACCCCATCCTCCATTCTTGGATGTTGACCGTTTAGCCACAGAGTGGCATGAGTGCCACAAATGTTTTCTTTAACACATGTATCCGGCATCTGAGCACTTTGGTTATTAAGGAAGAGCCGATACCATCCAACCCACTGGACATAACGATCACACATTACTGGGGAAGAGACTCTATTGCTTGTGGACCTCCAAGCATTATCCAGAACAGAGTAATTATCACAGGGGTCCAGGCCAAGAGTCTCTGCTGAAATGACATAAAAAATAACATTTGTGACTTGCAGAACTAATGATCTAAGATTAGTATTCATATTTTGTGTAATAATAATAATATATTTAATTTATATAGCGCCTTTCCTAGGCTGAAGGTCGCTGTATAAGGTACACCAATACAACAAATACACATTACAAAGAAACAAATTACAGTGGTCATTGGACATTTGTACAATAGTAACAAAATAATGCAATTGCATTTAACACAGAGAATATAGTAAGGGCATAGAGAGTACAATGCAGTTTAGTAATAGTGTTGATTAAACAAATGTTTTAAGCTTTGATTTAAATTCACTAAGAGACGTTACTGCAGCAGAATTTTGAATGTATTGGAGACGAAATATGGAGTGAGCTGGTGATCCAGAGAAAAGAGCGTTACAATAGTCAAGGCGAGTGGTAATAAATGCATGCACTAATGATTCTGCATCTTTTCTACTGAGAAAAGGATTAGGTTGCGTAATTCGTCGTAGCTAAAAAAGCAGCTTTGGATAGTTTGCTGATGTAGTCATCCAAGGTCAGTGATGGGTCTAGAATGATACTTAAATTTCTAACAGTAGCGTCAAGGTCAAACCTGGAAACATCAGTTATATCTTTTATTTGAAACTCTGCAAGACGCGGGATTAAATTCTAATGACAAACAGTATCGAAAACTGAGCTAAAGTCTAGTAATAAAAAATGTATAGGCTACCTGAATCACCGGAAAATAAGAGATCATTTATGACCTTTACAGTTTCTGTACTGTGCTGCGAGCGAAAACCAGAGTGAAAAACATCGAAGAGATTGTTATGGGCTAGAAATTCTGCAGTTGAGATACAACAGTCTTTTCCATAATTTTTGAAACAAATAGCAGATTAGATATCGGACGGTAGTTAGATAGATTTAAAGGATCCAGATTCAGGTTTTTTTTGGAGAATAGGGGTAAACGCAGCAGTCTTAAATGACATAGGAACAGTGGAAGAAATGAAAGACATATTAATGAGGTGTGAGATTGGGGCAGAAATAACAGGGGTCGATGTTTCAGGAGAAAAGTAGGGCTAGGGTCAAGACGGCTTGAAGAGGAGTTCAATTTCTGTATTAAATAAGCAATTTGAAATGGATTTGTGAAGGTAAAGGTTGTCAATGATTGGGTAGACTGAGTTTGCTCACAACCAGAAATAGTGGGTTCCTCACCAAAGGTCCAACATAAAACATCCATCTTTCCCTGAAAGTGATGCAAGAAAGCGCAACCCAAATCAGCAGATTCATGTTGGCTAATACTATGATTTGGTTAGTAGTTAGTTTGTTTACCATGCTAAATCGTGCTTGAGGGCTATTTTTAGATTTGTTAATGATGCTGGAAATATAAGAAGAGCGGGCTGCATTCAAGGCAGTTTTATAGTTCTTATCATAGTCAGAATAAACAAGTTGGTGGACAGTTAAACCCGTTTTCCTGAAAAGACGTTTGTGTTGTCTGCATTTTTTCTTTCATAGCAAGAAGATCCGCATTAAACCGAGGAGAGGAGTGAGACATGGTAACAGACCTGGTCCTAGTTGGAGCACACTCATCCAAGATGTTAAAATTTAAGAGAATGGTACATATCATCAATCATAGATGGACGGGTAAGATTTAAAACTTCAGGAACAGCAGAGGCAGAGAATGTACTGATGTTAATAGCATTAACCGACAATATGAAGTAGTTGTATTATTAGTGCATTTGGCTGGACAGATTAATGCAAATTCAAAAATAATAAGCTTTTGGTCAGAGATAGGAATAGCCAGACCACTGACGGACATATTATTAAAACCAGATGTACAGACCAGATCAAGTGTATGACCATGAGTGTGAGTTGGAAAGTTAATGTTCTGAATAAAATCGAAGCAGTCCAGTACAGCCATCAGTTAAGTAGCATTAAAGCAGACAATATCCACATGGATGTTAAAGTCACCAAGTAAGATAACCTTGGATGACACAGCACATGCTAACGTAAGCAATTGACTGAGTTCTGAAAATAATTCAGTTTGCTGCTTGGGTGGTCTATAAATCAAAATAATTATAAGGGGACATTTTAAGGCAACCTTCATAACCATAAACTCAAATGTCATTGAACTTACAAAACTGGTTTTTCATAATTCTATGGAATCACGATAAATGACTGCAAGACCACCCCCGCTGCCAGTTGAATGTGGTTTGGACAGATATTTATATCCTGTTGGTGTAAGCAGATTTAGCTGCAAATAGTCATTTGGTGATTGCCAAGTCTCGGTAAGAAATAACATATCCCGGTTATTGTCAATAATGAGGTCATTTATATAGGAGCATTTACCAGAGATGGAGCGACAGTTAAGAAGAGCACAGTGTTTCTCCAATATGCGGCCAATGGTGGTAACGTTATCCTTGGAATCGATCCGAGTTATGTTGACAAGTGATCACGGTGTTCGACAGTTCCTTTGAGGACGTTTCAGCTTTCTCAGAGCCCTGTTGCTAGACCAAATGCTCTGAATCACAGTAGACGAGGGTTGATGAATACTGAAAGTCCTTCTAGACGAGTGATGTAAATAACACGGGTGTCGAGAATAATACCAAGTGAAGTCGAGATGCAGGTGCCTGTTTAGAGCCACTATAATAATAATGAAACTCAATACAAATTCTGTCAAACTGGAGCACAGAAAGGTGTTGGTTTTGGGATAAATCTGGGCCAGAATTGAAATGAACTGTTGTTTATATTTGGTTCAGTTCTGCTTTATTTGTTTTGATGTTTGACATGTGGCACAGCTTTGGCATGCCTGTGGCCCAAATCTGGCAAACAGGAGCGGACCGCACAAGTGCCATCATTCCACGCCATATGTGGGCCAGATGAGTAAAGTATGGGGAGTAAGGTGTGGGCCAGATTTGGGCCGCAAAAATTTGTTATCTGGGATCTTTGTTCATGTTATTAAATTTATTCACATCTTAATTTCTGAACTTATCATATCTTGGTATCATATGATGGTGGCTCATCTATGTGCACTGTTAGACCATACCAGACATTTTTACAGAAATATATTGGCAACAGTGTTGCCAGCTAGTTACTGTAGATCACACATCTTCAAAAGCTCTTGTTGAAGTTTTAAACGTTACATTCATCATTAGTGTGATCAGTGTTTCTCTTAGTTTGTTGACTCTCATTTAAGAAAATGTATTCTATTAGTGCATTAAACACGTTTATTTTGGAAAAGAATTGTAAGCTCATATGTGAAACCATGGTGGGAAACTTGTCATGAAGTGATATGTTCACATTAAAACAAACAATACATTTAAAAGCAAACCCAACATCTACACTAAAGATAAAACTGCAGCATCGGTCTGACACACAAAGACAACAATGGTGACCATCAACTGAATGTGGTTTGTTTGATAAGTGTCTAAGTGTGTCTCTTTAGCCACATCTTTTATTGAGATCTTTCCATTATACCAACATTTAAAAAAATACATAAATGATCCTATAATAGCACACATATATCTACCAGACGGCTATTTGATGTTTACATTTACGTCTGCAACACATATTTTTGGATTGTTTGCTTATCTGCAATATTTCCTGTCAGATGTCATATAGAGCCTATTTACACCAGGTCACTTCATGCGTTTTCTTTCATCGGATAGCTATCCAATCATGAAAGACTAGTTGTAAATGCCCTCGCAACGCATTCCAGACGGATTTAAACCCCATATGTCAAAACACTTCAGGAGGTGGTCTGAGATGCATCCCAGTCAAAAGTGAACAAGACTTAATTCATCGTTGAAACCACATACGTCATCCCTTTACTCCTCTCGAACGGAAGTATGTTGCTCGCAAGCTAGCTGCGACCAAGGCAAATAAAACAACAGGGAATGGAGACGGTACCACCAAACACAGAGACTCATTGCAACGCCCTGGGCATCTTTAAAATGCCATTATTCAATATTAAAGATATAATTGTTATATTTTCACAGAATATTCTTTTGTATGATTTTTATGTAGAAAACGTCTTGGTTCCCTGATGGAGGGAACGAGATGTGTCGAGAACGACAGATGGGGTTCGACCTTGAGAACCAATCAACTCTGACTACTATAGAAATGGCCAATGAAATATGTTGAATGAAATTTGCATGCTGGTCCCCACCCGAGGGATAGCTCCACCCCCGGACTTGGGAGAGTCTCTGGCGAACTAGATCGAGTAGGCGTAGGGTCGTGCACACACGACAGCTGGCACAACTCTCAAACCGACAGTGCGTGCAGCTGCCCCGCCAGGCAGACAAAAAGGCGGAGCCAACCTTCCCTCCGGGGACCCCCGCGACATATAGTTAGCTCCGCCAGCCGACGAACCACCCCCATTGGAATGGTGAAGCAGACAGTCCCCTTGGTCCCCCGTCACAGTCCCTGGGAGCTCGAGAGCTGCCCACACTGTCTCGGTGGCTAATGAGGACGGTCCGTCTAGATCCTGCATTATACCCGGGTCGGCCTTACCCTCATGGAGTTTTCTCAACGCCTTGGCCTGGCGGACCTTCAGGATGGCCATGGCGTAGAGAGAGGAGGCAGACTGGCCCCCGGCAGCGCAAGCTTTCGACACCAGTGATGCAGAAGTCCTACACGCTTTGGACGGTAGGCGTGGCCGATTCCCCCAGGTGGTAGCCGTCTGCGGCACAGGTACACCGCAGCCGCACATTCCACCCGGGGAATCTCGACGTAACCTTTGGCTGCCCCACCATCGAGGGAAGTAAGTGAGCCGGAGCTGGTTTGACTGGAGCGGGCCGTGAGTGGAACGCTCCAAGTATTACACAGTTCCTCATGCACCTCCGGGAAAAAAAGGGCAAACGGGGTGGGCGTGGTTTGCACCGCGCTCCGACCTCAGGAACCACGTATCCCTGGGTTAGCACGGCTAACATCACTTCTGCTTCCTTCTGAGCTCGACCGCTGGGGGTGGAGCTTGGATTCGTCAGAGTCGGATGCCAATCTTCATCCGATGCTGCGTGCGACATCTCATTTACGTCACGCATCGTTTCGGAGTGCGTGCCTGAGGATCTGGACGGTATGCCACCGCCGGTTGGGGAACGTTCAGAAGAGCGAATCGGGGTGTGATCTGCCCGTGAGCACTTGGCTGGTGGGTTTACGTTTGCAGAGGTCCCCACATCACTAATGCTGCTAATACAGGCGGACTTTGGGCCCGTAGCCACCCAAGAGAACAGCGGGACAGGCCGCGCTAGAGAATGCTCAGTCCTGAAAAGGACCTTTTTAGAAAAAAATCTCTTACACCACCGGAACCGGCGAGACGCCCAGGGGAAGGTCGCTGCAGGTAGGGACGATCCGCTGCTCTACATCGTAGATCCGACTATGTAGAAGATGAAGAATTCATTGAATTCGTTTTGTTTGTAGTCATGATGTTGTGTCATGACACAACGTCCAGAGACCGACAAAAGGGGACAGTAAAAATACTTTTGCTGGGTTTTCACGAGCAGGGTCCCATTATATAATGAACAACGTTCTAATTTGGAATTATTTCAAGATAGAAGTATTCTGGTGTGAATGCAATGGAAAGGCTCATTTAGTAAGTAACTTTGTTTTCTGTTAATCATGAAACATTTTAATTGTTACATTACATTTGTTGTTTGTATGTTGTCAGTATTTTTTTTTTATTTACCAATCTTAGTTATAAGACTTCTATTACGAGAGTATTCCCCTAAAGCCACAGAACCTACAACACATACTGTATACACTATGAATATCAAAACGTAAAAGCAGACACTGATCATCATAATGATGACTGAGCCGACTGAGATCAATCTGAACAAAATTCCAAATGAATCGAAAGGGGTGGTTTAGACCTAAAGCAATCCGACCCAAACTGTTTACTTGCAGGCTTTACAATTCAAATACAATTGGATTATTTGGTATGTAAACATAATCACTAATCACAATAATAGTGGTTTGAAATTTCATTTTTACAGTTCCTGATATTGATTCAATGCAATTAACACTGACAAATCCACACATTTTAAGGGAAGCACAGGTATATCATCTGGAAATATATCAGAGGGGATATCCATTGTAAATAATGTACAAATAAAAATTATAAAAAAATTGTTTTCAGTAGATATTATTATTTGCACCTTTAAATGTAACAGTTTGTTTGCTGTTAACAAGACAATATATAATGTTAAAAGTAAATATTTGGAAATGGATCAAAAGTACATTCAGCTTATAGATGTGTGGCTTTTGAAGGGCAGTGATAAACAAATACTGTAATTCTATCATTTTAAATGTATACACACACACTGACCTGAGAAAATCAGCAGAAGAAGCAGCATTTCCATTGCTGGTGGATTTAAAGAATAATATCAATCTGAAACAGAAGGAATCAAACACATTTCAAAAAAGTAAATCAGCATGCCAGTTTAGTGATATAATATCATAAAACATCCGCGTTTACCTGAAGGAACAGTCTCAGTCTGAAGATGAATATGGTCTTTCTTAGCTCTACATTCTGGGTTTTGTTTCCTACAGAGTAGCCTCCTACAATGACTTTTATTCAAAACATGCTTCTGTTTGGTAAAAGTGAAACCGATTTGCATTCAGATTTTCAGATGCTCCTTTGTTTGAAAGAATGTAAATCAGAACTAGTCCACTCCAGTTCAGGAGGGCCAGTGATCTGTATAGTTTAGTTCTTAACCTGAAAGCACGAGAGCAGGTGAGAACAATTATATCAATGTTATAAAATTTGTCTACAATGTTAATTACATTGAATCAATGTCACTTTTGAACTCGCAATTAATGTAGAATTTTTTTGTAATTTAAACAAACCACCATTATTGTGATCAGTGATCACTTTAGTTTTGCTCTTGACTCTCATTAAGTGCTTTGCATTAGTGTTTCTACAAGAACATTATTCACCTGTAAGGAAATTAATGTTTAAAGTTTATTTAAAGTAGGCTACTGCTTGCAATATCTGTAAAGGAGTACAGTAATATAAGATGAACACTAACCAATGTTGAAACTCATCTCTCATGACTGATTTGAATGTTTTGGTTCACAAATGCAAAGAACCTGTGAAAAAATTAACATGATTTTACAGACATACAAACCTCAACAATGGCGACAATCATCAAACTAATTCAGATAAACTGCAGTTAGAATTAGTAACTCCAAAATCATAGAATGGTGAAATAAGTTCCCGGACGGTCTTTTCTGGTGAAAATAAAAGTGCAGATTCATGGATACTCAAAGGGCTGATATTACCCACAACTCATTGTGAGTAGGCAGAGTTTACCATGCAAACACAATACACTGTACGTTCTGATAATGCCGCCAGTTCGTCTTCATTTTGTCACGGCAACATTTCTTTGTCACCAGGTTCTGAGGACGTCTTGGCAATGTTCCATTTCTTAGAATTTTTACTTACGTTTCTGAATCGTCCTAGCCACATCAATGCACAAATAACATCATGAATTAATCTCATGGAGAACGTTGTAGCGACGTCATGTATTCAGTTTTCAGATAACCTGGACAATGGTCATTTGATGAATGAATCTGGTCACTACGTTTTTGTACGGATCAGGGTAAAATCTGTTAGAATGTTTTATAAGACTATTTACATATGCAAATATAAAACGACAGACATCACTTCCTGTTGGCTGAGAGCGTGTGGTTTGAGCCAGAGCTCTATCAAACTTATTCATAATACATTGTTTATTCTTGTTATATCTTAATATTTGTGTTTTTTAATTGTTATTCACTAAGGGTTAAAATTTCCTTAAGTGTATCCGATACCAAAATCGTCCTAAAATGCAACATGATGCAACATGATGTTTTCGTAATGATATCAACCATGTGGTAAAAACAGGAGAGCCGCCCTGCAGCGGTCTTTCATGCATTCTGACTTCTTAACAATGTTAAACGTGTTATCTTCTCATGCTTAACATGGTTAACTTGTCAAAAAATGAGTTGGGTGTATTATGTAGTATTTCTGTGCTTGATACACTCCCCCAGCGATTGTACAGGTATCAGAAAGTTTTTTTGAACATATAAAACTGTTTCGTAAGAATTATTTCTTAGTCCTTTTTTGGACCATTCTACCAGAAAAGCACACAGCGAGCATGCATAGACATCACTTTCACGTGCATGCAGGAGAGAGTATACGTTCACGAACTTCAGGTGTTTGTTTGTTCACTGCATTTACATCAGATGTGTCCAATCCTGTAGAGTTCAGCTCCAACCTGTTCATCTGCCCCACATGTGTTCTGTGTCTTAACTGTGGTGTTTATTATTGTTTTCTTATGATCATGTTTTGTTAAGTGAAGGTTCGCTGTCACTCACCATTGAAGCAGATGAACTGTGACATCTCATTTCACTTCTGCTGATGCCATTTTCCATTTCTCATAAAAGCACATTATTTCCCAGTTCATATATTTGACAGGATCACCCAGAGACCACTTCCATTCATTAACACCTGTTCTCTTCAGTCCAATCCAATCCAGACCATCTGATTGTTATTCACAGTCTTCATCAGCTCGTTCATGTCATTGATGTTGTTGACTGTGGCCAGATCTGTGTAGTTCTCTCTGCAGTATCTCTGAGCTTCCGTCCAGTCCATCCTCATGTTTATATAGTGATAGCGGCGCTGAATGCCTTCAGATAGTGAACAGAGAGCTGAAAGAGAGAGCTTTTATTCAAACACATTCACTCAGAGCTGATCTAAGCAGGAGACACAACACAATCATCATTTACTGACGCAACGTTTGTATTGAAGAAGCAGATTCTGAGAGATTTTAGCCTGTTTGTGCATCAAACTTAACTGAGTCAAAGGAAAAAGAGAACTCAAAAATGTAAGATGAGTGAATTTCTTTACATTGTACAACAACAAAAGGCCACAATATTAGACATCTGTGCACAGATTATCTTCCTTCTTCAAGAGAAAACATGTGCGCTTGGTTTGTTTGGATACAACATTTGTATGGATTTGAATTTTAACCACCATCACAACACTGCTCACAAAAATATGCATGAAAGGACCCATGTGACACCAACATTTGGATACAGAGAGTTGCTGGTCAAGAGCTTCAAGCAAATACATTTGAATCAGAAAGAGACCTGAACACGTGAACGTATCATTTTAAATAACAAACTTGCTTTCAACTTTAGGTGAACTGACCATTTAAATGTTCAGCAAATAAACAAGTAAATTGTTTCTTTATTAGAATTTATTATTAGAAAACACATTTAACTACTTTTAAGCCACACATATGTCGTAGTGAAGGTCTGAGGAGGATTTAATGTTTGGTATAGCAATACTTGGTAACCATTAAATTGTATTCACAGTAAGATGTTTAAAATATATTTAGTGTCATAAGAAATAATGAAAACTCACACTTCTATTAATGTAATAACAATGGACTGATGGAAGAAAGAGGAATAAAGCTTAGTGAGAGATCTTAGAGCCTCATTATATAAGAATTATCCATTTTTGCTTCTATGAAAGTCATTCTTCTGACCCAGAAACAGAAAACACACATGAGATGAGAAAACATCAAATATTGACATCAATACTTACTTTGATGTTTTCAGGGCTGTCACACATTGGGCGTAAGACTCACTCATTTGACTCTGTTGTCATGCTCTCACTCCACACATCTGTTTTCTCACGCAGGGCCGTACATCAATGTGACCTCCTTCCTCAAAAAGACCTCAAGTCAGGCCGGGGGAAGTCACATCACAGGCTTTAATATCCCTCTGGAAGCTTGAGATCTCCAGTGCAGAGACGTTCCTCATAGTGTGGTCATCGATGCAGCGTGGAGTTCTATCAAAAGTGAACGGCTGAACGACACGCTGATTGTGGTACAAAAGTCTACCAGACCTGTTTTTTAAAGTCATGCCTAAAATCTATAAGTTTGAAATGTATATATTTAGTAACACATCACATCAACCTCTGCTGTGTCTCTTATTATCTTGTGTTCGCTGGCTGACACACATCACACATGCAAATAAGAGAACGCACACTTTGTTTCTTCTCATTTGAGTGAACAAGGATACAAATAAGCAGGATGTAAAGTAAGTAAGTAAATAAGTCTTTCTTGAGAAATAACCAGAAGATGGGAGGTGCTGAAGACCTGATGTAATATAACAACACATGAACACACAGAGAGAGAAACAGCAGCAGATTCAGAAGAGAAACACACAAGAGATGAAGAGTAAGAACTATTTACATTCTCATTCTTATTAAAATCATTCTTTTGAAATGACTCTGTTTTTGTGAATTGATATGAAAATAACTTTAAATGAAAAGTTATCAAGAAACTGATTTTCTGAAGAGATACAGTAGTGATAGACATTTTGACTTATAACTTCATTGACTTTAATACATGACAGAAACTAAGCAAACTTTTATGTCATAATTACAGATTTAATTAATTTTACAAACCGAACAAACAGAAGTTTACATTTGAGGTTTTTAATGTGTTTCTTCCTCAGAAATGGCTCAGATTCTGTATTTCAGTCTTCTTGTCATTGGTGAGTTTGTGTTTCTGGTTTTTCGTCTGATTTAAATGTCGTAGAGACATGTGGGTTGGTTCATCACCCTTGTTCCCAGTTCTGCGGTTTGCCACAAAGCAACACTCACATTTCTACTGTAATCTATATTAAATTATTATGAGATCTTTATCCATCCATCCATTTTCTACCGCTTATCCGAACTACCTCGGGTCACGGGGAGCCTGTGCCTATCTCAGGAGTCATCGGGCATCAAGGCAGGATACACCCTGGATGGAGTGATGAGATCTTTAATGCTTTCAAAAATCTTTTAGAAGTGTTTTCTGTTTTTTTATATATTGTGATATTACCATATTTTAATGACAGTATATTTTATTGAACAAAAAGGAATTATTTTATTCAATGAATGAATACATATGATAAATGAATATATGATAAATGAGTAATGTAATAAATGAGATACATGAAATAGAATAATAAAATTACATAAAACAAGAAACAACTGTATGTTTCTATCCCGATGTATCAGAACAAACAATTCGACATTTAACAAACAAGGGCTTTGAAATATCACCAGGATTGATGTTTGTGATTTCAATGTTCAGGTCTAAGTGCACGATGCAGAATTACTATTGCTGATGGTGGAATATAGATTGAAATCAAACAGCACAGAATATATTGCAGATTGGTAAAAAATAAATCGTTGAGCCAGCTCAGAAATCTCACTGCAGGATATTTCCTTGTTTTTCTTGTTTTCTCGCTGCCAGTCTGATGTGTTTTAATATTTGATTTGATTCCGAGTTGCCGACTCGAGCGATCGTCTCTCTGAGACACTAACAGACTAAAATCTGTCAGAATCTGCTTCTTCAATACAAACGTTGTGTCAGTAAATGATGATTGTGTGGTGTCAGCCCAATCCTGCTTAGATCAGCTCTGAGTAAATGTATCTGAATAAAAACTCTCTCTTTCAGCTCTCTGTTCATTATCTGAAGGCATCCAGCGCCGCTATCAATTTATAAACATGAAGATGAACTGGACTGAAGCTCAGAGATACTGCAGAGAGAACTACACAGATCTGGCCACAGTCAACAACATCAATGACATGAACGAGCTGAAGAAGACTGTTAATAACAATCAAGTGTATGTCTGGATTGGACTGAAGAGAACAGATGTTTATAAATGGAAGTGGTCTCTGGGTGATCCTGTGACATATCTGAACTGGGAAACTGAACCATCAAATGTCACAAATAATTGTGCTGTTATGAGAAATGGAACATGGCGTCATCAGAACTGTAATGTGAACATGAGTCTCATCTGCTACAATGGTGAGTGACAGCAAAGCTTCACTTCACAAAACATGATCATAAGACAACAATAATAAACATCACAGTTAAAACACAGAACACATGTGGGTCAGATGACTTCTCATCTCTAACTCACTTCTCATCTCTAACTCACTTCTCATCTCTAACTCACTTCTCATCTCTAACTCACTTCTCATCTCTAACTCACTTCTCATCTCTCACTCACTTATCATCTCTCACTCACTTCTCATCTCAAACTCACTTCTCATCTCTAACTCACTTCTCATCTCTAACTCACTTCTCATCTCTAACTCATCTCTCACTCACTTCTCATCTCAAACTCACTTCTCATCTCTAACTCACTTCTCATCTCTAACTCACTTCTCATCTCTAACTCACTTCTCATCTCTAACTCACTTCTCATCTCTCACTCACTTCTCATCTCAAACTCACTTCTCATCTCTAACTCACTTATCATCTCTCACTCACTTCTCATCTCTAACTCACTTCTCATCTCTAACTCACTTCTCATCTCTAACTCACTTCTCATCTCTAACTCACTTCTCATCTCTCACTCACTCACTTCTCATCTCAAACTCACTTCTCATCTCTAACTCACTTCTCATCTCTAACTCACTTCTCATCTCTAACTCACTTCTCATCTCTCACTCACGACTCACTTCTCATCTCTGACTCACTTCTCATCTCTAACTCACTTCTCATCTCTAACTCACTTCTCATCTCTGACTCACCTCTCATCTCTAACTCACTTCTCATCTCTAACTCACTTCTCATCTCTAACTCATCTCTCACTCACTTCTCATCTCTAACTCACTTCTCATCTCTAACTCACTTCTCATCTCTAACTCACTTCTCATCTCTAACTCACTTCTCATCTCTAACTCACTTATCATCTCTCACTCACTTCTCATCTCAAACTCACTTCTCATCTCTAACTCACTTCTCATCTCTAACTCACTTCTCATCTCTAACTCATCTCTCACTCACTTCTCATCTCTAACTCACTTCTCATCTCTAACTCACTTCTCATCTCTAACTCACTTCTCATCTCTAACTCACTTCTCATCTCTAACTCACTTCTCATCTCTCACTCACTTCTCATCTCAAACTCACTTCTCATCTCTAACTCACTTATCATCTCTCACTCACTTCTCATCTCTAACTCACTTCTCATCTCTAACTCACTTCTCATCTCTAACTCACTTCTCATCTCTAACTCACTTCTCATCTCTCACTCACTCACTTCTCATCTCAAACTCACTTCTCATCTCTAACTCACTTCTCATCTCTAACTCACTTCTCATCTCTAACTCACTTCTCATCTCTCACTCACGACTCACTTCTCATCTCTGACTCACTTCTCATCTCTAACTCACTTCTCATCTCTAACTCACTTCTCATCTCTGACTCACCTCTCATCTCTAACTCACTTCTCATCTCTAACTCACTTCTCATCTCTGACTCACGACTCACTTCTCATCTCTGACTCACTTCTCATCTCTGACTCCCTTCTCATCTCTGACTCACTTCTCATCTCTCACTCACTTCTCATCTCTGACTCACTTCTCATCTCTGACTCACTTCTCATCTCTGACTCACTTCTCATCTCTAACTCACTTCTCATCTCTCACTCACTTCTCATCTCTGACTCACTTCTCATCTCTCACTCACTTCTCATCTCTGACTCACTTCTCATCTCTGACTCACTTCTCATCTCTAACTCACTTCTCATCTCTGACTCACGACTCACTTCTCATCTCTGACTGACTTCTCATCTCTGACTCCCTTCTCATCTCTGACTCACTTCTCATCTCTCACTCACTTCTCATCTCTAACTCACTTCTCATCTCTCACTCACTTCTCATCTCTCACTCACTTCTCATCTCTAACTCACTTCTCATCTCTAACTCACCTCTCATCTCTAACTCACTTCTCATCTCTGACTCACTTCTCATCTCTAACTCACCTGTCATCTCTGACTCACTTCTCATCTCTAACTCACCTCTCATCTCTAACTCACCTCTCATCTCTAACTCACTTCTCATCTTTGACTCACCTATCATCTCTAACTCACCTCTCATCTCTGACTCACTTCTCATCTCTCACTCACTTCTCATCTCTCACTCACTTCTCATCTCTGACTCACTTCTCATCTCTGTCTCACTTCTCATCTCTGACTCACTTCTCATCTCTAACTCACCTCTCATCTCTAACTCACTTCTCATCTCTAACTCACTTCTCATCTCTAACTCACTTCTCATCTCTCACTCACTTCTCATCTCAAACTCACTTCTCATCTCTAACTCACTACTCACCAATTATGGGCGTACAGACGCTCAGACCTGCTCTACTGGAATACAAGATTACCAGCACTTAAATGTTTGGTGCAGTCAGAATAGATCTGTGACAGTGGCCACTCTGTAAGAACAGTAAACATTATTAAAGAGCTATCAAATATTATCAGATAATTGTTTACATATTTTTGCTGTTCTTTGTACACAGATGTGATGGAAAAACGAGTTGTTCTTTGGTTGTGAGCGATGCAGTCTTCACTGATCCTTGTGATGGAAATTATAAATACCTGAATGTGTCTTATGAGTGTGTTACAGCACCACCAAGTGAGTTTTACACCCAACTGACACCTGACTCTTATAAAATATACAGCAGTAAAGTTGAAGTGTATTTTAAGATTTATTTATTTATTAAGTAAGTATATTATTAACCGTCTGATATTAGTGTACCTGTAAGTTTACTATTTTAATACTGTTGGGGACTAAACTGGCCCTCTACACTGATACTTGATATCTGTGTTTCTCTGATTCACTCATAAGGTAATCGCTTCATATCTTTTTCTATATTTATGACACTGTTGTTTTACAATGTGAGGCAAAGTAAACAAACAATTCTATGATGTTACAGTCAACATCATCTGATGTTGCCAAAAGGTTTCTCATTGGTCAAAGATGCTCTTCATTGGCAACTGAGTTGACCAATCAGCGTTAACCACACAGTTACGTCATTTTGTTTAAAAAGGAAGAAGGTTGACTTAACACGTTTGAGGAAAAGTTAGCGAATTTGTGAACATAAGCCCTTAAATAAAAGCCCGGAAATAACACTAAAATAAAACAATCCGTGTTTTGCTGAATTGTTTAAAAGTGTAGCTTTGTTGTTGCTGTTGATATTGCTATTACACCAGAGAAAGCAAATCACTTTAAACTAATTAAATGCTTCAAGTGCAAGTGTTATTTTACATAAATCTGTACAATAAAAAAAAATACTCATCAGTTGAACGTAATTTATTCAAGTGGCAAACTTCCACATACTATTGATACATTTCTATAACTGAATATGGCGGGGCGATGATGGGGCTGGTTCTCAAATGAACCCGTTCATCTATCACTACAAGATCCGACTACGCCACCCGGGAGGGTTAAACCCAGCAACTAAAGGTAAACCCCACAAGCTAAGATCACACAGATTCGTTCTCTTCGTAAATTAAGGTAAGCCGAGATCATGGGTATCCAGTAAAAACAATGAGTTTTATTACACGACATTAGCATAAAAGACAAAAACAGCTCGGCTTAGGCAGAACCGGTCAATACCAGCAACCCGATTTAATGGGCCACGCACACCATAGTATATAACAGAAAAGAAATCAATAAACCAAAAAAATAAACAAACTTTTAAACACAATAATTACATGAAGAAATTAAACACATGTACACATGGCTGGGGTATCCACTACAGGGAAGATCAACCGTACTGAGTGTGCTAAAGCACGCACTACCCGTGAATCCCAATCACACAGGTCACACAGGTCACAAGTGTCACAACACGGCAAACCTTGTAGCACCACCACCATTAGGGACCTTCCACCCGTGGGACCCCAGCTCCTGAAAGAAAGTAATAAACAAAGAAACAAACACTACCCATTCAACAACTTTAAACTACATGAGAAAAGAAAAATTAAGAAAATAAAAGGGGATTATACAAAGTAAAACAAAAAGCAAATAATCAAACAATAATTAAATTCACAATAACCACGGTTACGAGGACCAACACGGCATAGCAGGTGGTCAGTGGAAGAGGAAGTCTCCTTAGAACCTCCCTAACCCAGAGACAGCGACCACGGCGCCGGGAGTTCAGTATCAATAGCTTTAATTAGCCTTAGCTTAGCGGCAAACACGCAAAGACAGCGCAGAGTATCCAATAGCAGTAGTCTAACGTAACTTTAGCGGTAAAGATTCCGAGGCAGCGATCACCACGCCGAGTGTACAACAGCAGTAGCTCTCAAGTAGCCCTAACGGCGAAGATCTGGAAGCAGCGCTCACAGTGCCGGGTGTGCCATAGCAGTAGCTTCAACGGCAAAGCAACCCACTGTAGAATCCAACAGTCCAGGACAACAAAAAGGGAAACAACGGGAGAACTCCAAGGAGGAGAATGGGAGGATCCTGTGACATGAATACACATTGTTATTAGAAATAACCATCATCCGCTAAGATTTCCCCCAAATCATCCGTTAGTGACTTACCAAACCACGTCAATTAACCGCACACCGTTCACAGGTCAGGACACACATTCTTCACCCGCCCCGTTACTAAACTGGAGTACAGGGACTACACATTTAAACCCCTCGCAACTGGTAAGCCTCGATGAGTTAACTATTAAATATGTTTACATACCTGAATTTAGAGCAGTCAATAAATCCACCATAGCACATGAGCGACATACCGGACGAAAAAGGACAGGCTAGGATGCAACACACAACTTGTCAATACCGAGGAAAAACTGATGAAGGGAGAGAAGGCTGCGACATGCTTAACGGCACATACCTGTAACTAC
Source organism: Triplophysa dalaica (assembly GCF_015846415.1). Taxonomy (NCBI): domain Eukaryota; kingdom Metazoa; phylum Chordata; class Actinopteri; order Cypriniformes; family Nemacheilidae; genus Triplophysa; species Triplophysa dalaica. The sequence goes on along the minus strand of NC_079546.1, from coordinate 27,254,095 downwards.
CGCACACAACCACCCACAGGGAAAGATCCGGATGTGACGCATTACCGGCTGCTGCCAACCACATCTAAATAGCCAGCACTGATCGCTGATTGGCTATCCCAAATATCAATCCCCGCCTCTTCACTTCCTCGTACTGCCACATATATATAATCAAGTATATATCAAGATATTTGGAAAAAAATTACACTCGTCTGCCGGCAAAGCGGCTTCCGTGCTGCATTCCATGGCTGTGCTCCAAGTATACCAGGCCAAACTCCTCCAGGGAATGGACGAGTCCGGTACTGACATTGCGCCCTTCAAAGAGCTGAGGAGCGCAACGGATCTGGCTTTACGCGCCACCAAGCCTTGGGCTCAGGCGATAGGCAGATCGATGGCCAGTCTCGTGGTTCTCGAGCGCCATCTATGGCTGAGGCTCATGGAAATTTAAGGATGTGGACAAGTTCAGATGTTTCACGGCAGCACATAAATCTTCGCAGGCCATGAAGCACTTCCACGCAGGACGTGGGCTGACACCGGGTTTACTCAAAGGTTGTTAACCCTTGCGAAGGTGTTTGGGCATACAGATGTATGCTAGAGAGGCTCTTCTGGCCAGTGTCCAGGAGGTGGCTATACCCCGTGTGGAGTGAGCCCACACGGCTAATGGGCATGAAAGATTCTGAGATCGGTATGCCGTCGTACCGGCATCCACGACCCAGTGCGCCAGCCTCTAGTTGGAGACAGCCTTCCCCTTCTGCTGTCCTCCAAAACCGACAAAGAGCTGGTCAGAGCTTCCGAGCTCTGCGTGTGGTCCAAGTAGAGGCACAGTGCGCGTTCTGGACACAATACGGATGGGGTTGGGTATTCCTCCCCGATGGGGAACACCTGCAAGTCCACCACTTGGTCCCGGAAGGGAGTAGTGGGAACTTTTGGGCATGCTTCCGGGCCTGGGTCTCAAGATAACATGAGAGTTGCCAGGGCCGTATTCAAGGCAATCCGGGGACACGGAAAATGCTTGGAATTCCCCTTCCCTCTAGTAGGAAGCGAGTGTCATCAGGAGGACCGTCTTACTCGTCAGGTGAGGAAGATCGGAACCTCCGAGGGGCTCTTGGTGTACACCACAAATCTCGCGAGTGTGCCAAGATAAGCCAGTCGTCGAGATAGTTTTAATACCCGCACACCTTTTTCCCGAAGGGGTTAGGGACCAAAAGGGTGGACTCTGTACTGATATGCCCGCCCCTCGAACGCAAACCGTAGGAACGGCTGGAGTCGAGGGAGGATCAAGACATGAAAGTAAGGGACTTTCAGGTCGATTGCCACGAACCAATCCTTACACCTGATAGATGTCAGGACGCGACTCTGCGTGAGCATCCTGAACGGCAGCTTTTGAAGGTGCTTGTTCAGGGTACGCAGATCTAGAATGGGGTGTTTTTCGTTCCACTTGTAGCACTGCGGGATTATACTGGTTCCCCACAGCGTCCTGTGTGAATTGTCGATAGGGAAGGTACTCTGTTACTAACGTAACCTTGATTCCCTGAGATACGGGAATGAGTACTGCGTTCCTGGCCGTTTTTACAAGCTGCATATGGTCGTCGCTTCAGTCGAAGTATCCTGAGGACCCTACGGTGATGTGTCTGCTTACATAGCCATAAACCCCGCCCCTTTTGGCGGGCGCCATCTCCATAGGTCCATGCAGCTTTGCTGATATTGGCGTAAATTTTTACTTTACACACCAATGCCCGTGCAGTATTCACTAAAGCTTCAGTCATCGGAGAAAAATTAGTTTTTCCCATAGGGTCCTGCTACGCAGTACTCGTTCCCGTATCTCAGGGAACCGAGATTACGTTAGTAGCGGAGTACATTTTATGTTTTATACAAATTCAAGACCACAACTTCATCTGTACAAGGAAAGAGAAATAAATATTGTTTTTTGTTCCTTTGTTAATTTTCTGGTTTTCGTTTCTTGTTTTGTTGCTTAGCCATAGGGAGCATCTAAGGGCACACTACAAATACTTGCATCAAACTTTCATGACTCCCAGCATGCATTGCAGTTGATCTGTTTCTCCGAATTAGTTTAATGATTGTGACCGTTCTTGAGGTTTATATGACAAGTGTCGGTGTCTAAGTGTGTCAGTAACACATTCTTTTTTTTCTGTTCATACTGTCACAGCATCTTTGTATTATCAACCAAAACATTTACATTCATTTCAAATTTTGACTCTTATGTTTGGCAAACTCTGTCAATTTAACCTCTTAACTCAAGAGCTCAACTAAAGCAAACACTGATGACAATGGTGGTTCAATGTTCTTTTCAACATTAATTTCAGGTGCAAAAGTGATATTTAACCCTAACCAACAATTTTAATTAGATTTCTTGCTGTTAGGGTACACTTTTTTTTTCATATGTGATTTGTTAATAAGTTCATAATAGAGTTAAAGCAGCACTCACAGCATCCACACGCGGGCTTATAGCAGCCTGATCTTCTTCTTTCTGAATGTGACACATAGACGAAAAAACACCAAATAAGGATCTCTGGGAAAGATGACCTGACAGGGCAAAACACAAAACCTTATTACAAGCTTTCAGGTGAATCCAGCAAGGTGTAGGTACACAGTTTTAAGCACCTTTCTTTCATGTGCTCGCTCAATAACAGGTTTAACTTAATTGTTACTCAACCTGCTTTAAATTGCCTTATTTAGGATAATATATCATTTTATTGAATTATTAACAGATGATAGTGATGTGTGTTTGTTTACTGCTTTAGCTCTTCCACAATGAAAATGAAATGTAAAAATAAAATCTGGTGAAGGTAGACTTTCATTCTGTATGATGGATTCATGTAAAATAGAGACATTATGTTCTCTCCAGACTTTTCACTGCATCTGTAATTATAACAGTTTGGGAAAATGTTTAGATTTATGAAAATAAAGCTTTTTTCGAAAAGCTTGTTGAACACTTCAATAAAAGTTATATGTGACCCTGGATCACAAAACCAGTCTTAAGTAGCACGGGAACATTTTAAGTAAAAGCCAAAGGTATGTTGTATGGATCAAAGTGATCGATTTTTCTTTTAAGCCAAAAATCATTATAATATTAATTAAAGATCATGTTCCATGAAGATATTTTGTAAATTTCGTACCTTAAATATATAAAAACTTTATTTTTGTGAGTGGATCTCCTGTCAAAGTGCCCCTGATTAATAACTTTAAAGGCAATTTTCCCAACATTTTGATTTTGTGGCACCATCAGATTCCTGAGTTTTAAATGATTGTATCTCAGCCAGATATTGTCCTATTCTCACAACTCTTACATCAACAGAAAGCTTATTTATTCAACTTTCAGATGATGTAAAAATCTCTATTTCGAAAAAATGATCTATAAGACTGGTTTTGTCTTCCAGGGTCACATATAATGTCTATAATGATGATTTTTATGTTATGATTAAATTGAATTATATAAATTGTTAGTCTATTATATCCACTATGGTATTCACCGCTCACCCAATAATTCTACACTAAAGATTTACTTGTGTGAACATATCTGAGAATACAGCTGCATATATTAAAATATCACTGCAAAATGTAACTGACAAGTTTATATAAAAAAAATAAGTAAACTTAACTTAATGACGGTCTCTTACATGGCAAAAGATGAATTTTAATTTAAGTATTAGTGAATGATGAGATTGGTCAATGCTTGGTCAATTTAGACAAGACAAGGCCTTATTAGACCAATATTCATGACCATAAACAACATGTTCTATGGACTTAGTGGAAATTTATTTATGGAGCATGTTTATCATAATTGAGGAAAGAATGAATATGTTTGAACAGACAAGACTTAAAGAAATGTCAATTAGCACAGCAGGATTTGTGCAAAATGTAGATTTACTTTGGCAAATACTCACATTGTTACCAGGCTGCTTAGGAGATATCTGGGTCCTGTTTCACATATATTCTATTAGCACCACATCATTGACTTCATATCCTTTGACTTCTTGGGCATTAAGTCGGTACACTATTGTCTGCCATGCTTTCTTGAATTATAGCATTGGTATTGCATTTTTTCTTATGGTTTCTTTCACCTCTTCATAGAAATCTATCAGGAGCTGTTGTGCAGCGGCCGTGAAGTATGAAGTTTGACATTTTTCCATGTCCTAACAAAATACAGACAGAACATAGTGTAATGGCGCCCTCAGGTGGTGAACAGAGGTCCCAGCACCAGGACGTGACACCGTCTATGCTGGTGTACAAGTGTATAGGGATACTGTAAGTGTGTTCCACTTCCACTTCAAGAGAAAGTAAGAATGAGAAACTATTTACGCAAAAGTAGGAGTTGACAAAATCTTATTATCAGGTACAGTGGGTTATTTAAACAGTCCAGTCGCATTTTATAAAAATAAACTGAAATGAAACACTGCTTCTTCACTCTATGAATTAAATAAAAATCATGTTGAAGTAGTATTTTGAACAACCACAAAGGTGTTTCACCCTGTAACATCACATTTGCTTGTTGAATAATAATAATGCTTAGTTGACAAAAAAATATATAATAATGCATTTCTATATCTTTTTATATATAATAAGGGTGTGCATTACTGTCCAAACAGATTTATTAAAAATGAGTATAATTTATTTTTTTATTTTCACGTGTTTATATTGTGATATGATACACCAAGTATAATACGAAACATTAATGTTCATATGGCACAGTGATCACCTGTTATATGAACTTCAGATAGACAGTATTCAGATGTCCGTTTACTTTCTGTTTCTGTCTCATAAAATACAGAAGCAGTTTAGAGATTTTACTCATCAATCATCAATATATACAATGAAGTGTGTGTGTATGCGTGTGTGTGCGCGTGTGTGTGTGTGTGTGTGTGTGTGTGAGAGAGAGAGAGAGAGAGAGAGAGAGAGAGAGAGAGAGAGAGAGAGAGAGACAGAGAGAGAGAGAGAGAGAGAGATTGCACAGAGGATGGGCTGCTTGCTATCTAAGTCATGACATGCTGAATGCCCCTTGAGATGACCGTGAACTTCACGTGGAACCTCCATCACTCACTCCCCTTACCATCCTCAATATAACTTTGATAGAACAAGTAAGAGAGAATTAAGTAAATTACGTGAATATTTCTAAAAAGCATAGTATACACAGTTTTGTTATACTTTGCATATATATAATTAACTGTCCCTCTTACCTCTTATGTAAATTAATTATTTTCTTCATTGATGTATTTTATTTTTATTCTATATATAATTTTTTTCCATTTCCTGTGTTTGTCTATGTACTGTATTTTTTCATTCTGAGCTGCTGAAACCACAAAACGTTGCTTGTCTTTGTGTGCACAATTGGAAAATAAAGATTATTCGAATTTTTTTCTGATCAATTGCTCTTATACAATTTATTATACTCTTTTTGGTCTTAGCCAGTGCGTTATACACACATCATATTACTATATCTATTACATGTATATAGATTTATGTAAACGTTGTCACTTGTTTTATGTAAAGAAAATGTCTAATGTCAGAACTGTTGTTCTGTACAGGTATGTCTTTGATGGTGCGTTAAAAGTTCAACAGCTAGGTTTTACCTTGTCTTGATGTCATGCACAAAAACAGACATTTTTACTGTAACATTTTAAAGTTATGGACCCCTGAAGTTGGCATATCTCACAATACTCTTCAATGGACCGTTGCACTTATGGGTCATTTTGAGGTGCTACATCTCGAAAACTTTTAAGGGTGCGTTGAAAGTTCCACCTAGGGGTAATACCCAGTATCCTTGACTACCACCTAGCCAAAAAGAAGACATTTTTAGTGCAACGGTCCATTGAAGAGTATTGTGAGATATGCCAACTTCAGGGGTCCATAACTTAAAAATGCTAAAGTAAAAATGTCTTCTTTTTGGCTAGGTGGTAGTCAAGGATACTGGGTATTACCCCTAGGTGGAACTTTCAACGCACCCTTAAAAGTTTTCGAGATGTAGCACCTCAAAATGACCCATAAGTGCAACAGTCCATTGAAGAGTATTGTGAGATATGCCAACTTCAGGGGTCCATAACTTTAAAATGTTACAGTAAAAATGTCTGTTTTCGTGCATGACATCAAGACAAGGTAAAACGTAGCTGTTGAACTTTTAACGCACCATCAAAGACATACCTGTACAGAACAACAGTTCTGACATTAGACATTTTCTTTACATAAAACAAGTGACAACGTTTACATAAATCTATATACATGTAATAGATATAGTAATATAATGTGTGTATAACGCACTGGCTAAGACCAAAAAGAGTATAATAAATTGTATAAGAGCAATTGATCAGAAAAAAATTCGAATAATCTTTATTTTCCAATTGTGCACACAAAGACAAGCAACGTTTTGTGGTTTCAGCAGCTCAGAATGAAAAAATACAGTACATAGACAAACACAGGAAATGGAAAAAAATTATATATAGAATAAAAATAAAATACATCAATGAAGAAAATAATTAATTTACATAAGAGGTAAGAGGGAAAGTTAATTATATATATGCAAAGTATAACAAAACTGTGTATACTATGCTTTTTAGAAATATTCACGTAATTTACTTAATTATGCTGGACCGTATTGCATGCTCTGCACTTGAATATTGCACATTCAAACATGTCTGTACTTTTGGATGTGATTAATATTCATGGTGGAGATAGGCTGCCTAAAAACTGTTCTATCAAAGTTATATTGAGGATGGTAAGGGGAGTGAGTGATGGAGGTTCCACGTGAAGCTCATGGTCATCTCAAGGGGCATTCAGCATGTCATGACTTAGATAGCAAGCAGCCCATCCTGTGTGCACTCTCTCTCTCACACACACACACACACACACACACACGCACGAACAGACACACACACACACACGCCCACAAATACAGACACTCACACACACAAAGTTTTTTTTTTAAACGTAAAAGAAGAGAAACGCGAGACGGTCCCTAAGCTAAGCGTGAATAAGAAACTGGAAAAGCGGATGCTTCGCGTTTTTAAGGTGGAACGGATAGCGTCAATAAGAAACTGCGAATAAGAAGCTGGATTCAGCCTCGTCCGTAAATCTATATTCCTAAACTGTGAATCAAGGCATTTATGAGGGGCCGTTTAGGCCATAATTAATGAAATGACTCTTACAAACACTAGTGAAATAAAAACATCGATCGAACTTAGTGAAATTCATTCACACGTATTACTGAAATACCTCTTACAAACACTAGTGAAAACATACATACGTATTACTGTAATCTTTTACAAACACTAGTGAAACAAATGTATGTATATGCATGCTAAAAAGCCTCTTATAAACAATGGTGCACTAATGAGGCAACAGGTTTCAGTGTAGTTGATGAAAGATTTCAGTGTAGTTGATGAAAGATTTCAGTGTAGTTGATGAGAGCATATTTCACTGGAAAAGGAAGCTGCATCCGCACTTCCGTTTAGTTTGGCACACGTTGATGACGTGCAGATACGCAGCGAACAGGAACCTGTCAGATGCAATTAATTAACGGAGTAATATTTTACATCGCCCCCCACGCTACCTTCGGTTTTTCCTTATACAGTTCCGTTGTCAATGCAATTTTTTTCTTTGTCTAAAAATATATTTTGGATGGCATGGTATGATTTGAAACAAAAAGTCCCAAAAAGCTGAAGAGTGCGGTTCTGTAATTTTTGGCTTCTGCAATTACAATAGAAATTACACATGCGAAGGAAGCATTACTCCCACTTACCAGGGGTTTAAGAGTGTGTCGAGGAAATAAAAGTTTGTTTTAAGATTTCAAAATGACGCCACAGCGATGTTTTTTGGTTTTGCAAGTGTCTGCGTTATTTTCATTCACGAGTAACAATGACGATGATATTACAGCTTTTCTAAGAAGTGCACTTCAGTGTTTAGAGGACATACAAACAGCGAATGGTGGTACGAATATATGGTTTCGTTTACTCATATAATTATACTGAAAAATCGCACATTGCATAACTTGTTTTTTTGTAAGTCATACATTAAGTATTAACCAAGACATGTTAGCAAAATGCAGTGGCTTGTTTAAATACAAGTTTGAATCCAGTTACTTTATTCTTCATCCTCTGCATAGCCCATACAATAAAGATCTCGGGACACCGTCGTAACTCTACAAGAATTAAGCATGGTTTTACTACAAATAAAACGAACAAAAAATGGTAACCAAATATTATTAAGGTTTTTTACAGTAAGTTTTACCGTGGTATACAATTAATGTATTTAATAATTCATGTAATTGTAATGTAATTACTCTAGACAAAACATGGTTGGTTGTTAAATTCTATTATGTAACGTACTAGCTGTTTAAATTCATTATGTACATCAAAAAAAAATCAGACAAATTCTATTACCAATTAAAGGCGCTGTTGTATTTATATTTTATGCACCTGAGGGGTGATCAGTGCCCTTGAACTATCACCACTATGTAAAGTATGAAGAACTTTAAGTGTTACAGTAAAATTTAAGCTGGGTTTTAACTTGTTGCAAGAAATTATTAATAATTTTGCACATTTGGGTGATTTGGAGTCACTGTCATCTTTTTGAATGGAAAATAAGAGGTTTTTAATTTATATCAAAATATATACAGTATTGTTCAAAATAATAGCAGTACAATGTGACTAACCAGAATAATCAAGGTTTTTAGTATATTTTTTATTGCTACGTGGCAAACAAGTTACCAGTAGGTTCAGTAGATTCTCAGAAAACAAATGAGACCCAGCATTCATGATATGCACGCTCTTAAGGCTGTGCAATTGGGCAATTAGTTGAAAGGGGTGTGTTCAAAAAATAGCAGTGTCTACCTTTGACTGTACAAACTCAAAACTATTTTGTACAAACATTTTTTTTCTTCTGGGATTTAGCAATCCTGTGAATCACTTAACTAATATTTAGTTGTATGACCACAGTTTTTTAAAACTGCTTGACATCTGTGTGGCATGGAGTCAACCAACTTGTGGCACCTCTCAGCTGTTATTCCACTCCATGATTCTTTAACAACATTCCACAATTCATTCACATTTCTTGGTTTTGCTTCAGAAACAGCATTTTTGATATCACCCCACAAGTTCTCAATTGGATTAAGGTCTGGAGATTGGGCTGGCCACTCCATAACATTAATTTTGTTGGTTTGGAACCAAGACTTTGCCCGTTTACTAGTGTGTTTTGGGTCATTGTCTTGTTGAAACAACCATTTCAAGGGCATGTCCTCTTCAGCATAGGGCAACAAGACCTCTTCAAGTATTTTAACATATGCAAACTGATCCATGATCCCTGGTATGTGATAAATAGGCCCAACACCATAGTAGGAGAAACATGCCCATATCATGATGTTTGCACCTCCATGCTTCACTGTCTTCACTGTGTACTGTGGCTTGAATTCAGAGTTTGGGGGTCATCTCACAAACTGCCTGTGGCCCTTGGGCCCAAAAAGAACAATTTTACTCTCATCAGTCCACAAAATGTTCCTCCATTTCTCTTTAGGCCAGTTGATGTGTTCTTTGGCAGATTGTAACCTCTTCTGCACATGCCTTTTTTTTAACAGAGGGACTTTGCGGGGGATTCTTGAAAATAGATTAGCTTCACACAGACGTCTTCTAACTGTCACAGTACTTACAGGTAACTCCAGACTGTCTTTGATCATCCTGGAGGTGATCATTGGCTGAGCCTTTGCCATTCTGGTTATTCTTCTATCCATTTTGATGGTTGTCTTCCGTTTTCTTCCACGTCTCTCTGGTTTTGCTCTCCATTTTAAGGCATTGGAGATCATTTTAGCTGAACAGCCTATCATTTTTTGCACCTCTTTATAGGTTTTCCCATCTCCAATCAACTTTTTAATCAAAGTACGCTGTTCTTCTGAACAATGTCTTGAACGACCCATTTTCCTCAGCTTTCAAATGCATGTTCAACAAGTGTTGGCTTCATCCTTAAATAGGGGCCACCTGATTCACACCTGTTTCTTCACAAAATTGATGACCTCAGTGATTGAATGCCACACTGCTATTTTTTTTAACACACCCCTTTCAACTAATTCAACTAATTGCCCAATTGCACAGCCTTAAGAGCGTGCATATCATGAATGCTGGGTCTCATTTGTTTTCTGAGAATCTACTGAACCTACTGGTAACTTGTTTGCCACGTAGCAATAAAAAATATACTAAAAACCTTGATTATTCTGGTTAGTCACATTGTACTGCTATTATTTTGAACAATACTGTAAATACGCATTCTATGAGTTGCTTTGTAGCGGTTTTAGCTGCTTGTTAAAATAAGGATGAGCTTAACTTACCAAATAAAATTCTCCACCAGATCTTTCAAGATCACATAAATTAAGTGAGTTATTTAAAACGTCTATTTCAGTCAAGGAATTAGTTTAGCTCAAAGGAAAATATGTATAATAATCATCATTACACATACATATTTTACAATTCTGATTAGCAGTATAGAGATAAAAATCCGATATGTATTTGTCCAGCAAATGCATCAATGATTTATACACTAACGTTATCTCATGAACATAAGTAACGTGACCAAACAGAATTAACAGCAGAGGTAGCATAGATCGAAACACAGTTTAAGTGATCAGTTTGTGAGTGTGAAAACAGAACCCATCACAAATGCCTTTATGTTTTTTATTAACCTTTACTCTACATGGTAAACATAATGACGACAAATGAATACATGAAACAAAAACGCGCTAGGAAGCGCAGAGAGAGAGAGAGTGAGAGTGAGAGCAAGAGAGGGACAGACAGAGAGGGCATGGCTTCGAGGAAGGAAAAACATGTCTGAAAACCAATAGAATCATCTTTTACAAAGAGGCATGCTCTTAACGCAGCTACTCTGTATTTAGAAACGGATACTTGCAATCTCGATGTTGGACCAATATCCGATGCGTTTGGATGGATGGAAGTCTTGAATGGTTTCAGAATGCAGTCCTGTTGAAATTTTGAAATCAATTTTGTCAAAAAAAATTATGGTTGCCCCTTACTCTTGCATCAAATAGTGAACTGCATAATTGACTTGCATGCATGTACAAATCACCAGCAGTAAATATAGTGGTATTACAAGTATTGAACTACAAGAAGCAAGACAGTTGCAAGCCTTTCATTAGGGGTTATATATAGCTTTTAATGGGACAGTTAGGTCGTAGAGATGTGGTGACAACAGCTGCACAGAGGGGGCCCAATTCGATTTTTTGTCACGGGCCCAAAATTCCTGGCGGCGCCCCTGCCCAGAACCATAGGTTTTTTTTAAAACATAGCTCCCGAGACACGGCTCGTTGGAAAGGTCTGGGCCGCGGCTTTCCAACGAGACCAGCCCTGAGTCTCTGCGTCCCCGGGAGCCGGTGCACGGTCTCCCGGTAGCCGGAGCTCGGGCTCCCAAAGTCCTTTACTTTGAAAAATTCATAGCTCCCGATCCCCGAGACTCTTGCGCTCGACACAGGGCTCGTTGGAAATGTCTGGCCGAGACCTTTCGAATGACACCGACCTCGAGGCTCTACGACCCCAACGACAAGTGCTCGGGGACCAAGGCAGCCGGAGCTATCAACGCTAGAAAGTACCGGGCGTGACGCCGATGACTTAAACGGCTGCGAAGATGTTTTCGGATACAACAACCCACATTCACCGGTCCGTATCTCCGGTTCTAAAAGACTTAGAGAAACGAGGTAGGGCTCGTCGGAAAGGTCTCTGCCAGGCCTCCACGACAACCTGAGTCTCTGCGACCCGGCATCCCGGACACAGAGCTCCGCGTACCAGGAACGCTCGGAGGCCCGTAGCTCCGGGACCCAATGATCCAGCGGCTCGAGGCCGGTGCCATCGCGCTACATTCGTCGAGACCTTTCAGACGACCCCTCACCCGTCACTCTACGACCTTCTGGCCCCGAGAAAATGAGGGGCAACCGGGCCGGACCCACGCCCCGGGCGAGTGCACCCCTCCCCGGCCTTGCTTCCGCGCTCGGCCCGCCCCCCAGCTCCGGGCGGCCTTCTCCTGACATCTTCTTGGGTCTAGTGCACCCAGTCCCGGCCTCGCCTCCTCACTCGGGCAGCCATCTCCGGACTCCAGTGGTTAGCTACCTTGCGAACCGCATGGTCCCTGTGGGCCTGGACTTAAGCACCCCTCTTCTGGCTAAACATCTCAGCCCGCGCCCTCCGGACGACCAAACAGCTGGTCAACCCGAAGGGACTTAGGTTTTGGCGACTCGCTCTGTCTTTGGCCCGGCCGAGGGGACTCCATCTTGGGCCAGCGCGGGCCCCCCGGCTGGTACACCCGGTGGGTGACCCGCTTCACCGCTCCCCCGGGGGTGGTGAGGATGGAGGGTCGAGGGCTCCCCCGACAAAAGGTTGGACTTTCAATGGATCGCAGCCTGGAGCTGCTCTTAATTCAATACAAGTTTATTTAAGTAGCGCTTTTCACAATGTGTATTGAATCAAAGCAGCTTTACAGGGGCAAACAGGAAAAACAGAAAAGGTAAAACACAGCACAGTGCATGGTATTATACAACGAGTAAGATCATTCTAATAAATAATATCTAATTTCTAAATAATAAATAAGTGCAGTCTCCCGGTGAGCAGGCCATCACTGCCCTGGTGTGGCGAGGAACCCAAACTCCCATGACTGAACCAGGCTCAGCCGGGAGGGCCACATGTCAGCAGATCAAACTGCTGACATGTGATTTACGTTTTTGCATTTAATACCAAATATTGTAACTTCGGTATTAATAAGACAAATAGTCTGTCTTTGCTCTTGGTTGGGGGTGTATTGGTCTGGGCTGGTCCGATGGTCATATTTCTCTTGGCTGGTGGAGGAATTGCCTTAGATGGAGCTGGGATGGTCAGTCAATCTGCAGCTGTAACTGGCATAATCTCAAATTGGGGATGGGCATCTGTCGGTCGTCTGGACATTGTGGAACTTCTTCCTACCTCGGGATGGGCATCCCGAGGCAGAAAGAGAATAAAGAGAATGATTAGCGTAGCTGCTGTTCATTAACTATGCATTAAGTGAAAGCTTGGCTGAAAAGATGTGTCTTTAATCTAGATTTAAATTGAGAGAGTGTGTCTGACCCTCGAATAGCATCAGGAAGGCTATTCCAGATTTTAGGTATGAGAAAGCTCGACCCCCTTTGGTGGATTTTTTTATTCTAGGTGTCATCAAAAGTCCTGAGTTTTGAGATCTTAGAGAGCGTGATGGGTTGTAACTTGATAAAAGCTCAGTTAAGTAAGTAGGGGCTAAACCGTTTAAGGCTTTGTAAGTAATTAAGAGAATTTTAAAATCAATACGATACTTAATGGGTAGCCAGTGAAGCGATGATAAAACTGGGGTTATGTGATCGTATTTTCTTGACCTAGTAAGAACTCTGGCAGCTGCATTCTGAACTAACTGTAGTTTGTTTATTGATGATACAGGACAACCACTAAGTAGAGCATTGCAGTAGTCAAGTCTTGAGGTCACAAATGCATGAATAAGCTTTTCTGCGTCAGCATCACATAAAATATTTCGTAATTTGGCAACATTTCTAAGGTGGAAGAAGGCTGTTTTTGTGATATTTGAGATGTGATTTTTAAATGACAGGTTGCCGTCTAATATAATGCCTAGATCTTTAACTGTATTTGTTGGAGTAACAGTGCAGCCTTCAATTTGCAGGCTGTAATCAGAGATATTCCGTTTACTTGTTTTTGGTGCTATACGTAATATTTCTGTTTTGCTAGAGTTTAAAAGGAGGAAATTACTAGTCATCCAATGTTTTATGTCCTCGATGCACTCTGCCAGTTTGGATATCTTAAAGGAATCATCTGGTCTTGATGAGATATATAGCTGAGTATCATCTGCATAACAGTGGAAGCTAATTCCATGTTTTCTAATAATGTTGCCGAGGGGCAGCATGTACATGGAGAAAAACAAGGGTCCTAAAACCGATCCCTGAGGTAGTCCATAATTGACTTGCGTAAGATTTGACGATTTCCCATTTAAATGGACGTATTGATATCTGTCTGTTAAGTAAGATCTGAACCATTGCAGTGCCTTTCCCTGAATACCGATATAATTGTGTAAACGATCTAGTAGTATTTTATGGTCTACAGTATCGAAAGCAGCACTAAGGTCAAGCAGGACTAATAGTGAGATGTTCCCTTTATCTGAAGCAATAAGAAGGTCATTTGTAATTCAACGAGCGCAGTTTCAGTGCTGTGATGCGGTCTAAAGCCAGACTGAAACTTTTCGTGCATGTCATTATTTTGTAGGAAGGTACACAGTTGAGTTGACACTACTTTTTCTAGTATTTTAGACAAGTACGGGAGATTTGAAATCGGTCTATAGCTTACAAGTTCATTTGGGTCTAAATTTGGTTTTTTGATAAGAGACTTAATTACAGCCAGCTTAAAGGGTCCTGGGACATGTCCTAGATTAATTGACGAGTTGATTATGTTACAAATGGGCTCAATTACAGCAGGTAGTAACTCTTTTAATAAAGTAGTCGGAATGGGGTCTAATAAGCATGTCGTCGGTTTGGATGTTGCAATAACTTTAATTAAATCTTCCTGATTTATAGGAGAAAAACACTCTAGCTTTTCTTTTTGGGTGACGGTTGAAACTAATTCTTCCGACACACTTGGAGGTTTGGTTTTAGCTATGTTGTCTCGTATTATTTCGATTTTCTCGGTAAAAAATTTCATGAATTCATTGCTACCAAGGTGCGGCGGAATACCCAGGTAAGGTGGAGTCTGTTTGTTTGTTAATTTAGCAATTGTACTAAATAAAAACCTTGGATTGTTTTTGTTATTTTCTATGAGGTTACAGAAGTGCTCGGCTTTTGCTGCTTTTATTGCCTTTTTGTAACAGCTTGCGCTCTCTTTCCATGCAATTTTAAAGACCTCTAATTGGGTTTGTTTCCATTTTCGCTCCAGTTTACGCATTTCTCTTTTTAGGGCGCGAGTGGTGTTATTATACCATGGTGCTATGATCTTTTCATTTATCCTTTTTGACTTCATAGGTGCGACCGCTTCTAATGTATTAGAGAAAATATAGCCAATATATAGTTTCCATTAGCTAATATGTCTAGGGTGGAATGGAGTGCTCATTTGTTATGAGCTCTCTCACAAGCAGTGCTGGCATGTTCTTCCCCATTCCCATCAGTACAAGAGCATAGACTAGGGATGTGCACATCAATGCTGCAGTATCAATATATCGATACTCAAAAGCTGCTACCCAACAAACACAGAACGTTCCCCTAACGTTCCCATATGGTTCCCATTTGGTTATTTTTTTGGGAACCAAAAGAGAACCTTTAGAGAACGTTCCCTGGAAGTTATTTTTTGGTTTTATTTAAATAACCTAAAAATAACCTAATGGGAATGTTCTCTACAGGTTCTCGTTTGGTTACATAAAAATAACCTAAAAATAACCTAATGGGAACGTTCTCTGCAGGTTCTCGTTTGGTTACATAAAAATAACCTAAAAATAACCTAATGGGAACGTTCTCTACAGGTTCTCGTTTGGTTACATAAAAATAACCTAAAAATAACCTAATGGGAACGTTCTCTGCAGGTTCTCGTTTGGTTACATAAAAATAACCTAAAATAACCTAATGGAAACGTTCTCAGCAGGTTCTCGATTGGTTACATAAAAATAACCTAAAAATAATCTAACGGGAACGTTCTCTACAGGTTCTCGTTTGGTTACATAAAAATAACCTTATGGGAACGTTCTCTGCAGGTTCCCTTTTGGTTAAATAAAAATAACCTAATGGTAACGTTAAACGCATTAAAGAGTAACACTATGATCTTTTATCAGATTACCGTTTTCAGACAGTAGGGGACGCTCACACAATGTTTGTTTGAGCACGTACCCAAAACTGAATTCAGGAAGCCAACTGAATCATCAGGTAATGTGTAGAAATCAATCAGTTTCAAACAGTTACATGTACTATAAATAGGACAGGACTTAAACAGAAATCACTTCACAAAGGTTTATTAGCCACATGTGCAAGCATAACATGTTTATTGTTTTTACCAATAATTGAGAAAGTTACAGTGCTGATACAAATTCCTTTAAATCAAGTTATTGTAGAGTGGAATAAAATGTAACAGTACATAGGCTACATAGTAACAAGTACTGCCCTGTATCAGTTATGCACAGTGGGGACCAAATAATATACTGTATAATATCCATGATGTACACAGATCATGTTGAGACGGCATGAATTTCTGGGCAGCAAAATAGTTGAAAAGCTATGTCACAGGAAAAGAGGCAGAACATTACTGTATTCCCCTCACTGAAAAATAAACATTAGGCAGTCAGGCAAGACATATGGGAAAAGACCCGTCTGTGTCTCGTATCTGTGTTTCATGTCTGATTTAGTCTTTGGAGTGGATTCAGCTAATATACATGTATACACTGATGATACAGTTAGCAGCATCTTCTGTAAACCAAACATTAATAAACTTACAAAATCTGTTTTATGTAATTCAATGCTCACTGTTATAGATGAATTTGGTTTTAATCAATACAAATCAGTGATAAGAGTATTACGTTAACAACGCAAGGTTGAGGGTTCGATCCCAGGGGATAGCACATACCTATGTATAAATGTGTAGGATAATCCAATTTAATCGGCAGAATGCGTTAATATAAATGTAAGGAACCAGATGTGGTAACCTCAACTCTAGATGGTAAACATATTGAAATAGTTGGCTCCTATAAATATATAGGTATATTGAATGATGAGAAATTGGGTTTTAATGTAAACATTGATAATTTGTTGAGAAAACTCAAACCCGAACTGAGGTTTCTTTATCGTTTGAAAAGCTGCATTAATTATGAGGAGAGAAAGACATTTATAGAGAGGTTTTGTCTATAGATTATGGGGACACTGTTTACATGTATGCAGCCTCTTCCGTATTAAGGAAATTGGATATTGTCTACCGTGCGGCATTACTTTTTGTGTGTGGTGCAGATTCACGCTCTGATCATTGAATATTACATGAATCTGTGTCATGCTCATATTTAAATTTTAGGAGGAAAGTTCATATATTTATTTCTTAGACACCTCTGGGCAAATTAGCTAATCTAATCTTTTAACCTTGTACACAAATAGTTATTGCATCTCAATCGTATTTCAACTTAAAAAAATCCAAACGTGTCCTCAGAATTTGGTAAATGTGATTTTCATTTTATGCCCATTGGGCATGTAATGATTTGCAAAGGGTATTTAAATTGGTGTCCTTTCTATCCTCATGCACTTTTAAATGTATTTTGTATTCTGTTTTAAAAGATTCCTTTAAAACCAAGCCTTAAGTGTTTATCTTGATTTACTTGTTTTTGGTACTGAGTACTATGTGTCTTGTTTTGTGTGAAACTTTGTGTGCCACTGTCTTGACCCCCGGAAAAAGAGAATGTGAAGTCTCAATGGGATTTTGGATCCTGGTAAAACATTTTTTTAAGGCTTTAAATCACTTTGTCTTCCTAAACTAGCCATAAAAAAAACAAATGATTATCAAATGAAATGAGAAATTACCAAATGAAAGAATTTTATAACAATGCAAAAACTATAATACTGTAATAATAAAAGTTAATATTTAAATAAAATAAAAGATCATTTTTTATTAATAGTAATAACAAGCGTTATTCTTATACAAACCTATGATATCATTGTGATAAAGGACCCAGGAACCATGCATTCTGCATGTTGTTGCAGTGTCACAATGGTTAAATCAATGTCATGAATTGTGCAAACACATATGTCTAAATTTTAGAATCAGAAAGAACGCAACATATTATATATGGTTTTTAATAGAAATTGTGATATGCTTTTTTTTGGAAGATTGTCAACCCTACAGTAGCTCCTAAACAAAAAAGACAAAGACAAAAGCCAAAAATGTAAATTTACTCCTTAAAATAATCAAATCTTATACTTTATGTATCATATGCATTTTGGCTGGTCAAGCTACAAATAATAACACATAGATAGATTTCAGTATTAAATGTCATATTTTGTATTCAAATACAAAAATTGTTGGGTTAAGACATACAGGGATTGCTTAAATGATTCA
Source organism: Triplophysa dalaica (assembly GCF_015846415.1). Classification (NCBI taxonomy): domain Eukaryota; kingdom Metazoa; phylum Chordata; class Actinopteri; order Cypriniformes; family Nemacheilidae; genus Triplophysa; species Triplophysa dalaica. The sequence continues at coordinate 27,236,036 of NC_079546.1, read as the reverse complement.
AATATTGTTTTGAACCTATTCTTTTAAAAATAACCCCATGAAGCTGATGTTCTAACATGAATCCGACATCCCAGTGATTGATATGAAAATGTCGACATTTTAAGCAGCTGCAGTTATTTCCCAAAATATTGTCATCATGGCTCTTCACCAATACTCTTCTAAAATTTGAGGTGTCACTGACAGGTGAAAGGCTACACTGACAGAACACACAGGTACAGAATATATAGTTCATGGGTGGTGAGGGGACTGTTGACAGGTGTAGGGATTGCAGACACGAAACAGATTCGGGAGCGTGGAGGACCGTGGGTAATGGAGTCCTCGGGCAAACACGGGGAGAAACCGGGACACAGGGTCGCTGTGGAGGAGATGGTTACCAATTCTTACCACTTAGGGTGTGCTTGTCAGAATGGTCAAGATCAGTGCTACAGGTCACTCAGCATTTTTGGGCAAGAAAATGTGAGGCTGTTGAAGAGAAGGCTGAGCTGGACAAGTCATTCGACTAGAAAAGAAAATGGGGAAATAGGTAAGACGTTTACAATCTCATTTATTCAAATATTGAACAATTTAAGGTAATACATTTAAAAATGAATAAATATGTAAATACTACTCTAGTGACAGGGTTGGGTTGTTGTAAAACCAACAATTTCCACAAATAAACACGTCTTTCTTACCTCTAAAAATACCAGATGCTGCAACATGTTGTCATACACATTCAACAGATATGTGTGCAGCGCTTCTCTTTCATATAGCTTAGGTGACTCACATGAATCGCCATTTACTTGTTGAACAAAGAGACATGCATCCACTTTTCTGAAAAAAGAAGGAAAAATAATAAAAATGTGTTAAAAATCCTACGCAAAAAATGTTTCCCAGTCTTTCTACAGGTACTCTCAGTACTGCACACTTAATCATTTTTGTATTGCTATTTTAACAATTCCATTCTGATTTGACACCATACAGTAATTTTCTGATGTAAATTACTTAAATTATAAGCTGACAGGATATTTGTAAATGTAATCAAACTATTAATAAAATCTAGTTATTTATTTTACTCAGGCACATTAGAGAAAGCAGTTCAAGACAAGTTCCCCAATAATGCATTTTATTGTAATCATTATTTTAATCACTTTTTGGCATTTAATGGCACGTGGATAGAAGGCATTTATTATATTAATGTACATAGATTTTTTTCAACTGAAAGAAAAAAAATGAACTGCTGTATATAGTAGAGTTACATAGTCGCGCGTCAGGCCCGCGAGCCTGACTGCGGTCATATAAGCTGAGGTCTGGGCCAGCCACGCACGCGCACAGCCGGATTCCATTCTGAGTGGACGGACCGCGTACTGTCAGCTTTCCTGAGGTACTTTTTACTTAACCAGTCATTAAATTACTTAAAGTAAAAGCCGACTACGAATGTGAATGGAAAGTAAATACAATAATGTGAATAGAAAGTAAATAAAATACAGTATTTACTTAAAGAAAGTAGTTTAAATCTTTTTCGTCTTTAAGGACACAGTCAGAGGAATTTATTTTGAAGTGGTTACCAATGATGTACAATTATTATTTTAATTACCTTTCTTTTTTTGCCTTAAGGTAAATGACACACTGATAAAAGGCATTATCATATAAATGTAAATTGATAAAAAAACGAAAATACACAACGTTAAACTCCTGTCAGAAGTCTGAGGAATGAGGAATCTGACTCATCATACTTTATCCTGAGGTAAAATCGGCCAGTTTTAATTCAAACACAGGCCCGCTTTATTTGACATTTAACATTAACACTATGAATAAAGTAAAAATGGTCAGCTTGGATCGCGAGAAGCCGTTTTGTTTCAAAGTGTTGTCTGAAACGTTAACGTTATTTAAATACTTTTGTATGAACATTCTCGTTTTGTAGTTAAAAGGTTGGTCGTCTCACAGACTTGGCTATGAGCTCGCGAGCTGCCTCCCTCAGACACGTTCACGAGTGCACCTAGAACGAAAAACAGATTAAACTCATTAAGCTGTGTGCCCATAAAGAAACAATGAATTCGGTCACCGGTTATTTTGTAGAAGTAGTGTAGTGTAGTAGGAATATGAGTACATTATAATCATGCGCGAGCAAGCATTTTTCATTTTCTTTCGCACACCCCTGCTGAAAAACCCCACAATACAAACCTTATAAATGGTTGCCATCAAAGTACCATTATGAACAATTACATATTCGAGGGCGCTCAGACCGCGTTTGTGTGTGTGCAAATCCAGTGGCCCTTCACTGGCACCTGGCGGCAGACTTTAGAACGGACGACTCTTCCACCACGACTCGTATATATTTGGCTACATCCAAGTAATGACGACCTCGAGTCTAGAATGTATTTTCGCAGGTTTCATAGCACGTTATAAGCATATTTACATGTTGCAAGATTTACTGATAACTTCGTCATATATTTACTTAAAAAAAGAATTATGTGTATCACATAGATCATAGACATTTAACTATGCTATTTAAGTTTAAACTGAAGAAACCAAACAGGCACTGTGTAAAATGAACATGTTTTTTTGTTTTTGTTTTTTGTCCCCATTTGAATATTTATCATTTTAAAGACCTGTAACATATTCACCACACTGGTCTAAAAAAATCCTTCATTGGAATCTATAGACCACTTTGGAAAGTATAGCCAACCCGGGTTTGGATTTTGCAGCAAAATACAACAAAAAACTAAACCGGAGCCTTTATTAAATTTATACTGTTCAAATAATTATTATCTTCTTTTCCAGACTCACTTGGTATCAAAATATTGTAATGTAAGTGATAAATACAAATGTCAATGCGCATTTTATATTTGCCATTTACATAGCATTGAGTCAAAGGTCACTGATGACACTAAATGTGAGATGTCTGTTCAAACCCAGTCATGTTTGCTCTTTTTCTGCCTTTTTTTTTGTCAACAGCAGCTAAACAAGACCCAAAGGCTCTTTTAAGAGCCCCTACCAGAGCATCTTTGGCTTTGTAAGTATACATTTTGACTGTCAGATACCTCCTCGGTATTTGGGTTCAATGTTATAAAGCCTGTTAGTCATCGGTGATATAGACATAATTCTTTATATTTAAACATTCTACATCAAAATTTTGAGTTTTTGATTGTGGATTATGCAGAAGAGGCCTCCCTACCCTTCTTCTGCATTTACAATACAGAAACTCAGTCACGTGATGTCAGGTGCAAACACCCTATTTGTTTCTGATCTTGATGTGATTCTGGATAACAATACTAGCTTCTTTTATTGCCAATCATAAACTGTGTCATATTGTGTTTAGCTTTTGCATATTCATGACAATATGAAAATAATAATTTTGAATGCCTCTAAAGCTCACATCTCAATTTTTACAGACTAATCTAGCTGTCAGACACGTGTGTCCTTAAATTTATTTAATTTAGATTAATTCTTAATTTGATCACATATTACATTAAAAAATCTTATTATAATTTGCAGCACAAATGCAACATTTGCCAAAGACTGTACTGTCATGTTAACAGTTGCAAGTAATATTTTATCTACTCTTATATTTTTTAGATCTTCACTGTTGTCTCCACAATTTTCGACACTTTTTATTTCAAGGTAAATACTATTCTTCGGGTTCACTTAAATGTGCTCTTATTATTTTTTATCATTCATGTAGTCATCCTGGTTACATTTGTGATGGGATAACTGTTTGAAAAAGGCTATGTCCAAAGACTATGACACAAAAAAGGTTGTTTTTATCCTTTTAGATTTTTGTAGCCTTAGGAATGGTATTTAATATTGAGCAAAAGACCAGTGATGCAGAAAGTGATGTGATCGATTATACATCAATTTACAGCATTTATAGCGAGTGAGGCTACAACACTATACGGATAATAACCCTTACGAAAATTAACCATAGTTTTTTTGTGGTACAAGTGTAGTAACCATGTTTTTTTGGTGCAATGATTACTTAGGGCAAAACCATGGTTTTACAACAGTAACCATCATTTACTATGGGTTTTACAAAAAAGATGGTTTTCAAAACCATGGTTATTTTGTGATCATTTTTTTACTACTGTAACCATAGTAAAACCATCGTCAATTTTCGTAAGAGAACAATGTTTGAATAACGAAGTTCTAAGTTAATTATGAAGCAATCAATTGGAAAAACAAAAATCTAACATTACCACAGTTTACAGGAAGTGGACGCGGGCTCATGTGTATGGATGTACTTTTGCAATGCTGATCGTAACAACGTGCTGGCAACATGGCAATTTAGGTTTTTTCTTCTTAAAGCAGCTACACTTTCCGAATGTATGTTACATTTATAAAACGGCTGGACTTTAAGGTATTTTTAATGTTACTTTTTTAGTTCACCATCGACACATAGGCTAACTAATAATAAATCCGACCTCTAAAAACACTACAGCATTTACAGTAACGTACATTAAAATAAGAACGCAGAAAATGCTCACCTGTCACCAGTCAACTTATATCCGAAACCCACTGGAACCCAGGAGCTGTCACCCCACGCGTCAAAACACTGACTTGTGGGTGTGTTGGAGGCCTCTTCTTCGTTGTTGTTTTTTTGCGCATAACATCCTATGTGCATAGCGTCACCTACTGTTCGTTGCTGGCACAACATATGTTTTCAAGAGACATGGATAGCCGAACAAACCCTAACATTAAAATAATTTAAAAACCAGCAAAAACTGATAACAATAATGATGGTTTGTTGCAATTGTAAAAAAAATCAACTGTTATTGCAGGAGCAAAAGTGACAGTGTAATTTCGGTGATAACTGATTCGATGTAATTAATATTGACAAAAAATCAACAGTGTTTTACTCATTGGTTGCTTGCTGTCAGGGAACACTGTGGTGTCACTAGTTCACCGAATGAAAAAAAACGATTATATTACTGAAACACATATATATAAATAGTAAATTTAGAAAATCTGAAAATAATTTTGGAATGGCTTCTTGTTTTTTCCTGCAGCTGTGGATCTTTCTAGTTATGGCAAACTATAGATTTACTCTATTATTTTTAAATTGTGAGTGGAGATTAAAAAACAGTTTAGCATAATCATGCATAAAGCAGGCCAATAGAAAGATCTACATAAATGGTTTCCTGAGTGTAAAAGAAGACAGAGTGTATTGCCCAAACCAACAGAGCAGATGAGAGCAGAGAGATTATTAATAAACCAAATATTCATTAATCATGTGACCACATACTTTTGGCCATATAGTGTATTCTCATTATACTCAAAATTGCGAAATATTTGCGTGCAATATTTGACATGAAATCAAATATTTTTAATTTACTGTAGCATGGACTCCAAATCCAGGAGGCAGCGATACACAAGGCAGTGGAAATGTGCCCGAAGGTCACTGGCTGAAAGGATTGTCGAAGAACAATTACAATGCAATCCAAATACATTTCAACACGGACAAGATCCGATCAACATGATGGAAAGAAATGACTATGACGCTGATATGCAAAGTGCTTTTGAGTGTGTAGAGAATGAAGGCAGTGAGCAAAACTGCAGTCCATGGCATGAGGGTGTGGAATACGGGGTCATCGAAGGAAACTGCAGCTCAGGACAGAACAGTGGGATTGATGCAGTCAGTGAGGCAAACTGTAGTTCAGGGACTGAAGATGTGGAAATGCCCCCAGCCTCACTTACAATGTTTCTGCAGGAGTGGAGTGTGAAACACCTCATAACACATAATGCAATTGATGACCTTCTGAGAGGACTTCAGAAACATGGACACCCAGAACTGCCGTCAACAGCAAGAACCTTGCTCAGAACCCCAAGACAAATCAAAACATTGACAATGTCAGGGATGCAGTGTGTTCACTTAAACTTGAGAGAGAGACTAATTGAGCAGCTAAAGCACTACCCAAAGGAGATTACTGAACAAATAAGAACACTGGAAATATCCTTTAACATAGATGGACTGCCTCTTTTCAAAAGCAGCAGGGCACATCTTTGGCAAATTCTCTCTGCTATTCATCTGACACCCACCAGAGTCTTTCCAGTAACACTGACACTTGGCCCTTCCAAACCAACAAATCTGGATTTTGTTGAACAAGCTTTGATAGATGTTCAGGAACTCCTTGACAATGGCTTAGAGGGAAAACAATTAAAAATTAGATGTGTTGTCTGTGATGCACCAGCAAGAGCGATGGTAAAAAAGATCAAGCAATATTCTGGCTATTATGGGTGTGACAAATGCACACAGAAGGGCAGATGGGTTTCTGGTAGAGTGACCTATGTTCCAAGGAATTCATCGCTGACCTTTACACCCTCATTCCTCTGAGCGGAGGTGTCAAGATAATAGTCTGCATCTATCTAAATGTTGCAGAAGCATAAGCAAAAATTCTTCAGGAGAAAACAATGAATCAACTTTGGCTGTGGTCACTTCTAATCTAGAGCAAAGGTTATTATCTATTAATATTTCCCTTGTAAGCTTCAGTAAGTTTTTATTGATATGTTCTTGGTGACGAATCAACCTTATCATTTGTGTAGCTTTGGAAATCATATCACTCATTGATTTCAGAAGGGTTGGTTCTACGCTTGTTCTTCCTCTCCTCCTTTTTCTCCTGTTTTCTCTGGAGACCTTGATCAATCAAATCATGTGTGTCATACTTTATGGGTTCATGGTGAAAGGACATATACACATTCTTTCTCAGTCCCTTTTTTAACATGTGAATCATATTCAACAGTACACATAATGCTGGCCCCAGTTTGTAATGTTATTACTTTTCTCTTTAAGCGTAAACATTAGTTCACACATTAACTGCAGGAGCAGAAGCCGGGTGAGTACAATCTCTCTATATTTGAAAAATATATTTAGCTCGATCTTCTGACTTCACTTCACCACTGCTGCATTCGAGCGTGAAATATCTCTTGCCAGCAGGTGTGCACTTTTCTCAGCATCTGTAGTGTTTTGTGAGCGACAGTCATCCGACTGTAAGCTTACTTGAGAATAGAAAGTATAAATTAAGTATAAAACACAGTAACTACATCCAAGTGAATGTAAACAGCGAAATGTATCAGTGGCCTATACAGTTGTGTTCAAAATTATTCAACCCCCACTGAAATTGATTGTTTTGGTCGATTTGACATTGATTATGATCATTCAGTCATCCTGCTTACAATTAAATCAAAGAGGCACGTGTAGGTAAGACAAATATAACATAACATTTATAATGAAATAACCACAAATGTCTTTTCTGAGCTCACATCATTATCAGTTTTATTCAACCCCCAAGTGACATTCAATCTTAGTACTTAGTACAACATCCTTTTACAGTTATAACAGCTTTTAAACGTGAAGCATAGCTTGACACAAGTGGCTTGCAGCGATCTACGGGTATCTTCGCCCATTCATCATGGGCAAAAGCCTCCAGTTCAGTCACATTCTTAGGCTTGCGCGCTGCAACTGCTTTCTTTAAGTCCCACCAGAGGTTCTCAATCGGATTTAAGTCTGGTGACTGCGATGGCCACTTCAAAATGTTCCAGCCTTTAATCTGCAACCATGCTCTAGTGGACTTGGAGGTATGCTTGGGATCATTGTCCTGTTGAAAGGTCCAACGTCTTCCAAGCCTCAGGTTTGTGATGGACTGCATCACATTGTCATCCAATATCTCCTGGTACTGAAGAGAATTCATGGTACCTTGCACACGCTGAAGCTTCCCAGTACCTGCAGAAGCAAAACAGCCCCAAAGCATGATTGGCCCCCTGCCATGCTTCACAGTAGGCAAGGTGTTCTTTTCTTCATAGGCCTTGTTCTTCCTCCTCCAAACATAGCGTTGATCCATGGGCCCAAACAGTTCTAATTTTGTTTCATCAGTCCACAGAACACTATCCCAAAACTTCTGTGGTTTGTCCACATGACTTTTGGCATACTGCAGTCAACTCTTCTTATTCTTTGGGGACAGCAAGGGGATGCGCCTGGGAGTTCTGGCATGGATGCCTTCATTACTAAGGGTGCGCCGTATTGTCTGAGCAGAAACTTCAGTACCCACATCTGACAAATCTTTTCTCAGTTCCTCAGCAGTCACACAGGGACTTTTCTCCACTCTACGCTTCAGGTAGCGCACAGCAGTCGAAGTCAGCATCTTCTTTCTGCCACGACCAGGTAGCGTTTCAACAGTGCCCTTTGCCTTGAATTTGCGAATGATGCTTCCTATGGTGTCTCTTGGTATGTTTAACATCTTTGCAATCTTCTTATAGCCATTGCCCTTCCTGTGAAGAGTAATCACCCTTCTCTTGTCTTCCTGGACCATTCTCTTGACCTCACCATGTTTGTAACCACACCAGTAAATGTCTAGAAGGAGCAGAGTATCACAGTCATTTTAAAGCTGCCTAATTGGTGCTTATTGGGCTTTATTGCTGCTCCCTGATATCCACAGGTGTTTTCAATACCTGATTGAAAACACTTCATTGAACCTCTGTTCTTCAGAGTGGTAGTCTTTAAGTGGTTGAATAATTATGTCAATGAATAATTCACAAAAGAAACAATTACTACTGTATTACAAAACTAATTGATGTCATTTTAGTTGCATATGGTTCTTTAAGAAGTCCTTGTAGGATTTCATTCTGAATACAATTACAAATGTACACTAAATTCCCTAAAACCATTTACAGCATTGGGGGTTGAATAATTTTGAACACAACTGTATGTGACCAATGCGTTAAGCGGAAGATCTTCGTCTGTTGTCTGCACAACCCCAACACAACTGCATCTCGTATATGACCCCCCCTAAAAAAATTAGCCATCATGAGAAAAGACCTCTGGAGCAGACCCTCGGCAAGTCTGGACCGCACCTCAGACTCCGCCGCTGATAGACCCCGACTGCTTTTACACTCAGCCAAACCAACAGTCACAAGTCATTACATTTCAAATGAATTCATTGAAACACTTTAGTTTCATTCAACAAAATAAATATATATATTCAAGTTTTCACATAACTGCTGAAACCTAAAAGCCATCGTTAAATATTACTGTTAAATTCTATGATGATGCTGTAAGTGAGTCCTGCTTGTCTCAACCATCCATTGACGTCCATAAAAAAACAGCCTCTGGTCTCCTTCCCTGTGTACGGCTGAAGCCACGGCTGTCAGGGGTGCTGGTCGCGAAGAACATCCAATCAAAGGGCCTTCTAAAATAGGTACTATAATATAAAATAAAATAAAAAGGCAAACAATAAATCACGACCACAACACTAGCTAACATTCACAATACTGGACAATGAACTAAGGAACACACAGGGCTTAAATACACAGGGAAAACACTCAGGGAAAACACTCAGGGAAAACAGAATCAGGTGCAGGACTAATTAACAATGATGAGGAACAGGTGAAAAACAATGAACTAATAATGAAACAAGTGAAAACAGGCAAGGAAACAATTAACTAATAATGAGACAAACCAGGGGAGGAAAAAACCAAACAAAACATAACACAACTGTGACAAAGGCAGTAGCATTAGCCGATATGGAGTTTTTGCTAAAGGCTTTTCTTCTAAAATGGCTTTGTTCATGATTACTAGAAAATGATGAGCAGGGGTGTTGGATTTGGGTTGGAACCAAACTATGCAGATCACTAGCCCTCCAGGACCGGAGTTGAATAAAACTCCACCTTGTGTGCAAAGAAAACCCAGAAGTGCACAAAGCGCCAGACAATAGTCAGCTCCAACCAGCATAACACATTCTCATTGGCTAATCCACTGCCCAAAATTAAAGATACCTTGGCTCAGATATATAAACAGTTATGTGTTAATGTCATTTGTAACAATGGAAACACAATTCTGCCACAACAGCACAAGCGCACATGTGAATGTGTCAAAAATCATTCCAACTACTTATTATTTTCCAGTGTTATAACTTCATATTTAAAGCATAAGTGAAGGTTTCTTTGTATGAATAAATGTCATATTTAACTGTAATAATTGTCATGTTACTAGAAAAACAAAAACTTGGTTTTATTTGGTCATTTGGGTTCGGCGGTGAACATACATGATATAATCTGTGACAGAGTTAGTGTGTTCATTAATGTGTGTGACTGCTGCATCATGGGTAATCTGCAGATCTCTGGTTTGGAAGAAGTGTGAAGATGACCTCACTCATGTCCTGCTTTTGTGTGTGTGTACGCACGTATAACATTGCCTTCTTTTTCACAGCGCTGTTTGTGTATAACGACTTCTAAAGATCTATATTAGCGTACTCTTAATATACTCGCTTGTTTTCCAAGCTGCAGTTGTTTTTAACATCCTCATTGTGTTTATTTATTTCTACATTTAAAATAAAGTAAATTTTATATCAAGTATCTTTTGTCGATTATTCCCACAGAGATGGCAGTGTTGGCAGTTAGGCTTCATCTGTAACCTTATCTGTACAAAGTAAAATCTTGCATGTTTTTACTTAATCTCGTGTATGTGAACGTGTTAAAAAATTACTACTACTTATTATTTTCCAGTGTTATAACTTCATATTTAAAGCATAACTGAAGAATTTTGCATGATTATGAATAAATGACATATTTAACTGTATTCATTGTCATATTAATGGAAAAACAAACACTCTGTCTTTACCAATGCAGTGGACATAATGATGTAATCCTTGACAACGTTATTGTGTTTATTAATTCTGTGTCTGCTGCTTCATGGGTAATCTGCTGATCTCTGGTTTGTAAGAAGTGTGAAGATGACCTCATTCAAGTTTTCTTTTGTGTGTGTGTGGAGACAGAAGAACGGAGGTGTGATCAGCTTTAATGAAGGCTGTGTGTCTGCTCTGCTCGGGCAGGAAAGTCTTGTGTTGAATGAATTTGGAGAAAACCTTCATCATGTTAGTCCTGTTAAAGTCTCTGACAACAAAAGTCATAACTGAGCACTGTGTCCAATTATTTTAAGACAACAGAAGTATTTTATAAATATCACCATTAAACTACAGAATGTGTTCTAGTCTATAATAGTGTCATGACTCAGTCGATGAGAAAAGAGGAAATGAGAAACACAGGAAGAGTTACAAATGTTCTCATGAAGAAATATAAGTAGATGATGAGAAGAGACTCAGTAAGAGAAACACAACATGACTGAGAAGAGTGATAAATGTCTGCTGGGACTGATCCTTCTCTCTTCACTATTCACAGGTAAACTATACAACACATTTATTTCATCCGATTTCATTTCATTACTCTCACTGACATTCTGACAAACATGTTCAGTTTCCTCTCATGTCACATTTCTCATAGAGTTCATGTGTCTTATTGTCACATTCAAAAGTGTGATGCAAAAAGTCAATAGTCCTTTTTTTGTGTGAACAGGACCTTTACTTTAAATCGGTACTTCCAATTTTTCAGTAATAGAAATAGTAACATTACCGGCAAATTCCAGTAAGTGGGGATATGGGAATGAAGAATGAAGATTACCGTTAAGAGGACATACAACGCATGACACTGACTGCTTTGGCACAGTCATAACACTTTAACATTTATGCACTGAAGTGGTTTAAAACAGTGGGAAACACTTTCTCATGTATTTGCCAAACTGCCCACGTCACTCGTGCACTTTCAGTGTATCTGTATGTATGAACATTTCTGTTTCTGCTTGCAGTTTCTTGCGTCTCTGCATTTGTCCTCATATAGTTCAGGTCAGTTTTAAAGTTTTCCATCTCCCTGTTGTCCCGCAATGTCAGGATTTGTAGAGAAAGAAGTAAAACTAGATTGTAAAATTCGAGACCAAACTTTATGTTGGCTTGACAAAGCCTGTCCTGAAGAGTTTGAAATAATTTGAAAGATTTTATTGTTAAACATCTTCTAACATGATGGAAAAAATTATGTGACCCCAGTGTGTAAAAACCGGGCTTAGTATGTTGTTAGCTTGATTAACCTTTTCTCTAGCAAAATTAGCATGCTGCTAGTATGATACTCCTAGCCATTAGTGAAATGAACTAACCCCTATGGCTCTACGATGTTTTGATAAAGAGATATGGGTATTGCAAAACGGTCGCAAGGCTTACCTGTTTGGTTGCTATGTGCGTGGCTTAGCAGAAGTCAACTGATGATTTGTCAAGCCTCAAATGAAACAAACCAATCCCCATGTCTCTACAATGTTCTGATGTAGAGTTATAGGTCTGGTTATATGGTTGCTAAGTTTACATGTTTTGTTGCTATGGACGTTGCTTCATAGCTTAATGAAGTTTCTGGGATACTGGTTTGTTGCCTGAGTAAAATGAGCCCATCCCCTTGTCTCTAAGTGGTTGTACTGCGAAGATATTCAACATGGGACAGTTATAACGCCCTTCCATTAAAATTATAGGGGGGTTTTTGGAGGGCTCCTTCACCCCAGGGGTGCAACTGACACCCCATTGTGATGTATGTTCTCATAGAGCCTGCCAGACTCTTCAAACGTGGTAACTCACAAGTTACTACATCCTTACTTTAAGTTATGAGCCGACAAAGTTTGTCCCAATGTTAAGTCTATGGGAAATTTGGTTGTTTTGAGAGTCTGGTTTTTGGATCAGTTCGTTGAAAGTTTGGTAGATGTAGCTTGAAAGCTTTAGAAGGAGTACCAGTCAGAAATTTTGGGGTCGACAATAATAATAATAATAGTGATAATAAGAATAAGAATAAGAATAAGAATAATAAGCTTAGAACACACAAACAGTATGTTGGCTCTGTCAAGCCAACATATTTGCCAGAGAAAAGAACTGACACAAGCAAAAGCTGTAATTGTTCCTTTAAGTTTAATAAGGCTGCTTTAGCATCGTCACAGTTATCAGCATTCATGCAGTTTCAAGAGATAAAACATAAAAGTTATCCAGCTTCAGTCACAGAAACAGAAGATGGCGGAGCAGTTCTCTCATCTCATGTTAGTCCGCCCCCTTCGTCTTTGACATGCCGTCTCACATGAGCAGATCTTTATTACCATAAATACATAAAGTGACTGTACACCGTCCACCCCACACAAGAGCAGCACAGCGCAGTGTTGAGTTAAGAGCAAGTGTTTGACCCAAACATCAACAACACATTCGTTCAGAGAAAAATCACCAGTGTTAAAAAATGATCAAGTTAACTCTCACAGTGTTTATATAAGATTTATTGTGTTCAGATATATAATCAAACCGTCACATATTTTCAAATATAACTCCAGTTGAACGTCCGCTTGATGACATCATATTACTGATATTTTGAGACAGCTGTGTGAACTCTGTCTTACCGTTAAATGAACAGAATGCCATTGCTTGTGTGAACAGGACATTACCTGAATGACTTTACCAGTAATTTACCAGCATTTCTGAGTGAAAAGGGATAAAGGAACTAGATCACATGATTTACTGTCAAATCTTCTGATTTATGTGATATTAAAATAAGAAAAATGTATCTGTCATTGAGAGATAAATATTAAACAGTTTGAATATATTGTGATGTATTAATATGAATGATGTCATCTGATGTTTCAGGTGCGAGTGAAGCAGAAGTGACTCATGTGTTCATCAGTTCTGGTGAAAGTGTGTCTCTGTCCTCTAATGCTTCTCTTCATCAATGCTCCTCAACTACATGGATCTACAACAATTATACAAGATCATCATCTGAAGAAGTGTTTACTGGAGGAATAAATAAGAATAACACAGAGAGATCTGAGAGACTGAGTCTGACATCTGACTGCTCTCTCAACATCTATAACACAACACAACATGATGGTGGACTTTACACCTGCAGACAATATGTGAATGGACGTCAACATGGAAATGATTCATCTGTTTATCTACATGTTCTTCATGGTCAGTGTTTCTCTTCATTTATATGAACACATGTTTAACTTCAGATCACAGTTCTCTTTATCTCTTGTGTTTTCACTCAAACTCATGAGTACTGCGAGTGTGTTGTGTGATTTGTGTTTCAGTGTCTTCATCATCATCATCATCACAGACTGAGATAAGAGCAAACACACCTGTCACTCTCTCCTGTCGGCTGTTTACATATTACTGTGGTTATGTGTTCAGTGATGATGGATTTCAGCTGGTGTGGATGAATCAGACTGATGTTGATCTACAGACAGACTCCAGATATCAGATTAGATCAGATGAACTCTGTCTCATCTCTCTGACTACAACACTCGTGAATGAAGACGACAACACAGAGTTGAGATGTGTGCTCAAACACAAGAATGACATCAAGACCTCAGTCACATATACTGTCAGATTTACAGGTAAGACATCACTCTGACAGGAGTGTCCTGAACTCAAAGTGACTTCAGTCATTAAACTCTGTACTGATGATGAAGAAATGACATAAACATGAAATATGATTGTGATGTTCTACAGTATGATGTCTCTGAACATTCATCATCTTCTACAGATTCAAACAAGATTCTAGTGACCACCACAAACCCTGAGAGATCCTCAACTCTTAACACAACAGAAACTACACAACAACAAGGTACATTATCGCCGTCTGTGTGTGTTTGTGTGTGTGCACATTATTACTCATCTAAACTAAACTGTGTTTTTTACAGCATCAACTACAACATCAATAATAATAAGAGGTATGAAGTGTTGATTGTGATTCATGTGTCCTGTTACATAAGTACATGAGTGAAACTCTCACTGAACTCATCTTGTGTTTGTTTCTCATGTGTAGTGTTTGAGAGTTTGATGGATTTAATGGTGTTCTTGTGTCTTCTAGTGATTCTAGTGATTGTTGAGGTGTCAGTGTTTGCTGCTCCTACTGTCATTCTTCTTCAGATCATCTGTGGAGGAAGAGCGCGTGAGTTTTCATCATCATCATCATCATCATCATTCACATTCACCTGAAACAATCCAGAAAACAAACAGCAGAACTTCATCACTTTTATTGACTTTTATCTTCTCAGAAAACAGAAGAAGGACTCAGAACGCTCATCCAGAAGACACAGTGAGGTCAGCAGTTTAGGAATAAAATCTCAAGGGCACCTCATTCGTTATCCGCCGGCCCTAAGAATTGAACCTGCAACCTTCTGGTCACAAGTCAGACTCTCTAAACATTAAACCACAACTGTCTATAATATCTTCCTTTCACTATTAATGTGATAGTTCATCCCCAAATGAAACATCTTTCATCATTTACTCACCTTCAAAAAGCTCTAAACCTGTATTTGTTCCTTTGTACACAAAAGAAGATTTTTTGAAGAATGTGGGGAAGTAAACAGTTCTAGGTCACCATTGACTATAGTAATCTTTTGTTTGGTTAAACACATTCTTCCTTTGTGTTCAGCAGAACAAAGTATTTTACACAGATTTGAAACATCTTGAGGGCGAGTAAATGATGACAGAATGTTCATTTTTTCGTGAACTATTACTTTAAATATGTCAACAGAGTCTGACGGTTTGTGTAACTGCATGTGTGTTACTGCATATGTGTAGCGTAGTTAAATTGTGTGTTGATTTATATCTGTTAATTCTGGTTTAAACATGTTTTGATATTGCATAATAGCTGAATAAAATGTCTGATAATGATCTCTGTCACGGACTCAGATGCTCTGTTAGCCACGCCCCCAGCACCAGACCTCACCGCACACTTCAACATACTATGATGACACACAAACTGTTCCTCATTCACTCATTGTCAGGACTCAGTAGCTGTGTCCCAATTCTCAGGCTGTGACCTTATATTGTAAGCAGCTATTGCAGAGTGTTTTGCCACTCAAGGGGACGTGTTCTGGCATGGTCACATGGGAAGTGACATCACTTTTATACCCTCTATTGCAGTGGTTATCAAACTTTTCAGATCTTGTACCACCTTTAATAAAATTAGTTCTAAGGATCACCTCATGACCGCCATAGAAAATCTCATGAAGAGATGAATTATTATTAATAATACAAACACTTTAATTACCAGCTGTTCTCAAACTAAATCAAGTTTTTCCATATTTTCAAGTTCTCCAGCAGTAATAGTGACACAAATACTTTTCAGTAGTGCACAGTAAACACGGCTCTGTAAACTCTTATGGGGGATTTATTAACTTTGTGGGGACTTCCAGAAAGCCTACAAACTTATATTAAAGACAAACAATGTGGAAAGAATATTTAACAGAAGATAAATAAATACACAAATACTTTAAGAGAACTGATGTATATAAACAACAGAATTACACTTTACTGCAGCGGCTTTTGTCAATGTTGTGTTTCCAAAATACATCTCAACGCACGCTTCATTGATTTAACCTCGAGTAGATGCAGACACATGTTGAATGAGCACTTTACAGCAATAACAACAGCTTTAAACAACGCTTCAAGTGCAGAAATACATAAGAAACTTCATTTACATGCAGCTCATCTGAAGAGAGAGAGTCAGAGACTCACAAGCGTCTGTCTGCTCCCGCTCAGTGTTTGAGCTGCCCGTCACATCCACCAATGATAAATAAACAACAATAATACATACAACTATTTATAATTACACATAGGATGAGATGTATACCATATTTATCAATCATGGAGGCATATTAAACATTTGAAGTTATATTGTAGTTTTTGCATTTTCTGTTGTTTCACATCATGTATCACTAGTTGTATGAGAACCACAGTTTGAGGAGACGTGTGAAACCTTAAAGCAAATAAAACTGTAATCTACAGTGATCAGACACACACAGACATCAAGAATATGTGTCTGAATCTCAACAGTGGGGACAATCAACAGACTAATTCAGATTAACAGATCAACTGCAACACAGGCTGGTATTCATGGATGAGTTTTCTACCATGATGTTACCCAGCATGCATTGCATTATGAAGTTTTCTTTAGTTTGATTGTCACCATTGTTGAGATTCATTCACCGATTCTACATGTCTGTGTGATTTTAAACAGTGGTTTGCAATACTGTACAATTAAAGTAAATACAGGACCAGTATTGCTGATATTGATATCAGTAC
Organism: Triplophysa dalaica; assembly: GCF_015846415.1. Classification (NCBI taxonomy): domain Eukaryota; kingdom Metazoa; phylum Chordata; class Actinopteri; order Cypriniformes; family Nemacheilidae; genus Triplophysa; species Triplophysa dalaica. The sequence goes on along the minus strand of NC_079546.1, from coordinate 27,219,135 downwards.
TTTTAGAAGAATTCACTTGAATTTACATATAATTTCCTGTGGATATAATGTCATCATTTATCAGATGAATTCATCATTAATTTGCTCAATTTCAATAAATTTTCATGACCGCTAAAATATTTTGTGATTTGTGCTCTTAATGTGGCTATAGGCTGTAATCATGTAGATGTTAAAACACGGGACATAATTTAAACCAAATAAATATATTTATTTATTAATTTATTCTTGTAATAGAATTTGCAATCATGAACTTTGCACCAAATTATTACTGGAAAATAGTAACAATAACAGATTAACAGAACAGAAAACCAACATTTCATAATGGGCAACCGTTGGTCTGATGAATGTTTGGAGACTTATCATTTTGACTGAGGTCAGTCAGAGTTTCATAACTATACACAGTCTGGCTGTATGTGTTTATTAGTCTTTGAGCACTGACTGTGTACTTCTGACTGTGTACATCAGGGGTCTTCAACTTCTTTTCTTTGAGGACCAGATTCCAAAAGTATAAAAAGGATGCGGGCCAGTTTCCATATCATAATTTCTTTTATTTTGTATTTCTGTTATTTATTGCATTTGTTCCTTTTATACTGTTTTTGTTGCTTTTACTTACAGGTCATATATTAAAGTATGCACACAAATATTGCATCCAGTATATACCTATTCATATTTAATCAAAGGGATAGTGTCTTTATAATTGTATTTTATATTTACTAATGCTCTGAATGAAATTGCTGTTTATTTACTCACCCCCAGTCCCCCGATACTTCCAAGATATGTGTGGTATTGTTTTTTTCAGGAAGATATTTATGAAGATATTGAATTAATGAAAGTTAATGAAAATAAAAATCCTCATAAATTCAGCACAAAAGTTATCTCTGCCCCTTTATTGTTAAACTGGCGTCTAATAAAGCGAATCAATCGATCTGTGCAAGAAACTTTAACACTCTTATCAAATCTTCAGGTGAATGACAATCACATTCATGTGCCCCACACATTTATAAGTGCAGATCTTTTGAAGTTCCAGATGAAGACGAACAGCTGTTTTCATAAACAAAACTGTTTAAATCATACATAATGAATCCAGTAATAAAAACAACATAGTTTTTTCCTTATCTGAGACAACAGTTCACGTGGTGTAGTTCTCTTCCTGCAGTTACTTTTCAAAGTTTCTTGGATCAAATCGCTTTATGAGATGGAAATCGAGCCACCGAAATTAGCAGTGTTTTGGATTTAAAGTCGTGGCGTCTCAGGACGTGGATTTCTTAAAGCACAACGTTCTTAAACTATCTCCAGTTATTTGAAATGTTAAGGTTTGGTAAAGATGATTGGTGGGCCTGTTGACTAGCCCTGGTGTACGGTATGAGAAGGTATGAAGAATCTTTTCCTTGATCACAGCTCAGTTATTCTTTTATTAACCTCACTCAATAGAGAAACTCTTTCCTCCTCCAGACTCTCTGTGGTTTCACTGCTTGGATGGTTTGAACAGAAATGAACGTCTGCCTTTCTGGACTTTTTTATGTGTGCAGCTGGTTTCTCCTGACCTTTCTGTTTGTTCTTAAGTGAGTTGTCAGTGACTTCTGGGTGTTCAGCTCGGCCAAGTTTTGTGCGGAAGTTCATCATTTTAATCTTAATGTAGTGCTTCCATCCACAACACCCAGTCTGAGTTCCTTTCTCATGTAAACATGGATGGTTTGAATCAAGGCCTCAGCAACTTTGTACTTAATTATTTCTTCTGCGAGGCCTTTCGGGGTAAGAGAAAGGAGAGTTCCATTCAAAAGAAATGTATCATTTCCTTTCTGGATCTGCATTTCTGCACAATATGAAAAGCGTGTCACAATGAATACCTGAGGCCAAGTGCAAGACCAGGACTCAGGAGATGACAATATGATGGTATCATTGCTGCTGCATGAGTCATAAGATGGCAAATAATATAAAACCTTAAAAAGTGAATGTACGCCAGAATGCTGAAAAGGGTGTATGCAAACAAAAATGGAGATTTATAAAACTTGTGCAAGGACACTTGAATGCAATTTTCGCTTTATAAATCACAGATTACCTGCAAGTGTGCGTTCGTGAATCAGCCTCATATCCCGCCCTGTATACACCCATTTTGTACCCATAAATAGTCAATGCAAAGCACCTCATGAATGCTTATTCGTATTTAATAACTCTGGCATCCAATCCCCTTGTTAAGCTTGATGTCACGCACCATTATGGACGTGTACCGTTTCTGGTTCAACATCTATCAGATGCCATAGAAAAATAAAATAATGTAAACCCTGATCCCATCCTTTATCTCCGTAATAAAATCACAAATGGCCACACATGAGATTCACTGAGATTTCCATATTAATAATTGTTATATTTATGATAATAATTATATTAAAGGCAAAGACGATCTGTGCAACATTTACATGTTTACAGCATTTAGACTGATCGTGAACACCTCATTAAAATCACTTTTAAATATTAAATATTTAGATTTAGTTTTTATTGAAGATTTGAGTTGGATTTTACAGGAGGTGCATGATATAAATATCACTCAATACAAGCGCAAATACCTCTGCAGATTTAATCTTTGTGATAGCGAGGATATTTAAGCTAAAATAAAATGTGTGAGAGGCATTAATGCTTATAATCGTTTTTATCACACTTACTTTCTGCAATCTAACTTGAGTTCACTAACTCACCATCGGTGTCGCCAAACTGCTCTGTCTCCAAAATGTCCGTAGGCAAGGGTCAGAGTTTGCGTGCAGGTGCGCCAAATTTTTTACAAATCTCACCTTTTGCGTTGGGAAGTGGCGTACACCTCTTTCAGGGCATGTTTAGTCCGTACGCAACAGTTACATATGAGGCCCTGGTTCTTGCTTTGAGGAGCTGGTAGATGCATTAAATGAGGATATTAAAGAGCTGGTTGTCCACTTTCAAAGTACTGTGATCTTGAATGTCTGAAATTGATGAGAGATTCATTAATTAGTTTCCAAACTCTGCTCACAGCATTTATGTTCACAAAAATTGTGGCATCATTAAGGATATCATTGCATATTTGACAAATTCTAATAGCATTATTGGCAAAAACCAAATTCACGATAGCCGTCTCTTGCTGTTCAGTGAACATGTGACCTCGCCCACCATGAAACCTTCACCTTTTCACTACAGTGTGATTCCTCACCAGACTGTGACCACTGCAGTGCACTGCACATGAACACAAGGGTACTACTGTAAATATATGTATTATAGCCTAATGTGTGCTATGGTGAAATAGCTACTACAGTATGAGTACAGTATGTCCACTCACCCTGTCTGCATTGTTTACATCCATATTCAAAACCTAGTACTTGACCTTTGGCCTATTTGTAGAACATGTGTACATAACAGAAGATTGTTACATACCAGTTCTCATTTCTAAAGGTTTGAATTATACCCCTCACTGTAAATTGACTCGAATTAGTATAGACTCTCTGTACATTCTCACTCGTTGTTACTGTAAACCATGTTTATCACAAGATCAATGACTGTGGAGACATTCGAGACCACTCTTCTTGATCCTCGTCCTCTTCCTCCCCTTCCAACTCCTCCTCCTCTAATTCTAACTCTGCCTCGTCTTCTGGTTCTTCCTCCAACTCCACTCACCCTGTCTGCATTGTTTACATCCATATTCAAAACCTATTACTTGACCTTTGGCCTATTTGTAGTCTCTTCTAAAGTCATGATTGGTTGGTGTTAAGTAAAGCAATGTGTGTTTCCACATGTGAGGATTTAGTGTGAGGCAACTGGCTGGCAACTTAAAAAAAAGTCTAAAGGGATAAAGTTAATTCCTCTAGTGGTGACACTTCTTGCGAGATTAACTTGACTGATGTCTAAATACTTCTGTTGGCCTGGGTTGTATTCCAGAAAGCTGGTTATGTGACATACCCGAGTTAGTTTAAGGGTTAGTTATCTGATAACCTCAACTTTCAGTTCCCAAAACAAAGATAACTTTCAGGGTATATAAGTTACCATAGCAACATACCTGTTCCAAAGCATCTTATGTTCCAGGGTTACTTCATTTAAAGGAAATGTTTCTAAGCTTTATAATAATATTTGATGGTCAAAGATAGTTGTGTCTAATGGTTAGAGAGCCAGATTTAAAACTCAAAGTTTGTAAGTTTGATTCCCAGGCTGGCAGGTTTCAAGGTTTTATTACACCCCCCAATGGGATCAGCATGGCATATTGTTCACATATTTAAATTCTTAAAATAATTTTAAATTAATTTACATAAAAAACTGTTTAGTATTGAAAGGCCTTTCTCCAGATTACAGCTAGTCTTTCAGGATCGGCCGTTTCCACTTCTTTTAACATTTGGAAAGCCATGACCTTTAAGCAAACAAAGTCAAAGAAAATAAACAAAAAAATATATATTTTATATTTAAAAGGGATATTTAAAGGCCACATGATTATTATGTATATATGACTGGGTCTTACATTTTAAACCTCATCCTTCATCATACATTGTGATTATGGTCAATGTAGTAGTTTCTAGAATTAAAAGAGTCTCCATTAATATGACATCAGTAATACAAAGTCAGTTTTCATAAAACTAAATAAAGATTTAATACTGCCTTCAAAATGACCAATGTGATCAAATACAGACAGACACGTTAAAATAACAGACAAACATCCCAACAAATCTACAGTTTATGTAACAAATATAGCCATAATGAGTATATATTTGAAATATTATAGTATTAAAAAAGTGCATATATTTAAAATATTTATGTATTTAATTAAATAAAAAATGTATAGTGTTTAAAGTTTTATAAACATATAACCTATAAATAATTACATTTTATGAATTTCATCCGACACTTTATACAATGAAGCAGATTAACGTCTTCTGTGAAAAAAACTCAGATTTATAAAGTTCTTTTACAGTCAAAAACTTTAAGCTTCTCGTCCGTTTCCATGGTGACTGGTGAGATCTGTGATCCATTGACAGTGTCTTCATGTTGTTTCTGTGAGCGTGTTAACCCTGAGTATCTTTAGGGAGATTAAATAAACTCTTCTCAGGTGTTTTGAACAGACAGACCCCAAGTAAACAAGTTTGGGTTTAATAAATGAGAGTTTAGAGTTTAGCTGACGGTAAATTAACCTGCTTTCTGGAATACACCCCAGCACTGGGAAGCATAGAGCCACAGATTATTCAACCAAATCGCAAAAACTTCACAAATCACACAAAACTAAGCATGAGAACATAATTTATTATATGTAAATTTAAAACTGATCCTTTTTTTTTTCTTTGGATGCACACAGACATCAAGAATCAATGTATGAATCTCAAAAACATTGACAATAAACAGAAAGTTTCATGCTGCAATGCATGCTGGGGTAATACCATAGTAAGAAAAATCCCAGCATGAACTGCATCATAAATTATAACCACTTTTGAGGAATGTAGGAGAAGTGTTGATGTCTTTCTCCTCAGCAGTAGAAAATTAGTAAAAATTTGTAACGCCTGCATCTTAACTATTAATCAAAAGAAAATGGAAAATCCACAATACTAAATTCATTCTTAAGTCTTAAAAGCAGAAAGATCTGATTTGATTTATGAATGCATTTATTTAACTATGCACATATGTTTATCATCAATCACTACTACATTTGATATAAACATGTGCTAAGAGCTCAACTAAAGCAAACAGTGACCACCTTAATGGTGTCAGCATTTTTGACCAATGAAACATCAATATTAACTCTCTATAATAACTTCTGTGGACGTCTGACAGGAATAATCTGGTTAGTAGTAAATCCACCTGTTAATGCTGTTTGTAGAGTTGTTTAATCAGATCTTGAGAGATTTAATGTATTTTTATCTTCAGATGATTTCGTATAATGTTGTGATTGGAAGTCAGTTTTAGTTCTTAACTTTTAGCACCAATTCTTCAACAACAACAAAAAATTAACTGTGAACTGGACTTTGCATTTTTGCAGCACAACACAAAGATATCATTACTGGTTATTACTGTTTCTCTACCTTTACCTCATACACTTTATTTCTCGTCTATATCGTTGTTACGTCCGTCAGGACGTTTATAGTATTGTGTGTGTGTTGTATTGTTTTTCCGTCCTGTCTGTTTCTCTTACTTTCACTTTCTTAGGTTGTTGCTGATTGGCTATCTTGCTTGTCAGTTAAGACTGAGATGAGCGGCTGTGCTTTGGGAGGCGGGAGCGGTTTTAGCATGATGAGTGACACCTGGTGAAGCGGATATTTAAAGACCGTGCTGCTTCCAGTTTGGGAGAGAATTTTTGGTAGAACCATTGCTTGTTTAGAGAGAGAGAGAGAGAGAGGAGAAGGGGATAGGTCAGAGGTCACGTGACGTACATTGTACACATGTAGTTATTTATTGTATTAGAACACTAGTTAGGGTTTTGTGCCACCCGCTGTATTTATGTTTATTAGTTAGTGTAGTTTAGTTACGACGTCACGGACGTTGAAGTCTTTTCCTTTGATCTTTTCTTTTTAGTTTAGTATTAGAGGTTAAATGTGTTAGATAAATGTTTGCTTATATTATTTTTGTTTGTTTGGCACAATCCGTTTTACCCCTTTTCTTTCCTTTTGTGGTTGGGTTTTTGGTCTTGTATATAATTTTCATTATATTTATTAAACTCATATTTACTTTATTCAGTGGTCACTCAGTGTTACACGTTGATGTGTGTCGGAGCTGGTTACATATGTTCCCCTCCTAAAACCCTAGACGGGTACGAGTCATAGGAGGGTCGTAACAGTCGTAATGTCATATTTACATACAGGGCTTTTGTTGATGATGTTTACATTCTCTTTATTTGCACTTTATGTAGCTGCACTGTCGATTGAGGCAATAAAGACAATAAATGAATGAAAATATGACATAAAAATAAAAAGACAATGACAATAAATTATTCAATCTATCTATTTTTCTATGAATCTATCTAAAAGGGCGTAAAAACTAATAGACAAAACAGACTGTTCCTATATATGTTATACATAAATATAAACTATATGAATATATTAACTATAAATGTTAACTATACCTTCTGAAACAGGTCTATATTCACAATAATATAACGCTTAAGCGCGATTGAGTATAAATTGAAGATGTAGGGAAGGAGAATTATACGTGCGTCAGGTTTACTATAAAATTAAAAACTTGACCCAAGTACACTTCAATAGTATAAAACACTTCCACAAAGTATATTGTTTATCCTCACTGAAGACTCAGAAGGAATCCTCACTCCTCGCCTCCTCCCGGTGCAATTAGAGATGTTCTAACAGATGGACGAGCTCCATCAGTTTTCGGGTCAAAGGATGGAGGAACGAGGAAACGAGAAGGGATATTGAGAAGCACCCTTGGAATGACTCGCTGAATCATTTACTCGTTCACAAAATACCACTGTGTGTTGTTCAGAAAAACGTTTTGTTAAGAAGTATTGTATAGCTCAAAAACAATCATCAATATGACAATGACATGAATCACTCAATTGCAATTGTGCTGATGATTGATGCTGCACAGAAAATCCCCAGAGGTACTCTTCTCAGAGAACATTTGGTCCCACTCTGATTCAGTGTTACTTTAACACTCTTGGTAAAAGTCAAACTACACAACTAAAGGAAACACTGATCACCGCAATGGAGACCAAACATTTAAAGCTCTGTTCGTTCTCAATAAGAGCTTGTGTAGAGGTCTGACAGAATCGAGTCAATCTGATTAGTATTATGAGAAGCTGGTAATGTTGTTTGTGGAGTCATTTAATCTTCTTCTGCTGAGATCTAGAGATATTTAATGTGCTTTTTTATCTTCAGTTGATCTCATGTAAGGCTGTGGCTGAAGTCAGTTTTAGTTCTTGTGTTTCTCTGTCCTTCAGTGAATCTGCTCATTATCATCAGGTGTTCATCACGAATGTTCAATCATCACTTCATTAATCACACTATTATCTCATTCACTTTAACTCTGATTCAGAGTTACTTTAACACTCTTTACAGTGGGACTAAATGTTCTCTGAGAAGAGTTCATTTTACTCTGAGGAACACTAGTCAGTATGTACTGAAAATATCCACTTCAGATCAACCATAGATACAGAGATGAAGGAGGAGAACAGGAGACAAAGTGATGATGGAATAAAAGAGTTTATTGAATAATCTTCATCTGAGTAGAAACAGATTCAAAATCTTATTACTGTAAACCAACAATGACAGTGGAAAATGACTGCTTTAGAAATACAGAACTCAAAATAACATTAAACAACATTGAAAGAAAACTCTGCTAAACAATCTGCCATGAATTACTATCCTCAAGACGTTCATCAACCATAGGACCTTCATTTATCTTCAGAACACAAGTGAAGATAGTTTTGTTGAGGTCCATGAGCTTTCTGACTCTTTCATAGACTGCAACAGAACCAAACTTCAAAGCGCTTCAAGTGTCAGAAGCTCACGGACCTCAACAAAACTCTTCTTTTGTGTTCTGAAGATAAACGGAGGACCTGGAGTTGACGAAAGACAGAATATTAATTTTTGAGAATTGCTTTAAGAAAAGTAAACAAAATAATGAAGTCATTTATAACTCAATTAATCAATTAAATATGTAACATTTTTAGAGAATAATATTAACAATGAGAAAAATAAGAAATTAAATTCAACACTAATCTCTCGAGACAGAATTCCACACACACACAGGTTGCTTTTAAGAAACAAACATCCTAAAATCTCTTATTTTAAACAATCTAAAACCAAACATGTATGATATCATAAATAATAGTGTCAATCTTATCACTTGCATCATAAAACACATGTTGTATTATCATTTACATTTAGTCATTTATCAGACGCTTTTATCCAAAGTCACTTACAGATGAGGGAAACAATGGAAGCAATTGGAACAACTGTTGACACCGTGTCCACTCCGGATGTGGCGTGGCGCTATGCGACAAGCGTCAATAGAAGAAATTAAAACACTCATTGTATTTATAATATTTTTAACACCAGACGTTGCGAGACAATCCCATAAGAAGAAGTCACGTGTCACATCACATGGTAATGAAAGTAAATTACTAACTATATGTCGAAATTAGGGCACAGGTCCGGTTCCTGCCAGGTGTTAAAGGGTGGGCTTTCACAAAGTACATAGACGAAATAAAATCTGATAAGAATGTGTTTTGGTAAATAATAATCTTTGTTTATTTCTCTACAATTCTGACAACTTTTCTCCTAAATTCAATATAAAGATGTTTTATTTTTGAACTGGAGAAAATGAACTGGAGATAAAACTACTTCATATTTAGTTTAAGCAACACAAAACTAATGTTTGCAAATTTTAGAAAAAGTATGAAAATAATGTGTTATGAAATAACCTGGATATTTTTTATTCAATTATTAATTATTATCATGATCTCAGACTTTCTTAAGGTTTGCTTTTGTTAGAATTCAACAAACACTGAAATATATGACTGCAATACATGCAGGATTTAAATGATTTAGGATGTTAAAAATACAGAAAACACGCATTCATTACTGAAGATTAAAAGATTAAAACATAAATAATTATTGTTGATTATAGTCCTTTATATAGTAATTGTGTGTGTTTGATTTTACTGATGTTTTACTCATTAATAAAGTGGTTATGTAAACTGGACATAAACAGAAGCCTGTAAAGTGGGCTCAGAACAATCCCCATCACTGGACGATCACTGCACAGTAAAGTCTCTGGTGTAAAAATGAGTTCATACCTATTAGTGTTAAACTTACACTGAAGCAGAGTCTTTCTGGTGTGAAATGTTCATTTATTCATGCAGTTAAATAATCAATTGAGTTCACATTACAAGTGATGATTGATGATTAATGATAAACACCTGCTGTAAACAAACACAATCATTGTTAAGACAACGAGTTTGTGTTACGGTTCCGTCTGTGGAACTCATATGGAGCTAAACATTAAAAGGTTTCTTTAGTCAGCCAATCATGTTTTCTGTTTGAGCATAAATGTAAAAAAAAGAACTATTAACCTATTCAAAAATTTTTACATCAATATGACCTGAAATACATCACCAGCTCATGTGACAAAATGACCGTTGTATCAAATATACACTTTTCTTATTAACATGAATAAAATATATACAAGTTTGAGACCTTTTACCTGAAGCGATTTGACTGTAAACATAAGTTAAAGTAGAACAATTGCATAAAACCCACACACAGACATCAACAATCGCCATATGAACCTCAACAATGATGAAATGCTTCACGCTGCTATGAATTCTGGGAGTCATGAATGAGGTTTGTATGATGCTTCAGAACATGAAACATGTTACCATTGTTGAAATTCATTTCATGAATCTTTATATTTCTGTGTGATCTTCAACTAGCAGAAGTTGAAAGTGGTATAATTTTTATAACTGAAATATTCTGATTAAAGGTGCGCTGGCTCTAACCAAGATGATAAATATAATATTAAAGATTAACTCTTAAATAAAAGCCTTCCATAAGTTAAGTAAACTCACCACATCATAATAATTGTGAACTTGGCGAAAAACAGCCGAAAGCATCAGATCATATTCTCTCAGGACTTTAATGCCATAACAATATGAGCTACAGACATCAGACAGAAACATTTACATTCAGAGTCAAACCACCCGACTAAAACAAACTCTGATCACCATAATGGAGACATCAAACCTGTTATTTTCAATAAAACATTAACAGAAAAATCTCTCTTTATTCTTAATAATATAAATAAGTAAAGATGTTGATGGTGTTTGTGGGATTGTGGCTGAAGTCAGTTGTAGTTTTAGTGTTTTATTTCTTTCTATTCTTGTTGTTTCTGTGTTTATCAGTGATTCTGCGTGTTATCACTTCATTATCTAAACTAAACATTCAGTGTCACATTTATCAGCCTGTAGTATGCACACTAAGCAGTGTTCATTTCATCTGGACTAACCCATGTGGGGTCTACATGGAACCCGCCGACAAAACCAGCTGAGGCCCAGAAGACAGACCACATCAAACCCATCTGGACCCCATACGTCTTCACTGGCTGCATGGATCACTCACTACTTCCTAAACACCTTAAAAACCACAGAACTAAAGCAACATCAAACTCACCACTAGATGGAGCTCTAAACCCTAAATAAAGTAAACGGGAGAATTAGTGCAATAGAAAACATTAAGAAATTACAGACAAACAATTAAGTGTATTATCAAATTAGACACAAAATGTAGAATCTGAAACATCAAACTTGTTCCAGTACAACAATTATTTATGCAGTTCATGGTGCATTAACTAATGTTAACAGGTACAATGTTTGATGTAGTAAATACTGATTAAATGATGTAGAAGTATTACAGATTCATTAGATTCATAGTAGATTCAACTGAAACTGACAGATTTTGCACTGCGACTTTTTCTTGTTTTCCAGTAAAAATGTTGAGAAATTCTTAAATAAAGATGCATCTTCCTAATGAGCAAAATGTCAGTGTACGCCACACTGCAAAAATGACTTTCTTACTTAGTCTTTCAACTGACTTAAGAAAATAAGTCTTTTTTTAAGAAAAAAATATACAATTTCAGTGAATTTGTGCCAAACAAGCAAAACAATCTGTAAATGGTGTAAGGAAAATAATCTGGTATTTAAGGTTTAATTTATTCTTAGTCCCTCAATTCAAGATTTGTTTGCTGGTTTTAAGCACAAATTGACTGAGATTTCATATTTCAGTTAAAAGACTAAAGTCATTTGTTGCTGTGTGGTGTACACAGTGACACAACAGTGACCTGGAGTCATTTTCATCATTTGAGAGAAACTTTAAAATATTGGAGCAAACCTCTTATGCATTTAAAGAGAATTAAAGAGAACAACAGTTACAAAGTCAAGCAGAATCTTTAGAAAAATAAATCACATTTATTGAAACATTGTTTAGATGATAAGCAAACTGTAAGATATATGCATCAAGTTCAACCACCAACAGCTTTGTATGACTTCACTAAGACAAATGACAAATACAGTTATGATTCACAGCACAACACTACACTCTAGTGGTGACTCAAAGAACTGCGCCCCAATATTTCCCCACATGAGTTATGAGCACACAATTTTTGATTCACACAGTGATATAAGTTGTCTTGCTCCACGCTCTGTACATACAACACAGGGTCATTGTAACCTCATCATATTAACTAAAACTAACACAGCAATTCATTAAATTAGATAATCATTAAAATACAACAATTCCCCATTTTCAACGTTTGTCAGAGCTTGTCTGGACAGCAAGTCTGCTCCCACATTCATATGCCCCGGGATGTGAATTGCTCTGAGGGACAGAAATTTGAGATGGTGATGGTGGTCTAGTGGGTTAAACCACTGAACTGGTAAATCAAAGGTTGCTGGTTTGATCCCAGCAGCAACCACCAGTGTGTCCTTGAGCAAGACACTTTACTCCATGTTGCTTCAGGGGGATTGTCCCTGTAATAAGTGCACTGTAAGTCGCTTTGAATAAAAGCGCCTGCCAAATGACTAAATGTAAATGTAAATGTAAATATGCCCTCCGCCCAGGGCAGAATCTGCTGGACCAATTTGTTCAAGTGGCCTGACCGCAGTCCGCCCTGGTGATTTATGTACGAGACTACTGAAGTGTTGTCCACCCGCACTAGGACATGGTAGCCTCGCAACTGCCGGAGGAAGTATTTCAGGGCCCGAAATACAGCCATCATTTCGAGGCAATTGATGTGCCAATCGAGAAGATGACCTCTCTAGATCCCTTAGGCTGGACGGCCATTTAAGACCGCACCCCAACCCGTGAGGGATGCGTCTGTCGTTAGCATCTTGCGACGACAACACGGAACGAGAGTGGGACCTAAAGTCAGAAACCGAGCAAAGAAAGGGTGCGAGCCCCTGGCGCGTCACCCTTATATGCCTCTGGGGGTTGGCCCTTGGATGAAACCCCCTGGCTCTGAGCCACAACTGAAACGGTCTCATATGCAGGAGGCCAAGAGGTATCACTGTGGAAGCCGCCGCCATGAGACCTAGAACTCTCTGAAAGTAATGATTTGTCACTTTCTGGCCTAACCTGATGCTCCTCAAGGTGTTTTGTACGGACTCGACACGTGCCGGAGACAAATGTGCCTGCATTTCGATCGAGTCCCATATGACCCCGAGATACGTTGTATTTTGCGTAGGGGAAAGAACGCTCTTTTTGACGTTGAGTCTCAACCCTAGAGCTTTGAGATGAGCTAGGACGACATCCCGATGTCGAAGCGCTAGCTCTCGAGACTGAGCTAAAATCAGCCAGTCGTCTATGTAATTCAAAATGCGGATGCCCTGGAGTTGCAAAGGAGCCAGAGCTGCATCCATGCTTTTTGTGTATGTGCGGGGTGACAAGGCTAGGCCGAATGGAAGAACCCGATACTGGTAAGCTTCGCCCCCAGATATCTGTCGTCAAGCTTTGAACCCTTGGGGGCCTCTTGTTCCTGCGGCCAGTCGAGGTGGAGCCTGTCGACTGCCTTGGTTACCGCCCCGATTAGATCCTCAAACGCCTTAGTATCGCGAGAGGAATGCTCGGAGGCGGTGCTATCTAACCCCGCAGAAACAAGAGAAGCCTCGTCCTCCGCCGGCTCAGAAGATGTGCCGTGGCATGCTCCAGAAGCAGACGCTAGGACGTCGCGGTTCGGCGAATGCACGGGAGAAGCGGACGGATCCGCCTGCCGTGCCTCAGCAAGCTCAAACCGCGAGCCCCAGGATGAGGAAGAGGTGGCTCGGTCTCGATTTAAAAAAAAGCCGAGCCGAGCACGCAGAACTCTGAAATCAAAGACATCACAGAGTTCACACTCTCCCTCAAGTCCCTGGGTGGGATGGTCAGCCCCCAAGCATTCAAAGCAGAACTCATGCTTGTCGAAATCGGAGAGGATCCTCTCACAAGGAGGAACACATCTCCGATCTGAGTCAGTCATGGTTTGGTTTAGTTTTCCTTATTCTTACACTAGGCTAAGTAACTCAGAGAGTGCTTGGTCACTGGTGTAAGAATCTAGGTAATATCTTCTTTTTTTTTTCTATATTTGTTTGTAATAATAACAGAGAGGGAGACTTCTCCATCACAACACACGCACACACAAAGAGGTCCTTGAAGACAAAATAACCTGATGACGCGTCCGCATTCACGCGTATTTATAACCGGCAGGTGTGGGTGTAATTAGTCACGTCACCTGCCGAGGTTATTTAAAGCCAAAATAATTTTTGGCGTGTTTGACACATGTGCTTCACAACCGGTCGAACAAAGACTGTTCTCCCATAGCGTTTGAAACGCAGCATCAAGTGTAGCTTTTGATAGGGAACTGCGATACACAAATAAGAATTGAAAAGCACCCTTGTGTGCAAAAGAAAACCCAGAAGTGCACAAAGCGCCAGACAATACTCTGAAACATCATTGGTCAGCTACAACCACATAACACATTCTCATTGGCTAATCCACTGCCCAAGAAATAAACATACCTTGGCTCAGATATATTAACAGTTATGTGTTAATGTTATTTGTAAGGGATACTCAATTCTCCTGGAACAGTGCAAGCGAACATGTGAATGTGTCAAAAATATTCAAACTACTTGTTATTTTCCAGTGTTATAACTTCATAATTAAAGCATACGTGAATAATTTTGCATGATTATGAATAAGAGGCATATTTAACTGTAATAATTGTCATGTTACTGGAAAGGATAAAAACTCATTATTTGGTCATTTGGGTTCGGCGGTAGTAGTGTAGTACACAACCTTTTTTGGTAGGACTACACCACTGCTGTGGAGTAAGTGTGTTTATTAATGTCTGTGTCTGCTGCATCATGGGTAATCTGTTGATCTGTGGTTTGGAAGAAGTGTGAAGATGACCTCACTCATGTCCTGCTTTTGTGTGTGTGTGGAGACAGAAGAAGAACGGAGGTGTGATCAGCTTTAATGAAGGCTGTGCGTCTGCTCTGCTCGGGCAGGAAAGTCTTGTGTTGAATGAATTTGGAGAAAACCTTCATCATGTTAGTCCTGTTAAAGTCTCTGACAATAAAAGTCATAACTGAGCTCTGTGTCCAATTATTTTAAGACAACAGAAGTAATTTATAAGTAACAGGACTAAACTACAGAATGTGTTGTAGTCTGTTATTGTGTCATGAGAAAAGAGGAAATGAGAAACACAGGAAGAGTTACAAATGTTGTCATGAAGAAATATAAGTAGATGATGAGAAGAGACTCAGTAAGAGAAACACAACATGACTGAGAAGAGTGATATATGTCTGCTGGGACTGATCCTTCTCTCTTCACTATTCACAGGTAAACTATACAACACATTTATTTCATCACATTTCATTTCATTACTCTCACTGACATTCTGAGAAACATATTCAGTTTCATCTCATGTCACATTTATCATAGAGTTCATGTGT
This sequence comes from Triplophysa dalaica, assembly GCF_015846415.1. NCBI lineage: Eukaryota > Metazoa > Chordata > Actinopteri > Cypriniformes > Nemacheilidae > Triplophysa > Triplophysa dalaica. The sequence goes on along the minus strand of NC_079546.1, from coordinate 27,203,705 downwards.
CTTATTCTCACATTCAGCAGTCTGATGTCAAGAGTCAATAGTCTCTTTCACACATGCAGCCTTTACTGGTTAATTGCAAGAAAATTGCAGTTAACAGATCATGTGTGAACAGGACCTTTAGGGTAAATCGTACTTCCATTTTTCAGATATAAAATCATACCGTCACCATATTTTCAAACATAGCTACGGTTAAACGACCGCCTGATGACATCATATTACTGGCTGTGTGAACGCTGTCTTACTCTTAATTTAACAGAATGCCATTGTTTGTGTGAACAGTACATTACCTGAATGACTTTACCAACTAATTTACCAGCATTTCTGAGTGAAAAGGGATAAAGGAACTAGATCACATGATTTACTGTCAAATCTTCTGATTTATGTGATATTAAAATAAGAAAAATGTATCTGTCATTGAGATATACATATTAAACAGTTTGAATATATTGTGATGTATTAATGTGAATGATGTCATCTGATGTTTCAGGTGTGAGTGGAGCAGAAGAGAATGATGTGTTCATCAGTTCTGGTGAAAGTGTGTCTCTGTCCTGTAATGATGATCTTCATCAATGCTCCTCAACTACATGGATCTACAATAATTATACAAGATCATCTAGAGTAGAAGTGTTTACTGGAGGAATAAATAAGAATAACACAGAGAGATCTGAGAGATTGAGTCTGACATCTGACTGCTCTCTCAACATCTATAAAACAACACAACATGATGGTGGACGTTACATCTGCAGACAATATGTGAATGGACGTCTACATGGACCTTATTCATATGTTTTTCTACATGTTCTTCATGGTCAGTGTGTCTCTTCATTTATATGAACACATGTTTAACTTCAGATCACAGTTCTCTTTATCTCTTGTGTTTTCACTGAAACTCATGAGTACTGAGAGTGTGTTGTGTGATTTGTGTTTCAGTGTCTTCATCATCATCATCATCATCATCACAGACTGAGATAAGAGCAAACACATCTGTCACTCTCTCCTGTCAGATGTTTTCATTTGACTGTTATTATATGTTCAGTGATGATGGATTTCAGCTGGTGTGGATGAATCAGACTGATGTTGATCTACAGACAGACTCCAGATATCAGATTAGATCAGATAAACTCTGTCTCATCTCTCTGACTACAACACTCGTGAATGAAGACGACAACACAGAGTTGAGATGTGTGCTCAAACACAAGAATGACATCAAGACCTCAGTCACATATACTGTCAGATTTACAGGTAAGACATCACTCTGACAGGAGTGTCCTGAACTCAAAGTGACTTCAGTCATTAAACTCTGTACTGATGATGAAGAAATGACATAAACATGAAATATGATTGTGATGTTCTACAGTATGATGTCTCTGAACATTCATCATCTTCTACAGATTCAAACAAGATTCTAGTGACCACCACAAACCCTGAGAGATTCTCAACTCTTAACACACCAGAAACTACACAACAACAAGGTACATCATCACCGTCTGTGTGTTTGTGTGTGTGTTTCCACATTATGACTCATCTAAACTAAACTGTGTTTTTTACAGCATCATCTACAACATCAATAATAATAAGAGGTATGAAGTGTTGATTGTGATCCATGTGTCCTGTTACATAAGTACATGAGTGAAACTCTCACTGAACTCATCTTGTGTTTGTTTCTCATGTGTAGTGTTTGAGAGTTTGATGGATTTAATGGTGTTCTTGTGTCTTCTAGTGATTCTAGTGATTGTTGAGGTGTCAGTGTTTGCTGCTCCTACTGTCATTCTTCTTCAGATCATCTGTGCAGGAAGAGCGCGTGAGTTTTCATCATCATCATCATCATCATTCACATTCACATTCACCTGAAACAATCCAGAAAACAAACAGCAGAACTTCATCACTTTTATTGACTTTTATCTTCTCAGAAAACAGAAGAAGGACTCAGAACGCTCATCCAGAAGACACAGTGATGTCAGCAGTTTAGGAAAAAAATCTCTTTATGACTAACAGAGTAAATTACAGACAAGCTTTATTTGATCAGATTTTATACATATTTGCGTGATTTTTTTAGTAGAAACCGGAATCTTTGCTGATTTGATTCCTTCACTGAGGTTTATATTATTCTGTTAAGTTACCTTTCCTTTAGTTTTGATTTCAGCTGTATTTGTTCATTTGTATATTTTGATGTGTTTAGTGATATGTGGTAAATGTAATGTATGTTCGGTTGTCCCCTCTTGTTTAGAATGGGCCCATCTTTTTCTTTATAAGGTATTTGTTTGTTCGTTTGTGACCCTGATTGACAAAATGTTAAGTAGCACGGGAACATTTTTAGTAAAAGACAAAAATACATCTTACGGGTCAAAATTATCGACAGTAAAGATCACGTTCCATGCAGATATTTTGTACATTTCCTACCTTAAATGTATAAATGTATATTTTTCTTGTTTTCCAGTAAAAATGTCTAAACATTCTAAAAATCAAGATGCATTTTCTTGATAAGTGAATTAACCTAAGAAAACAAGTTTTTTTTTAATATTTTTTTTTTTTAATTTCAGTGAATTTTTGCTTAAAACAAGCAAATATCTGAGAGTGCAAAAACCTAAATATTGAGAAAATTGCCTGTGAAGTTGTTAATGAGAGACACTGTGTACTGCAAAAAAATAACTTTATCACTTAGTCTTTGTTCTTGTTTTTCAGTGAAAATGTCAACAAATCAACTTAAATCAAGATGCATTTTCTTGATGAGCAAAATTACCGATGAAAATAAGTCTTGTTTTTAGTAAAAACATATGAAATTTCAGTGAATGTTTGTTTAAAACAAGCAAAAAAAAAATATGCCAATGGGGTAAGAAAAGTAATCTTGAATTAAGGTTTACATTTTAGTTAGTCACTCAATTCAAGATTATTTTTCTTACCCCATTGGCAGAGAATCCTGAGTTTTCTGATCCAGAGAAGAGCCTGACAGCGTGTGTCCCACCCTGCGTTAGAGTTAGTGTAACCAGAACGCTCCGCACCACTCTCAGCGGGCCTCGAACCGGGTTGGTCCTGCATGGGAGTCGGGCGCTCTAGCGAGAAGGTTAAAGACCGCAGTCTCTAGCATCTGTCGCTAGAGCGTCCTTGAGGCCGGGGAGTGAGGTTTACATACTGCACAGCTCTTCACTAGCTTGTCTCCGTTACATTAGCAACCCTGCTAATACTAACTAAATAAGAAAGTGATTTAAGTACAAGCACTACATAAAAAAACAAAACAGAAAACTGCATGCAGATCTGTCTCTTATCTGCTGCACTGTCTTCAGTATCAGCTTCCTGGTCAGGGAGCTGTCAATCAAAAACTCACTAGCCAATGAGGGTAAAGTGGCCATAAGTCCTCCACATGCCCCTGAAAGTGTAAATAAGAAAAGCTAGCCAATCAGTCTAGACCAAGATTTAACTAAGGTAAACATTTAACTGAACGACTGCCTCCACAAGCTCCTCATAGGCGGAACACAAGATGTGTGTGACTGGTCTACATCCCCTGAATCCATTCTCACCACATCTCATCTACCTCCTCAAAGCTAGAGGAGTGAAACACAGAAGCACAACCACTCACTCCTGTGAGAGACATGAGTCTAACCTAACACAAACCTTTCTGTCAAAGTCACCTGACATTATCAACATGGTTTAGTTCTGACACAGTTTAACTCTGAGTTCTTGACATATTTTATTACTGTTTTCTAAACTATAGCGAATAAACTGTGATCGTATGAAACATGTTGAAGATGTCTGAATACCTTTTGGTTTGACGTATATTTCTCATAAATGAGCACAAGAAAACTGAACATAATACAATTAAATACGTTTTGGTCTATGAAGAGACATCACTTCTCCATTTGTCTAATATTATTGCTTCTGGTTTAACAGAAATTCAACAATGTTGTCTCTCGAGAACATGCATCCTCTTTTGTCACCACATAATTCATTCATTTGTTGTGTTATTGTTATACCTCAGAAGACCAGCAGAGGTCAGTGGTGGTGTGTGTTGTTGTGCAATGCATTGTTAAGAGAGAGTGATATACACTCACTACCATTCATTTTCTCCTACTATGACAGGCTATTGTGAAGTGGCTTTGTTTTAAAATATGAATCATGTATGTTGTAATTCTTAACATAAGAAATATTATTGTCAATATATTTTTACACATTAAGTCCCATATCATACCACGTGTACATCAATATATTAAAAAGTATTTTATTGATTATGAAATTGCATATATTGGGACATTAACACTCACCTTAAGGATTATTAGGAACACCTGTTCAATATCTCATTAATGCAATTATGGTGGTGGTGTAATGGTGTGGGGGATGTTTTCTTGGCACACTTTAGGCCCCTTAGGACCAATTGGGCATCATTTAAATGCCACGGGCTACCTGAGCATTGTTTCTGACCATATCCATCCCTCTATGACCACCATATACCCATCCTCTGATGGCTAAGCAGGATAATGCACCATGTCACAAAGCTCTAATCATTTCAAATTGGTTTCTTGAACATGACAATGAGTTCACTGTACTAAAATGGCCCCCACAGTCACCAGATCTCAACCCAATAGAGCATCTTTGGGATGTGGTGGAACGGGAGCTTCGTGCATCCCACAAATCTCCATCAACTGCAAGATGCTATCCTATCAATATGGGCCAACATTTCTAAAGAATGCTTTCAGCACCTTGTTGAATCAATGCCACGTAGAATTAAGGGCATTTCTGAAGGCGAAAGGGGGTCAAACACAGTATTAGTATGGTGTTCATAATAATCCTGTAGGTGAGTGTATAAACAGTGTCAGCTGAAGATCTTGCACACTTCTTTATTATTTTGCCATATTTCAGTATGTTCAATAAAGTTCTAACCTACACACTTTCGAGTACAAGATACAAGAAAATCTTCTGCTTTCCTCTAATTTAAAACTCATATAAAGACTGAAGTTTACTGGTGTCTGAAGTCTATCATCAGATGTTTAGTGAAGTTGTCATTCAGTTGCTCATCAAGTTTATAACATAAAATAACATGTTTAGTTTATTTGAAGTTGAGCAATTGTTTGTCTATTTATCAGTGGTATCTATATTTCAAGACATCTTCAAACCATCTTTAAATTAAATACATATCAAGATTATATGCAAGTTAGAAAACTGTATACACTTTTCCATCTAAAGACTTCTTATTGTGTTTTACTGGAGTAAGTTTTACATTAGTGCCCATAATGAACCAAATTAATTTTAATATTTTTAATAACTTTGTCACACAAATTAAATCATCCTGAAAATCAAAAATGGCTATTTTATCTAAGAGAAAACAATCAAATGTAAACATTTGACATTAATCAAATCGTAATTTAAATCACAACAATGATGAAAAAAATACAACTCACAACTTCACAATCATAAGAATCTCTTTTAAAGGATTAAGTGTGTGGCTCTTAAAAGAGCCTTTGTGTGCGGCGGATGAAAGCGGCGCTTTACTTGGAGCTGGTGTACTTGGTGACGGCTTTGGTGCCCTCGGACACGGCGTGTTTGGCGAGTTCACCGGGCAGCAGCAGACGCACGGCGGTCTGGATCTCTCTCGACGTGATGGTGGAGCGCTTGTTGTAGTGCGCGAGACGAGACGACTCACCGGCGATGCGCTCGAAGATGTCGTTGACGAAAGAGTTCATGATGCCCATCGCCTTGGAAGAGATGCCGGTGTCGGGGTGGACCTGCTTGAGCACTTTGTACACGTAGATGGCGTAACTCTCCTTCCTGGACTTTCTGCGCTTCTTTCCTCCCTTAACGGCGGTCTTGGTGACGGCCTTCTTAGAGCCCTTCTTGGGCGCGGGTTTGGCTGGTTCAGGCATGATGCTTCTTCACAGATGAGTAAATGCTGAATGTTGAAGAGTCTCGTCGCTGTGGTATTTATTCACTCTCACATGCAAATGTTTAGCGTCACGGAGCCTGTTGTGTGATTGCGTGTCTTCGTCGGCCGAACCCATAAAATGTGTTTATTGGTCAGCTCATAGTTTGACGGGTCGGATAGAGAGCCAATGAAAGTGTTTCCCGCCCACAGTCTCGTGTTTGAAGATGACCCTCCCACAAGCGATTCAGTTTCCATTGTTGCACTTCCCGCTCTTTTCGAATTTGATAAAAAATAACCTTTATATCTGAATTAACTCTACATTATGTACGTCATCGTGTCATCAAAGTCACTTAAAGAGTTCATACAGAAAGTATTTCATTCTTTTATGCGTTATTCACAAGCTTTGGGCGTGTTTACGTTTATATAGTTAGGCGATGATGATTGTGATTCTTTTTCGAGCACCAGAAGTGTATAACACAACAGATTAATCTCATCAGTTAATAAAGAACGAGATCTCAGAAACAAAACCGGGATAATAAAACGTGACTTTCACAGCATTTCGTTTGATTTCATATAACTTCTGAAATTCATCTCTTCGAGTGAGACAGTGGGTGGCTCTTAAAAGAGCCGTTGTGTTCAATGTTTTACTTCAGAATAAACGCGTTTAACCTCCGAAGCCGTACAGAGTGCGTCCCTGTCGTTTCAGCGCGTACACGACGTCCATGGCGGTGACGGTCTTTCTCTTGGCGTGCTCTGTGTAGGTGACGGCGTCACGGATGACATTTTCCAGAAACACCTTCAACACACCGCGAGTCTCCTCGTAGATGAGACCGGAAATACGCTTAACACCACCGCGGCGAGCAAGACGACGGATAGCGGGTTTGGTGATGCCCTGGATGTTATCGCGCAACACTTTACGATGACGCTTCGCGCCTCCTTTTCCGAGTCCCTTTCCGCCTTTACCTCTTCCAGACATGATGCAATGTTAGCTAAGGGTAAGGTTTATCAATAGGGGGACCTGTGAGCGGAGGGCTTAAACATGTGCTTATAGGACCTAGTAGAAACAGTGGCACGAGGGCGGGACCAACCCACGTCATTTACACGTTTTTCTTATCGCCTCTGCCCTCACAAAGCTCTCAGTAAATCTCTTTACGGTGTAACTTACATAAAGCACGATGTTTAAGATTTAATAAGAAACTAAACAATGCACTTTAAGTGATAGTTCACCCAATAAAATTATGTCATCAACTATTCAGCCTTATGATATTTCAAACCTGTTTAAATGACTTTGTTCTGACGAACACAGGTAAAGATATTTGTAAGAATGTTAGAAATTTTAAATTCTGTGACATCATTGACTGCCACAATAGGAACAATTAAATGTTAGTCAAAGATGCACTAAAGGGTTTGTTTTCCTAAATACTTCACAATATCTCACTCTGTGTTCGACAGAAATATTTTTAATACTATGGTAGTGGATGATGTCACAGAACTGAAAATTGCAAATATTCATATCAGAACAAGGAAAATTATAGGATTTTCCTTTTTTAGTGAACTAACCTCTAACCTCTTATCTAAACTGATTTCAGAAAATAATAGATTAGTTAGAAATGATAGACGACCAATAGCCATAATTTTGCCTCGTTTTTATTTACTACCAAAATGAGTATTACAAGTGTGTTTGAGGAAGAATGTCACCGATGTTAGGGCCGAGGGCCAATAACCACACTCCGGAGGAGCAGACACCCGAGGACACCAAGAGGCGGACAACAAGAAGTGGATTTAAAAGGGTAAGTATTTTATTAACTTAAAACATTAAAAGCAGTGATGCAAATGTTCGTGGGTGAGACAGTGGCTTCCTTCGTCTCCTCGGAAGTGTTCGTGAGACAGGCAGCCGACAATGCTCAGACTCGGCTGGTGTGTAAGTTCACAGAACAGTCCAGGGGATGACAGCAACTTCTCCTCTTCCCCGAGGGACAGACAACGACGGTGTTCGGGCTCGGCTGGTGTGTGAGTTCGTAGACCCGTCGGCGGAAGGACAACAGCTTCACCTCTTCCCCGAGGGACAGGCAATGGCGGTGTTCAAGCTCAGCTTGAGTCCGTCGCCACTCCGGGCACAAAGGAAAACCTGAACACAGCTTTAGGCAGATCAATTCAAAAGGATCTTCATATGCAGACGTCAATTGTCATTCATCTCAGTTTCTGGAGAAACACAGTCGTTAGACCTCACCACACTCGTGCATAAATCACTCTTAGAAATCCTCACACGTGTGTATTTCACTCTCTCAGACACTGCAAACTCACTTCATCTCCACAGTGATTAGTCGACCTGTTTCTCCTCTTGCTGTAGGGTGAATGACTCCAAGGATGGCGACTGCAGAAGTTTGACGTGAACACATCAGCGACCTTCCCCTCTGCTGTGTAATCTCTTCCCACTAGAACACCGATCAGACATCCAACCTTCAGCTCTCTCCGGTTACGCCGCCGTCAAGACACACACCAGTCCAGATACACCACCCCTTGCTTGCCCAGAACACCACTCTTTTATACACCCTCGTCCTGAGCGCGTGCTTCAATGAAGCGCAGCTTAATTCGCTTCAGCTGCCGCTTGTTATGGCCAGCAATCAAGCCACCCGGTGACAAGAACATGTGATCAGACGCTCTTAAGTGGAATGATTTAGCGCAGACTGAATAAAGACACACGGGTATCTCTGCGGTTTAAAGAGACTGATAAGATAATGATCATTCTTAATATTGAGCAATCACGTTTACCACAATATTATTAATCATTGTGTCACCTTGCGTTATTATTTATGTTTGTAAAAAACGGTGGAAATCGTGTCGTTCAGTTGATGTGTTGGCTCTTAAAAGAGCCGTTGAGTTGTTATTAAAGCGGGACTTAAGCGCGCTCTCCGCGGATGCGGCGGGCCAGCTGAATGTCTTTGGGCATGATGGTGACCCTCTTAGCGTGGATGGCGCACAGGTTTGTGTCCTCGAAGAGACCGACCAGATAAGCCTCGCTGGACTCCTGCAGAGCCATGACGGCGGAGCTCTGGAAGCGCAGATCCGTCTTGAAGTCCTGAGCGATCTCTCTCACCAGGCGCTGGAAAGGCAGTTTGCGGATGAGCAGCTCGGTGGACTTCTGGTAGCGGCGGATCTCTCTCAAAGCCACGGTGCCGGGCCTGTAACGATGAGGCTTCTTCACGCCGCCGGTGGCGGGAGCGCTCTTACGGGCGGCTTTGGTGGCGAGCTGCTTCCTCGGGGCTTTGCCACCGGTGGACTTACGAGCGGTCTGCTTGGTTCTTGCCATTGCTGCTGAATCTTCTGTGTTCAGTACGGAGTGTGTCTGTGGATGCGGTGTGCCTGGTTTTAAAGGCTAAAACGCGCAGCACGTCAAGGGCACGGAGAGACTCGATTGGCTGATGTGTGACGTCCTCTCGAGACACTGAGCCAATGGCGGCGCGATATGCGTTCAAATGATACTGGCGGGACATTGCGTTTAAATCTCGCGTCACGGACACAAGACAAGATAATCATATAATTTCTCTTTATCTCTTTATTTAATACTCGTGTATTATTCCTCTGATCAGACATCTGCACGTTGCTATTTAACAAAGTTCACATATAAAGGTCTTCACATACAAATCAAATTAAAATAATCCTTTATGTTAAATCACAAGCGCAGCAACAAAGTTTTAAGGACAGAAGCGCTCCGCTTTCCCACGCGTTTCTTAACTTAAACCCGTTAAAACAAGACGCTTTACAATTATTATTTTACTCTGATAATCCGTCAAAGGCACGAGTAAACAGATATATTGTAGAACATTTGGGGCAGTGGTCTCACATACTGATCTGGAGAATGTGAGTTCATTTATAGCAGGTCTGTGATAATGCATTAATATACAAACTCGATGGATTAAAACAGAAACCTCGTCGCTCTCTCAGTGATAATGTGGGTGGCTCTTAAAAGAGCCTTTGGTTTGAAACGAACAGTCCTCCGTTTACTTTGCCTTAGCGGGTTTGTCGGTCTTCTTGGGCAGTAACACCGCCTGGATGTTGGGCAACACACCGCCCTGAGCGATGGTCACGCCGCCCAGAAGTCTGTTCAACTCCTCGTCGTTACGCACGGCCAGCTGTAGATGGCGGGGAATGATTCGACTCTTCTTGTTGTCCCGAGCGGCGTTTCCGGCCAACTCCAGGATCTCAGCGGTGAGATACTCGAGGACAGCGGCGAGATAGACTGGAGCTCCGGCACCGACGCGATGTGCGTAGTTACCTTTGCGAAGTAGCCTGTGAACACGGCCGACGGGAAACTGAAGACCCGCTCTGGATGACCGGGTCTTAGCTTTCGCTCTTGATTTACCGCCGGTTTTACCTCTTCCACTCATTGTTACTTAAGATATAAAATCCTCACGATTATAAAAACACGAAGGAAATATGAGATGGAGTTTGTGGTTTTCAGCATTTATACGTGCCTATCGTTCGCTTATTGGTTCGATTCTGTGAAAAGTTCAAACCAATCACTGAACTTCCCTCCAAAAACCAAAGCCCGCCCAATTCTTAACATCTTTCTGGATTGTTTCAGTTTTTGATCACGTGATCTTTCACTACATTAAATCTTATATCTGCGGTCTTTTCAGACACGTCTATAGGAAACAACAGTATAAACAAAAGCAAACATTTATACTGACAACATAACTTCAGATGTTGCGCCGATAATGAATTAAATGCTCTGACGATCATATCTTGTGTTCTTAATTTGAACCAGATTTATCAGCATATTCATTTATAAAGAGTTTTCCTGTAGCTCAGTGGTAAGAGTAAGGTTGTGGGTTCGAGCCCAGATATCTATGTATAAATGTAAAGGATAATGCAAAGTAAGTAGCTTTTGATAAAAGCGTCTGCCAAATAAATAGATTTAAATGTGAGAACACAACCATAATATCAACATATCACTGAAACACAACTCTTTAGTGGGCTGGTGGTGGCTCTTAAAAGAGCCTTTTGTAATAGAAAGTCTGGAGAAGTAATTTACTTCTTTTTCGGGGCGGCCCTTTTAGGCTTCGCTGCTTTGGGCTTTGTCGTCTTGGGTTTTGCAGCCTTGACCTTCTTGGGGCTTTTAGCTGCTTTCTTCGGACTCTTTGCTGCTTTCTTGGGGGCCGCTGGCTTCTTCGCCTTCTTGGGGCTCTTCGTTGCCTTTTTAGCGGCGGTGGCGGCAGGTTTCTTGGCCTTCTTGGGAGATTTCTTTGCGGCGGTCTTCTTTGCCGCCGCGGTCTTCGGCTTCTTGGCAGCAGCAGCAGCAGCAGCAGCGGGCTTTTTCACGGCGGGCTTCTTTGCTTTAGGAGCGGCTTTCTTCGCTTGCTTCTTAGTCTCGACTTGTTTTTTGTTGAGTTTGAAAGATCCTGAAGCACCGGTTCCTTTGGTCTGGACCAGTGTGCCTTTAGTCACGAGGCTCTTGATGGCGAGCTTGACGCGGGAGTTGTTTTTCTCCACATCGTATCCGCCGGCGGTGAGAGCTTTCTTCAGGGCGGCCAGAGACACACCGTTTCTCTCCTTGGAGGCCGTCACGGCTTTAACGATGAGATCACTCGCGCCTGGACCCGCTGTCTTGGCTTTGGCTGCAGATTTCTTCTTGGGCGCTTTCGCCGGCGGGGCTGCTGGAGCTGGAGCGGTTTCTGCCATTTCTGAGGTAAAGAGCCTTCGGTCACAGTCTATAGTTGATCAGTAATGCGGAAGGACTGAGCGGCTCTGCGATCTTAAACACTACGTGAGAACCATATAGACTCAGCTCGTCCTGTCAGTGTCTGCGCGCCTCTGTGAGCCGCAAACTCTTGTGTTTTCTCCTGCGACATTTCGAGTAAATATCAGAGTTTTAAAATCATTTGACGGAGTGAAAACAGCGTGAAAACAGAGCAGAGATCCAGAGCTTTATTCAGAGACTAAACTACACGACAGTAAAGGCTTTATTATTTCACTGTTACATTAAAAACACGACCAGCATCGATCTCTGGAGAAAAGCATGAATTTCATGTGATTTGTTTGTGTAAACATTGATGAAACATTAAACATGTTTTCTGTTTATTTAACATACATGTAATAAATGACTTGAGTTAAGTTAATGTCATTCAGGGACTTGTAAAGTGTTTCATACAGAAGTTGTTTTGATCAGATTGAAACACACGAACACTCTCGAGGTATTTGTGTGAATGACACAACGCTGTTTGTGTTACTGATGTGTAAATGTTTTATATTCAGACTGACGAAACGTAAAAACGGAAAATAAATATGGATTAAATATAATAAAAACTAAATATTTTTGTCCAGTATTGACATGTTGTATTTATCTATTTCTTTTTTCTTACAGACAACCAAGTTTGCTGCAGTCAGTCTTGGGTTCTGAATGATTGAAACGTTAAAGCAGTTATTATTATTACTTTTATTTAGTGTTTTATCTTCTGTAAATTATTATTTTTTTGTTTTGCAGACATATTGAACACAAGTACTTTTTATTGTTTTTATTGAGTCTCTCTGTAACAAAAAAAGAAGAAAACTGTGAATCTGTCCAGGATGTCTTTGGCATATGTACATAAACTGACTTGTTTTAAAGATTTATCTTTTATTAATTAAACTGCTTTATTCAGTCACTATACACTACCAGTCAAACGTGTTTGAACACTTGAATGAAATGTTTCTCGTGGTCTTAAAAATGATTTAATCTGAAGGTGCTTAAATGTCTCAAACTAAACATAGACAGGAAATTTGCTAATTTAAATTTCTTCATTATCAACTAATATATCTGTGTATATACATATAAAAACGTTTTTGAAATGGATGACTTTGACTAAATGATGCAAAAGAGCAACCATTAAGAGCTCACATGAGAACTTGTTTAGTGTTGTTTGAAAAGAATCTTCTAGGTTAAACGTCAAGCAGTTGATGATAAAATTAATTTCTGCAAATATCAGGCAAACAATGACTACATTGAAGATGTATATAACAGGTTCATAGCAGATACTTAACATTTTTTATTTGATTGTTAAGATTTTTTCAGTCACAACATGTTCAGTCGTCAGTTGCCTTTTTCTAAATGTGGATAAAATATGAATAAATGAGCGATTAAGTGTTTGAAAACTTTTGACCAGTAGTGTAAATTGCTTTTTATAAAATGTGCTTACATTTAATCATTTAACAGACACTTTTACAATGAGGTAAACAATAGAAGCAATTGAAACAACATCAGGACAAAGAGCATATGTGCAGTAAAACTGGTCTCAGGGCCGGCCCTAGGATTTTGGGGGCCCTAAACTGAATCATATCTGACAATGTCAAATTAACAACACATTATTATCCCTTTACAGCTTTCCTGTAGCTCAGTGGTTAGAGCATGGTTCTTGCAACACTGAGATCATGGGTTCAGTCCCAAGGATTGCACGCTTAACCTTTTCTTGATCCTTTATTTTCTACTCTTCTTTCGTCTTCTTCTTTCCTCTTCTTCCTCTTCTCTGCACCAGACAGATATTGCCGCCTTAAATTTTTAATCTTTGCACAGTTTAAAGCTAACGCACATGATGAATGACAATGACACAACGAGCAAGTAAAGGGGTCCCCTAGTGGCCATGGAGGCCCCATGCAACTGCCTATATCGCTTATTAGGTAGGGCCGGCACTGCTCATAGCCTAACACAAAGATAAGATTGTTTTTTTGATTGAAAGAGTAGAAAAGAGACAGAACTCAGAACTGATGGGTGTTGACAAATGAGATGTGTTTTCAGATGATTTTTAAAGATGGACACAGAATCTGATGATCTTGTAGCAGCGGGCAGATCATTACACAAATGTGGAACAGATCCAGAGGAAGTATGTGAGAGAGATTTTTTACCTTCTTGTAATGACATCACAAGACGTGGTTCATTTGCAGAGTGGAGGGATCTGACGGGTACATAAGTCTGTATGAGCGAGTGAAGATATGGAGCTGCAGAACCAGTGGTGGTCTTGTAGGCCGAGAGCAGAGCTTTGAGTTTGATGAGAGCGACTACAGGAGTCAATGTAACTGAATGAAGAGATGAGTGACGTGTGACATTAGATTGAATTTCCTCTTTAATGTGTGTTAATACAAAACGCATGTATTACAATTTCTTTATTGTCATGACAAATATTGTACATTTGAATTGGTAAAGAACACAATTTATATTACCCTATTCAATAAGCTTCACTTCCTTCATCTCTATATCTGCCTCTAGACTGCATAAGTGTAAAAATGTGACAGAGTTAATTAAACTTTAAATGATAATCAGGAAATAATTGATTTAATGAGAAAGAGAGTTTAAGTTTTCTCATTATATCAAAACTGTTGCGCGTCACACAGCATCTGTGAGGAGAAAGAGGGGGTTGGGCTTTGAGTTTGGAGGGAAGTTTACTGATTGGTTTAAAGTTTTACTGACTCCAACCAATAGTCGACAGGTAGAGGGGTTCAAATAGTGAGAACTGCAGCGCATAGGTTTCATCTTTCTTTTTGACAAAGTAAAATACCACAGCTGAAGAAAATGAGCGGTAGAGGCAAAACCGGCGGCAAAGCGAGAGCTAAGGCCAAGACTCGCTCCTCTAGAGCTGGACTTCAGTTCCCCGTGGGCCGCGTCCACAGACTCCTCCGTAAAGGCAATTATGCGCATCGTGTGGGTGCTGGCGCCCCAGTTTATCTGGCCGCCGTGCTCGAGTATCTGACCGCTGAGATCCTCGAGTTGGCCGGAAACGCCGCTCGTGACAACAAGAAGACTCGCATCATCCCCCGTCACCTGCAGCTGGCGGTGCGCAACGACGAGGAGCTGAACAAACTTCTGGGAAGAGTGACCATCGCTCAGGGCGGCGTTCTGCCCAACATACAGGCCGTGCTGCTGCCTAAGAAGACCGAGAAGCCCGCCAAGACCAAGTAAACGGGCGACAGTTCGTTTCAAACCAAAGGCTCTTTTAAGAGCCACCCACTTCACCTATAAAAGAACAATGCGATTCCTGTGTCCCCCTGCCGGTTAATTACAGATTAAAACTGCACATTCTGCTTTCAATTCATAAACCTGTATTGGATTATTACTGGTCTGAAGCAACTAATCGAGTCTAATGTTCAGTCAAACCGCTGAAGAATATTTGTAGTCTCCCGAGTCATGTATAACCGGCTCTCATATATAGAAGTTGAGCGCTTGTGTCAGTAAATGTGTTCATGCTGAACTTATGATGAGATGTGAAGAAATGTTATTTTAAATCTTAGGCGATAATCTTTTTATCGTGACGTCACGTTTGTTGATCTGCAAAAGTTGCAAATTTCTGTTCAGATAAAATGACACGAGTATAAAATAAAGAAGTCAGGAGAAATATTTATAGTTCAATTTTATTCTGTTTCTCATAAAATCTTAAAAGTCACGCTTCTTTGTACATTAGATTATGTTGTACTCGGGTAGAATAGAACAACGCCGAGGTCATGTGTTCGATCTCAGGGGATTAAACACTCAGAAACAAATGTATAAGATAATGTGATGTACGTCACTGTGGATAAAATCATCTGCTAAATGCATAAATGTATATTTACTGATTTACTGAAGGAGCGGTGAGGAAAATAAAAAAGTGACGTGCCACTAGCACCGCCCTCGCACGCGTGTGTTTCAAATAGGTCCTGTAGGTACATACAAATTGTATCCGCTGTCCTTTTTTTTAAAGCATAACGTTTGTATCTGTACTCTCGAACATCATGTCTGGAAGAGGTAAAGGCGGAAAGGGACTCGGAAAAGGAGGCGCGAAGCGTCATCGCAAAGTTTTGCGTGATAACATCCAGGGCATCACCAAGCCCGCCATCCGTCGTCTCGCTCGCCGCGGTGGAGTGAAACGTATCTCCGGTCTGATCTACGAGGAGACTCGCGGTGTGTTGAAGGTGTTTCTGGAGAATGTTATCCGTGACGCCGTCACCTACACCGAGCACGCCAAGAGAAAGACCGTCACCGCCATGGACGTCGTGTACGCGCTGAAACGACAGGGACGCACTCTGTACGGCTTCGGAGGTTAAACGCGTTTATGCTGAAGTTAAACATTTGACACAACGGCTCTTTTAAGAGCCACACACTGTCTCACTCGAGGAGTTTAATTTCAGAAGTTCTATCATCAAAGGAAATGCTGTGAAAGTCACGTTTTATTATCGCTGTTTTGTTTCTGAGATCTCGTTCTTTATTAACTGATGAGATTAATCTGTTGTGTTAAACTCTTCTCTCGCTCGAAGAAGAAACTCCATCATATCAACTATATAAACGTAAACACGCCCAAAGCTGGTGAATAAAGCATAAAAGGGTGAAATGATTTAATGCTCGAACTCTTTAAGTGACTTTGATGACACGATGACGTAATTCTGTTTTAGTGTAGAGTTAATACAGAAATAAACGTTTTATTTTAATTCAAATTCGATAAAGAGCGGGAAGAGCAAACAAAGGAAACTGAATCGCTTGTGGGAGGGTCACCTTCAAACACGAGACTGTGGGCGGGAAACACTTTCATTGGCTCTCTATCCAACCCGTCAAACTATGAGCTGACCAATAGAAACATTTTATGGGTTCGGCCGACGAAGACACGCAATCAGACAACAGGCTCCGTGACGCTAAACATTTGCATGTGAGAGTGAATAAATACCACAGCGACGAAACTCTTCAACATTCAGCATTTACTAACTTCTGAAGAAGCATCATGCCTGAACCAGCCAAACCCGCGCCCAAGAAGGGCTCTAAGAAGGCCGTCACCAAGACCGCCGTTAAGGGAGGAAAGAAGCGCAGAAAGTCCAGGAAGGAGAGTTACGCCATCTACGTGTACAAAGTGCTCAAGCAGGTCCACCCCGACACCGGCATCTCTTCCAAGGCGATGGGCATCATGAACTCTTTCGTCAACGACATCTTCGAGCGCATCGCCGGTGAGTCGTCTCGTCTCGCGCACTACAACAAGCGCTCCACCATCACGTCGAGAGAGATCCAGACCGCCGTGCGTCTGCTGTTGCCCGGTGAACTCGCCAAACATGCCGTGTCCGAGGGCACCAAAGCCGTCACCAAGTACACCAGCTCCAAGTAAAGCGCCGCTTTCATCCGCCGCACACAAAGGCTCTTTTAAGAGCCACCCATGACGTCACTAAAGAGCTTCTAATATTGGGTTTATAGGAGTCGTGTTGAATCTTTGCACGTCTCGCTGATAAACATTTATATTATTTTATTATACGAATAAGTTAATATTCCGTCTCGTGTTGTATCTCAAATGAGGAACACCAGTTTGTTTAAATCATGACTATAGATCGTCACTTGCCTTGACAATATAGGTGCAGAACAATTGAATGTTCATGTGTCTGTGTAGGAGGTCAATAAGTGGCAACCAATCTCGTTGTCTTTAATCTCAACATAAAGGTCCAGTTAATAATTACGTTTCAATTCATTTGTACAACTTCAAACTTAAAGTTCTAGGAGCCAAACTTTGGCATGTTCTGTTTAAAAACGATGAATATACAATTTTCCTTGCAACAAAACAATTTGATTGTACATATTTTTCTTTATCTAATTCTCACTTTTGATGAACTGTGTCTAACGTAAAAGCAATTTTGTTGACGTCAAAATTATAAGAAAAACCTAACATTGCATTGTTTAAATTAATGGTTATGGAAAATGTTGTTGATTTAATAAAACATAAAATGAGTAGAAATAAAGAATCAAACCACTGCAATCATGTGCCACAGATTTAAGCAATGCATTGTGGCCTTTGTTTTTGAAGAAACAAAATGGCACTCAAAAAAACAAATTTTAGAGGAGATTAGATATTTGAATCTGACTGCAGTAATGAGTGTGTTGTCTTAAAGGTCTCATGAACTGTGCTTGTTTATCGTTTTATACTGTTATATGAGGTCTACTTATGGAGTTTGTGTGGTTTTACATCCAAAAACATCCAAATCAATAAGTAATAGGCTATTTTCTACCCAGGTTTTGAGACCCGCTCTACAAACGCTCGGTTTTATGGGTGTGCGGCATTGAAGGCACTTTGAAGTAAACGCCCACTGCTTTGATTGGATAACAGTTTGCGTAGTTGGAGCCTTCGGTGAATTTGGTTTGAGACATAATGTTGTGTTACACATTAGCACCATTCAGAGTATTATCTGAAGACCTTTACTGTTATTTTACAGATGCGATTATTACAGTGTACATTTTACAGTTTTAAAGATTACATTGACTGTTGTTGTGATTTGAACCTCCTTCTTTGTCAACATTATTCCACCTAGAAAAATGATATGGATAGATTTTGTTGTCAGTCACGTTAGAATTGCGGCTAATGCATTAACATGGCTTTAATATACTGTGTTAGCTGTGGGTTATTTCGCATACAGAAGTGTCATTATTTTTATAACACAAATAGTTAGTGTAGTATCTCCGTGTACTAATAATCTCTGTGTAGGTAACTATAAGCCTCCAAGAGCTGAAATGTAGTTGTGTGTCTATGTGGAAAGACAAATCGTAACAGACTGGAATGGCCGACGAATCAGAGCACAGTGGACTTGTGGAACGGTGGGGTTTAGAGAAACTGAATCATGAACTGCTTGAAGGGAACTGTTTAGAGATCTTTGAGAAAAGTGTGGATAAAATTCTAGCGTTATTTGACCGTGGATGCATTTAAACCTGCATTTAAAATAGAACATAATGGTCACTTTAGTTATGTTTTTTCAAGCACTTTAAGATAATTATATAATTTGTTTAATTTCTGAATCATCTACATTCTTAGATCACAGAGTGTCACTTTGGAATGAATTGAAACGATTGCAAATCCAGGATAGAGTGGTTGAGTGAATGTGGTGTTGATGCTGTGGATGAGGGTCATTATGGTGTCAGAGACGCTGTAGAAGGACAGAATTCCTGCTCCCTCATCCACATACACTCGGATTCTTGCAGAGCTTGGCATTGCAGGCAGATTAATCCATTTGTCATCATGACAGAATGAGAATCTGGATTCAGAGCAGTACAATCTCCAGGATTTATCATTACGTCCAAAATGACACACATGGCCCAATTCCTTCCTCCCGATGCTCTTATATGCCACTGATATATCTACACCACCAGTCCACTTGATCTCCCAGTAAGAGCGTTGAGACACACTTTCCTTACACAACACCTGACAACAGTCGAATCTGTCTGGATGATCAGGGTACCGCTGGTCTGTGTAAGAGAATTGGATCACTCGGTTCCTCTCAGACAGATGGAGGTGTTTATACAGTGTGTTTGCATCCAGTTTCAGCTGACGAGAGTCTGTGGAACATAAAACACACAGGGAACACATTACTGATTCATGAAATTCAAATTTTCTACTCTTATATTATTTACTTTTAAAATTTTAAAGCATTGGATGCAGTAAGAAAATCACTCTTAATGCGGTTGAATCGTGTGTCGTCTAAGCAGAACGTAGCTGTGCCCTGTCGTAGTTTTAGATTGTGCATGAGGTGTACATTTTATCACAGGTCTGGATGAAGTGTAGTCCAACAATGTAGTCCAACGTTGGGCTTACACCAAACTTGTTTATGTCCAGAAGGTCCACTAGAAAATTCTACAAATGTTTGTTGTATTTTGTTGCAAAAATTAATCAAATTTAGGTTAGAATTGATTCTTACACAGGCTGCTATTGACCGTTTTGAAGTTTCAGGATTCATTTACTTCAACACTTTTATCCAAAGTGACTTACATTGCATTTTACTAAACAATTGTTTTGAAGTATGTGTAATCCCTGGGATATAACCCACGACCTTGGCAGCATCATGATCTAACCACTGAGCTACAGGAAAGCTTAGAGAAATTTATTCTTTTAGCAGATGCTTCTATCCAAAGCAACTTACAAATGATGGAGCATTTAACATTTAGTGTAAAGAGTCAACAACAAGCATTTGTCCATAAAGTCAGTAGAATTCAGTCTGTTTTATGATCTATAAGAGATTTAATGGATGTATTCATGCAGTTATAGTAACTTACACTGAAGGAACTGATCTCTGGTCTTGGGTTCAGGACTGGAAATAATCTCTGTGCATTTAATTTGAGAAACAAACATGTTAGTCAGAATAATGTACATTGAAACCATTTGTATTTCTACAATTCAACACACTGAAAAGAGATGATGAATAAAAACTTCACGTCTATCAGGGGTATTTTCCATCTCTTGTATTTAGAAATGCTCCAGTCTGTCTCTCAGATTTGAGCACATCATCAGAGGAGCGGAGAGAAATGACAGTGATGTTGGGCAAACACTATACAGACAAAGACAAACAACACAAACATTTAACAGAGACACTCTGTAAAACATCCCGTTCCCTTCCTAAAGGCCACTATCTTGTTTTGTTGTCCGTGAAAAGCAGGATGTAGCTCACAGTAAAGGATACAAACAATCTTGATTGGTGGCTGCGGTTTGGTAATGAATGTGCTACTTCTGCCGCTCACTGAGATGATGAAGAGAGACATTTGACCACTCACTAAAATGAGCTCAGCACCATATTTGGAAGAATGGTATAAAAGGAGGCATGAATAAAAATCACAATTTTAACCCAAGCTCTTGTTATATAAGAGGGAATCGTATTCACACGAACATCATTTAAGTATAAGAACTGACAACGCCCTTGTTACTGAGATTACATCTGTTATTGACATCAGTCTATGGAGAAAAGAAGTTTGGTGGACCCAAATTTTCCACTGCATCACATTTAATGCATTTAACTGGTTTTACCACTTCACTTTTTTTTAGATGTCCATATAGGCAAAATTGATTTATAAATGATAAACTAACAATCTGGTCAACAGAAAATGATTTATTTGAAGCACAAATCTACAAGAAAGGTAACTTACTGAAAAATTGTTGGTGCTTAAAGTGCTTCACTGAACTGAAATTTAAACTTAAAAGATCTCCAGATAAATGGACCAGGGCTTGACATAACCTGGGAGGTGGATGGCTTCGTGTAAGAGCATTGTTTATGATTTTCAGACGGATCAGGCCTTAACTTAACAATATTCACAAAAATGTTCTCAATCGTTCTGTGCATCTTCTCTCATCATCTGTGGCTACATCCACTCTGTTTAACTGACGGCCCTAGACTATTCACCTCTCTGTCTGACTGGAGCACACGCATTTTCAAACGTACACACCTGAGGTTGTTCTGGACTTTTCTATTGTCCGTCATTTTGACTGACATCTTGGAAAATATGTCATAATCTATTATTACCCGTCACTACGGTGCAAGGTGGTAATGAGTATGTTCGTGACATCATCACGCGGAACTTGTATTTTAATAATGACCAATTAAGCCATTGGTTTTTATATATATTTTAATGTTATGTTCACAAATAACAGTTTTTGATACCATATTCAAGCCCTTTCCATATCAGTATTTATTTTGCTCATATCTTGAGTATGTAAAAAAAGTTATGGCTGAGGTCGGCTGAAGCGCTATGATCTTCAGGAACAGAATTTGGAGAAAAACGTGTTTAAAGTTAAGTGATGAAAATAAAAGCACAACAGTCCAGTATCACAAGTAAAAGTCACTTTACAGTGGTAAGAGACGTACTTTTATAACAATTTAATATAAAATTAGTCTATAAAAATACTCTACAAAATAAACAAATTTTTTAAAACTAAAGTAAGGAAAATGGTGCAGCGCACACCTAAAGAACAAGAACTCTGCCACTATCACTACACAAGGAAACTAACAAACATTACGGACAACAACTAATAAGCAGTGAAGCAAGTTTCATGTTGTTTATCATGTGCATAGTGTCTAGACTTTTGATCATCACTTGTATGTTTTGCGATAGCGTTCCGGCTCGCATGAGCAGCGGAGCGGTGATAACTCCTGGTGCTGCAGACTGGGAGCTTTGTCAACTCAGTTACACAGGACTGGCGGGAAATGTGCATTGATACTCCTTCATTCTTCATGTTATGGGGTTTACTTCCCAGTGCGACATCCGACGGGTTTCCCAGATCGCATCACATATGTCTAGTCAGTAACAATGACAGGTGAAAACACGCAGGTCGCTTCGCGAGCATATCACGCTCTAATGATGGGAAACAGGGATTTACAAATTGCCCTCATTGTAATCCACCAAAATGACGGTCGGTCTTCAGACATTTCTGTCACTGGTAAAAAAATCTGTCAATGACAAAGAATTTTCGGTTAACGAGACCTCTGGTACACACACGTACAGGAATATCTGTATCACGGGCAATCAGGGGGGTCAGCCCCTCACTATCTCTGATTGGTATAGACCACGATATGGGCCTAATGTGTGTCTGTTGTTTAATCACAGGAGTTGTTTTAATCACAGGGAGACTTTCAGAGTTGCGGAGGCTTTTTTTCTCCCTCTAACTGCTGGTCGCAACAGTGCTACCTCTGATTATTTTTAGTTGCACCATTGAGAAATAAGGTCGCTTTTGCCACCAAATTGGTTGCACTCTAGAGCCCTGGCTGCATAACCTTCCTTTGGATTCTGATATTAGGAATACGGGGTAAAAGTTTATTTTTAAAGAGGTTCCAGCTCACGCTAGGAAAACATGAAGCATTTGTTTGTTTCTTTTCACCGAGGATTCCTTCGTGAACAAGGCAGAGATCAACACTGAATTTGTGGAGAGACTAAATTAAAAAGCAGTGATGTGCCTTCAATATTGGATCCAATAGGAATGGCGCAGCAATCTTCTGTGAGTAAAACATTTTTGTACTATGCGTCATTATTGCTTTGTTAGAGAACTCCTGATGTGCCCTGAGCACTATTCACATGAGATTAGTATTACCTTTTGAAATTAAACAGACAGCCTGTTTGGTTTGGGGGAGCGGAATAAATCAGATAGGGGTATAAAAGTTTCACAATGACAAAGTAGAGCCAGTTGCAGTAAACATGATGCATAATAAGCAATTGACTATATGCCGCATTCAATGGGGAAAAGCAGTATTTTTGCCGACAGGGCTGAGAGCGCGCTAACATTAGCAGCCTATTAACGTTAGGTTAAAAAGTTATAACATGGTGACAAAAATACAAGCAGAGATGTTTAAATGGTATTATTGTAACTATGGATAGGCATTTGTCAGTATTGTGTGTGTGTGTGTGTGTGTGTGTGTGTGTAGAAATGTTGCAATAGAGGTTTAGGTTTTGATGTCATGAAATTGAATAAACCCCCCTGGGTGCCGGTCAGAGCACAAATAATGAAGACACAGGTTTGTGGGTGTTATGTGGTGTATTGAAGTCAGATGAATGTCAGAGATATCGACAATCAAACTGTATCCTCACAGGCAGAGGTCTCCATTTAGTCCATGAATAAAAGTACAATAAATAATGAATAAACTAACTGGGTCTTAATAATGTGTCCACATTTAAATCAGTGCAGTTGTAATCAATGATAATGTTATGTGCACAGTTCTATTATCAGGAGTTATCAAAAGATTATCTGAGTAACAATATCTTACAGTTTAATGCACTGAAGCTATAGTTTCACATTTATCATAAATAACATGCGAGTTATACATAATGAACAGAATATATAACAGAACGCAACCATTACAGTATTTATATGTAATATAAATATTATTCACTGTAAACATCTGTATAATGAACCGGAATAACAACAGTTTCAATTATATTCCAGACCGAGAAAATATATATAAACCGATCAGCACATGTCCATGCGAAACGAAAGTAGATAATATAACATCACCAAGAAGACATAATAATAAATTGACTTACTTCTTCTTCAATGACTAATACCTTCAGGATACACTTGTGCAAAACCATCAGATAATCAAAATATAAACTTAAATATGAACTATAAACTTCTGCCCCAGCCGACTGCCGCAGTAGAATAGATCCGCTACAGCAACACTGACTACCGGATACAGCCGAACTGTTACCATAGCAACGATTTCAACGTAAGAGTCCTCTGAGGAGGTTTAACACAAATGTGTTTCTTTCTTTGTGAGTGTGGACGGTTACTTGTGTAGTTACGGGTATTAATTTGTTGTTTTGCGTGAATGTGGATTATATTTTGTTGTTTTTAAAATTGTATTTTTTTATTTTGAATATATAGTTTGGTACTCCGGTTTCCTCCCCTGGTCCAAAGACATGCATGGTAGGTCGATTGTCATCTCTGGAAAAATTGTCCGTAGGGTGTGAGTGAGTGAGTGAGTGAGTGTGTGTGCTCTGCGATGGGTTGGCACTCCATCCAGGGTGTATCCTGCCTTGATGCCCGATGACTCCTGAGATAGGCACGGGCTCCCCGTGACCCGAGGTAGTTCGGATAAGCGGTAGAAAATGGATGGATGGATATAGTTTGGTCGTTTTTTATTTATATATTATTTGCGGTTATTATACCGCACATGACTCCTACAGACTCAATTTCCTCTGGTGGTCCATCTTCCTTGTTCGTAGATATTACTTGTTGGGAAGGTTTTCATTTATGAATAATTTTTTTCTTTTGTGTTTCACTGTTGGTTTGAAGTTACTGAAACTCGATTGAGATTCTTTCGTTTTTGTTTATTATAATTTTTCTGGGGTTTTCATGCTTGAGTTCTTTTTGTCCTCATCCAATATTTAAAATCTTTGTGACACCTTGAGGTTGACGGCCGTGACATGTTTGTGTAGTGGGTCAATGTGTGGTATGTGTGAAGTGGTGACTGTTTAAATGATTATTTGTATGTTATATTATTGTGAGAAATATTGTGGACCCTAAAAGGTGAAAAGCTTTAGTGTAAACCACAGTTTAAGAAAATAAAAGTGTAAAACACACACCTCTGTTTATTGTCCTCTATTTATTTGGAGGACCTCCAGGGGGGAAATTGTGGCAGCGTGAGGTTCTATGAAGGATTGAACTAATAACCTCCCCTCTGGCCCTGTCACACAGGTAAACATGTTTTTTCATCATATAATTCAAAAGAGTTTCTTCACTTTGAGTCACTTTGTTCATTTTAATGTGTTTGTTATGATTCACTCTGATATTTTCTTCGTTCTTTAAATCCATCAGCAATGGAAAAACAAACATTAATGTGCTGCTGTTCTCAGGTCAGTGTGAGACTTTACACAATGTGTAAACATTTGTATCTGAATGATAAATGTTTGAATTTATGTTTGTTCACAATATAATTGTGCCAACAACAAAATAAAAATTTGAATCTTTTTTTAATCATTTAAATCAGTGCCATTTGTTGTAAGAAGCAATAAATCATTTACAATCATTTACAAAAACTAATACAGAGTAAATGTCAGCTGTGTGTTAATGTCTTAACATGCGTTTCCTCTTCCTCTCCGCTGTGGTATAGTGTTGAAACAGATTGCAGATGATCCGTACGGATTCAAACTCTACGGTTTGGAACGCATGTGACCTGCATATTAAAAGTGCGTTTACTTTACTTTACGCTCTCGCTCTCGCTCTCGCTCTCTCTCTCTGGTATCTGGGCGAGAACAATATTAAAGCGGTTTCAGATAAACAATGACGCTCAAAACTGCTTCGTCACAAACAACATATCTTGGTTCTAACAAAAAAAAACAATGTTACTCACATACTGATTCGAATCAAAGCAATCTCATCGGGGGTGATTTTTAGACAATCTTTGTCTCAAACGTCTCTCTACTGGAAGGTATCTCCATAGATATCTGTCAGTATATCTGCTTAAAGCCTTCCCACCCAGCAAAGACACATGGGGCCCAGATGGGTTTGATGTGGGCTGTGTTCTGGGTCTCAGCTGGTTTTGGCCGCGGGTTCCATGAAGTGAACACTTCCTCATTTCTGAGCCTTTGAGTTGACTTGGTTCAGCTGGTTCATCTTGAGGAACTGGTAGATTTCTATCCACTTGTGGCCTACACAGTTGGTTCGAGACATTTTGTTACCCTGAAGGGACACATCACCATCTAAGGTTAGATTTGTTTTGCTTTCAATGTAAATATTGAGTAACTTTAACATTTGAAATTTGTGTTTATTCATGTTTCATTAATTCATTCATTAATAAAGTGGGATGACAGCACAAGTCAGTTTAAGAGTGCTTTTTGGATGTGAAGATGATGCCAGAAATCTGACCATTTCACCTGGAATGCTGACATCTGTGGATCAGTTGGCTATTAAAATTAAGACTTAAGAGTAACAAAGCCATTTAGGTGTCAATTCAGAGATTTTCTGATCAATTTCATACATTAAAGATCACAGTACTTTGAAAGTGGTATACTTGCCTTGTGAGACAACCAGCTCTTTAATATCCTCAATTAATGCATCTTCCAGCCCCTCAAAGCATGAACCGGGGCCTCATCTGTAACCGTTGCGTACGCACAAATCATGGCCTGAAAGAGGCGTACGCCACTTCCCTCACAAAAGATGAGATTTGTAAAAGAAACTTGGTGGAAAGCATGCAAACTCTGACCCTTGCATACGGACATTTTGGAGACAGAGCAGTTTGGCGACACCGATGGTGAGCTCAAGTTAGATTGCAGAAAGTAAGTGTGATAAAAACGATTATAAGCATTAATGCCTCTCACACATTTTATTTTAGCTTAAATATCCTCACTATCACAAAGATTAAATCTGCAGAGGTATTTGTGCTTGTATTGAGAGATATTTGTTTCATGCACCTCCTGTAAAATCCAACTCATATCTTCAAAAAAAATTAAATATAAATATTTAATGTTTAAAAGTGATTTTAATGAGTTGTTTACGATCAGTCTCAATGCTGTAAACATGTAAATGTTGCAGAGATCTTCATTGCCTTTAATATAATTATTATCATAATTATAACAATTATTAATATGGAAATCTCAGTGAATCTCATGTGTGGCCATTTGTGATTTTGTTACGGAGATAAAGGATGGGATCAGGGTTTACATTATTTTATTTTATTTTTCTATGGCATCTGATAGATGTTGAACCAGAAACATTACACGCCCATAATGGTGAGTGACGTCAAGCTTAACAAGAGGACTGGATGCCGGACTTATTAAATACGAATAAGCATTCATGAGGTGCTTTGCATTGACTATTTATGGGTACAAAATGGTTGTGTATACAGGGCGGGATATGAGGCTGATTCACGAACGCACACTTGCAGGTAATCTGTGATTTATAAAGTGAAAATTGCATTCAAATGTCCTTGCGCAAGTTTTATAAATCTCCATTTTTGTTTGCTTACACCATTTTCAGCATTCTGCCGTACGTTCACATTTTAAGGTTTTATAAATGAGGCCGCAGATGATTTGCCATCTGTTGACTCATGTAGCAGCACTGATACCATCATATTGTCATCTCCTGAGTCCTGGTCTTGCACTTGACCTCAGGTATTCATAGTGACACGCTTTTCATATTGTGCAGAAATGCAGCTCCAGAAAGGAAATGATCAATTTCTTGTCAATGGAACTCTCCTTTCTCTTACCCCGAAAGGCCTCACAGAAGAAATAATTAAGTACAAAGTTTCTGAGGCCTTGATTCAAAACATCCATGTTTGCATGAGAAAGGAACTCAGACTGGGTGTTGTGGATGGACGCACTACATTAAGATTAAAATGATGAACTTCCGCACAAAACTTGGCCGAGCTGGACACCCAGAAGTCACTTTCAACTCACTTAAGAACAAACAGAAAGATCAGGGGAAACCAGCTGCACACATAAAAAAGTCCAGAAAGGCAGAGATTCATTTCTGTTAAACCATCCAAGCAGTGAAACCACAGATAGTCTGGAGGAGGAAAGAGTTTCTCTATTGAGTGAGGTTAATAAAAGAATAAATAAGCTGTGATACAGGAAAAGATGCTTCATACCTTCTCATACCGTACACCAGGGCTAGTCAACAGGCCCACCAATCATCTTTACCAATCCCACCTTAACATTTCTAATAACTGGAGAGAGTTTAAGAACGTTGTGCTTTAAGAAATCCACATCCTGAGACGCCACGACTTTAAATCCAAAACGCTGCTATAATCAATACGAAAGTAATTTCCGTGGCTCGATTTCCATCTCATAAAGCGATTTGATCGAAGAAACTTAGTAACGCAGGAAGAGTACTACACCACGTGAACTGTTGTCTCAGATAAGGAAAAACGATATTGTTTTTATTACTGCATTCATTATGTATGATTTAACAACTTTGTTTATGAAAACAGCTGTTCGTCTTCTTCCAGAACTTACACTTCAAAAGATCTGCACTTATAAATGTGTGGGGCACATAAATGCGATTGTCATTCACCTGAATATTTGATAATAGTGTTATGTTTCCTGCACAGATCGATTGATTCGCTTTATTAGACGCCAGCTTAACATCAAGGGACAGAGATAACTTTTCTGCTGAATTTATGAGCATTTTTTACTTTCATTAACTTTCATTAATTCAATATCTTCATAATATCTTCCTGAAAAAAACAATACCACACATATCTTGGAAGTATCGGGGGACTGGGGGTGAGTAAATAAACAGCAATTTCATTCAGTGTATTAGTCAATATAAAATACAATTATAAAGACACTATCCCTTTGATTAAATATGAATAGGTATATACTGGATGCAATATTTGTGTGCATACTTTAATATATGACCTGTAAGTAAAAGCAACAAAAACAGTATAAAAGGAACAAATGCAATAAATAACAGAAATACAAAATAAAAGAAATTATGATATGGAAACTGGCCCGCATCCTTTTTATACTTTTGGAATCTGGTCCTCAAAGAAAAGAAGTTGAAGACCCCTGCTGTACACAGTCAGAAGTACACAGTCAGTGCACAAAAACTAATAAACACATACAGCCAGACTGTGTATAGTTATGAAACTCTGACTGACCTCAGACAAAATGATTAGTCTTGTAAACTTCTTATGTCCCCTTGTCTAAACAATATTCTACGGTTGAAGAGTCTAATCGACTGAACACACAGAGTTTCAGGCCTGGAGACAAAGTTTGACACAGACACAAGTGCTTGTTCAATCAGAGTCCAAAGTTTATTGTTAAGGACTAATATTTATAAGTTTGCACCAGGAGGCGTCATATAAAACCACCAAAACAGTGGAAACTCACCAGACTTTCTGTTTAGTCTTTCCTCCTGAATAATCAGATATGATTACATATTCAATATTACAATAACAGAACAATCGTCCATAGGCATCATTAGGAACCTTGAGATGGAGAACAACAGATGCTTATATCAACATAAGACAGCATAAGATACGATACAACTTTCAACGAGGTTAAACAGCAAGAAAATAAGGCACATCTTATGTGAATAGAAGCTAATATTAATAGGATTGAATACGAATGAATACATATGATATATGAACTTTGTATTAAACACAGATTCAATATTTGTAGAGGACAGGACGAAATCCAGATTCTCACAATACAGAAAACTAAAACGTATGATACAGTCAGTCGCATAGCACATACAAATCAGGAGCAGGTTCATATTTTTAAATTAAAGAAAAAAAAGTCAAAGTAAGAAATAATTTCTTATGCAACCCCAATTTGATCATGCAAAGTATTAACACGACCTATGGAAATTTATTAGACATGTTAGAATCCAATAACATCAAAAAATAAACAAAAAGACAACTAACAGAAAACAAACAAACATTCAAAAGCTGACCAAAAATACATCAAATAAATCAAATCTTCACTTGAGTTTGTTTGTCAAAGGAAATATAAGTCACTGACTGAAACCTACTAAATTTGTGTTTAGTAGGTTGTTTAGTTGTGTGATTTGTATAATTATGTGTGTTTGTTTTTTATTTGTGAGTGGTTTTGTTCAGGGAGGATTAAACATCTCTTCAAGCGTCTTGAGGTTCAGTTTTTACTCCTCTGATGACGGCATAAGTCACATCACCAGCAGACTGAACCTGAATGAACATCACAGAAACCATCACACATGTTTAAAACCCACATAATTTATTAAAGCAAGATGTTACATCTACATATTACGGCAATATCTCTCGATCAGGAATGTATATAGAGCTCTTATATCAGCATTGATGTGATTAGTCAAGAGGCACGAGCTCAAGGACAGGAGACAATCACACTCGCTGATACAAGAGCACTATATATACACCACTCAGAGAGCAATAATGCATTTATACAACAGCTTGACAGCACACGTCTGTAGGTAAATCAGAAATGACAAAGGAGTGTCTTTAAAACCCTCTGGTTTCTGTATATCATGAAGATATTAGATATTAGATATGAGTAGTTTCTACTCACAATGTTGTTCTTCTGTTGTTTTTTACTGCCAATGGTCACCTCAGAATAAACCACATCATCTTTCTGCTCCTAAACATCAACACAGATATGAAGGACTGATAAACTCTTCATTCAGTGTTCATTAGACAGACTAAAGTGAGATGTAGTGGTGACCAGTGTTACCAACATGGTGAATTTGTCACTAGATTTAGTTACTTTTCATGCGCCTTAAGCGACTTATATTTTCACAAAGTTAACTTCTAGTGCCCCGTGAGAGCAAGTTTTGTTTTCCGTGTGCAGCACCGCCTCTCTCTGTTCTGTTCACATCAGACCGCACTGACATGACTATGAGATCCGCAAGTGCAAACAGTGTTTTCAAGAACTAATCACTTATTGGCTGCATGGACGCATAAACAAAGATGCATTTTAGCTGTTAAACAAAAGTGACTTCTGGTGTGTAGTTTTAAGTGGTCGAGTTCACTCACTATTAAAACCTTTTTGTTTTCTATCAACAGAAACATAAGTAATTAAGAACCTATATATTGTGCATTTGGGTGTATTGTTTTAATATAACACTGTATATGACAGCTCAGAGAGTAGATATATCTGTATGAAGTAGACCTGAAGAGTTTAGCTCTTAGACAGATACGTCACTGATATGCAAATGAGCGAATGATGTCATCTGGCAACATTTTGTGACTTCTCAGGCAGGCTTTAGCTACTTTCTATTGAAAATATTTGGCAATATGATGGTGACTTTTAAAATCACTGTATGTATAACTCCGGAGAAAAAAAGTCTTCAAAGATTGACATTAAAGCCTTGTTTTGAGAACTTTTAAGATTGTATAAAACATATTAAACTTATACCGATACAGACCAAAGAAAAATGACCACAGTGACTGTAAATATTCACAAATCTCATGAACCGTTGAGTTTATAACAGATGAAGGAAACTGTTTACTAACGTTTGTGATAGGAGCAGGAGGAATTATGCTGATGGTGTCATATGTTCCATTATTGTCATTCTTAGATGCGACCTAAAGGAAAGGAAATGTACAACATCACAATGTATCAGATTATTTTTATCCAACATGAATAAGACGCCAGTCTCAATGGTGATATCTCACATATCAGCCTGTTACTATACTCACCACAGGGTCTCCAGACAATCTTTGATCTGAAAAAATAAACGTGTCTCATTGCATTTTAGTCATTAAATTGGTCAGCAAAATACATTATGCTTTAAAGGCATACCAGTTAGTCAATATTGAGTGATGGAAAAATCCATCACAAACATCAGACTACGATTGCAGGTAAAGGGAAAAAAATTGAAAGTCATCAGCATAACAGTGGCAGACTATGACAGCCGATAATGTCACGAACATGACCACTGAGTGCTGCGACTTCCCTAAATGGACTTTGCTCTCAGCCGTTCTAACAGCTATGAATGACCAAAGACTAACAGTATCTGATGTAAGTAGAGTGATTGAAGACCAGTCACAGGCAGGTGCAGAACAGGGCCTCTTGAAATCATATTCAAATAACATAAAACTGATGTTGTAAACTCACCTTTTCTTTTTCTATAAATCACACAAAGAACAGCAACAGTAAGTAGAAGAAGTAATGGAGCGATCACAGCAATAGTCACTGTATGAGAGCTGTTCACTAACAAAGAAAAATATGAATATAAATAAATGAATGAAAGTCACAAAAAGGTGAACTATGACTTGAGTTTGGGATCAGCCCCAGAAAAATAATCAATTAGATTTAGAAACTGATTATATATCACAATCTGTGACAGACACTGCAACACATTGACAGAAGATAAATAAAAATAAACATACATACCATGTGCTTTATAATGTGGTGATGGTGAAGAGCTTGAACTCTTCTCTAAGCTTTGTGTTGTTTTAGCTGATGATATAAAAACAAACTTCAGATTAGCTCATCCTGGAAACAACACGCACACACTGAAGTGAGACAGACAGTGATGATGTACCTTGTTGTTGTGTAGTTTCTGGTACGTTAAGAGTTGAGAATCTCTCAGGGTTTGTGGTGGTCACTAGAATCTTGTTTGAATCTGTAGAAGATGATGAATGTTCAGAGACATCATACTGTAGAACATCACAATCATATTTCATGTTTATGTCATTTCTTCATCATCAGTACAGAGTTTAATGACTGAAGTCACTTTGAGTTCAGGACACTCCTGTCAGAGTGATGTCTTACCTGTAAATCTGACAGTATATGTGACTGAGGTCTTGATGTCATTCTTGTGTTTGAGCACACATCTCAACTCTGTGTTGTCGTCTTCATTCACGAG
Source organism: Triplophysa dalaica (assembly GCF_015846415.1). Taxonomy (NCBI): domain Eukaryota; kingdom Metazoa; phylum Chordata; class Actinopteri; order Cypriniformes; family Nemacheilidae; genus Triplophysa; species Triplophysa dalaica. The sequence continues at coordinate 27,171,332 of NC_079546.1, read as the reverse complement.
TGTTGTAGTCAGAGAGATGATACAGAGTTTATCTGATCTAATCTGATATCTGGAGTCTGTCTGTAGATCAACATCAGTCTGATTCATCCACACCAGCTGAAATCCATCATAACTGAACATATAATAACAGTAATATGTAAACAGCTGACAGGAGAGAGTGACAGGTGTGTTTGCTCTTATCTCAGTCTGTGATGATGATGATGATGATGATGATGAAGACACTGAAACACAAATCACACAACACACTCTCAGTACTCATGAGTTTCAGTGAAAACACAAGAGATAAAGAGAACTGTGATCTGAAGTTAAACATGTGTTCATATAAATGAAGAGAAACACTGACCATGAAGAACATGTAGATAAACATCTGAATCAGGTCCATGATGATGTCCATTCACATATTGTCTGCAGGTGTAAAGTCCACCATCATGTTGTGTTGTTTTATAGATGTTGAGAGAGCAGTCAGATGTCAGACTCAGTCTCTCAGATCTCTCTGTGTTATTCTTATTTATTCCTCCAGTAAACACTTCTACTGTAGATGATCTTGTATAATTACTGTAGATCCATGTAGTTGAGGAGCATTGATGAAGAGCATCATTACAGGACAGAGACACACTTTCACCAGAACTGATGAACACATCTTGTGCTCCACTCACACCTGAAACAGCAGATGACATCATTCATATTAATACATCACAATATATTCAAACAGTTCAATATTTATCTCTTAAAGGCGGGGTGTCCGATTTCCGAATTACGCTTGTTTAGCCAAAATTGGTCCGAGTACCAAAACAACCTTTGTAGCCAATCAGCAGCAAGGTTCACAGTTCACAGGACGGACATTAGTCGAGCCGAGCGCTGAAGAAAGCGAAAGATAAGGGTAGGTGTGTGTCTGTTTTGGTGATTTGAACACCAACAACGGCTATGAGAAATTTGACATCCTGCCGTTTATGACGGATAGACTTTTATTATTTTTACATCACATAAATCAGAAGATTTGACAGAAAAAAATGTTATCTAGTTCCTCTATCATTGTGTGCATTTATATTTGGCATTATTATGTGATCTCGGTGATCCGAACAAGAAGATCTTCAGACAATCAGGACACAGTATGTTTACACATGTCAACATCAAGTGTTCAACATCTGGCTATCTGATAGGATCTCTATAGTTTCCTGCCCATTATTTTAATAAGCCTGCAATTTAAAAAGAGCCCAGGTGCGGTGATATTTCACACAACATGAATAACAGGAAGCATGTTATAGATTTGATACACTGGAAACTATCTGCTGTAGCCATGTAGAAATCAAGGCAGCGGTGGGAAGTAAACCACGATTAAGACGATTAATGATCTTATATGTGAAAGTATAAGTAGAGGACGTTTGTAAATGTACACAAACTTTCTGACTTGAGCTGTGGTGGGTTTCAATCGCGCACACACACACAAACACACACACCTACACATGCGCGCACACACACACACAGCCTCTCACTGTGTTTTTAAGCACATCATTTGTTTATTCATGTCACAGACACATAAAATAAACACATAAGTACGCCGCAGTTACAATGATCAAAAGTGACCACTTACATCGTTCTCACACAGCAAAGTCCTGGTGTCAAATGTAACCCCGCTGGTGTATATATGAGTCTCTAGCTACGAGTGTACATATTTACACTGAAGCAGAGTCTTTCCGGTGTGATATGTTAATTTATTCATGCAGTTAATGAATCAATTGAGTTGACTTTACAAAAGATGATTGATCATTAATGATGACACCTGCTGATCATAAGTCCACTTAAGAAGTGAAGAAGAACAGGAAAATAAAGACCAGCCACACAGATTCATGTCATATAAATACACAATCAGATATGCTAATAAAATATATATTTACATGTAACTAAATGAAACTCTTGTGACGAAAATTAGTGTAAATTATTATAATAGATTCAGCTTGAATGATAAAATGCAATTTTAAAGATTTGATCAGAGAATCCTTAAACATTTCTCACACATTTTAAGACTTCAACACTCAAACTGTGGTGGTAAAAATACCAAAATGCATGCTGGGTGTCATCGTTAAGCTTGATGCTAGTCTATTACCCAACATGCACTGCAGCATGTGCGTTTTATTGATTGTAACCGTTATTATGTTGGCTTGACAGAGCAAACACACTGTTCTTTGTTCTAAGCTTATAATTATTATTATTAGGATAAGGATGTCGTATAAGGATGTCGTACAAACTTGCAAGTTAACACATTTGAAGAGTCTTTGTAGGCTCTTTAAGAACATCACAATGGGGTGTCAGTTGCACCCCTAGGGTGTAAGAGCCCCCCAAATTCCCCCTATACTTATAATGGAAGAGGAAATATACCTGTAACAAGGTTCAAATTATATAGAAGAAAGGAGGCGGGTCGTGGTGGACTGGGAGACAAGATTATTTATTCTCGTATCTCACAAGACGTAGCGTCAATACACATCTCTTAACACAAAATAATAATAACAGTTCTGCTTCAGATTTCTCGGCTTGCAGTCCGTACAAATCACTTCCGGGTTACAACCCACGGCAGTATCGGCTCCCAGGCTCCCAGGCTCCCAGGCTCCCAGGCTCCCAGGCTCCCAGGCTCCCAGGCTCCCAGGCTCCCAGGCTCCCAGGCTCCCAGGCTCCCAGGCTCCCAGGCTCCCAGGCTCCCAGGCTCCCAGGCTCCCAGGCTCCCAGGCTCCCAGGCTCCCAGGCTCCCAGGCTCCCAGGCTCCCAGGCTCCCAGGCTCCCAGGCTCCCAGGCTCCCAGGCTCCCAGGCTCCCAGGCTCCCAGGCTCCCAGTCAGTGTCTCTCTCACTCTCTTCTGAATCCTCCGAGCTTTTAAGCAGTCTCCTCATCAATCACTGTAATGAGACGTAGGTGTTTTCAATCTGTAATCAACCTACTTGCTTACCGTTTTTCCCGTGTCTCTCTCCGGTCCGGTGCAGACGTCACTAGACCACGCCCCCCTTGCCACAATACCCATATAAGGCGTCATAAATGTCCTGTGTTGAAAATCTTCACAAGACAACCACTTAGAGACAAGGGGTGGGCTCAATTGACTAAGGCAACCAGTCAGTATCCACGCCCATAGCAACAAAACATGTTAACTTATTTAACCATTTAACAAGACCTATAACCCTACATCAGAACATCATAGAGACACGGGGGTTGGTTCATTTTACTCATAGCTTAGTGTATCATCAACTGACAGATGCTAAGCCACGCCCATAGCAACCAAACAGGTTAGCCTAGCAACCGTTTTGCAAGACCTATAACTCTACATCAGAACATCGTAGAGACATGAGGGTTGGTTCGTTTCACTTGGGGGTTGACACATCATCAATTGGGTTCTGCTAAGCCACGCCCATAGCAACCAAACAGGTTACCCTAGCAACCATTTTGAAATGCCTATATCTCTGTATCAGAACAACATAGAGACACAGGGGTTGTTTCGTTTCAATCATAGCCTAGAGACCTATCATAATCTGTAAAATGATAAGGCACGCCCAAAGCAACGAAACAGGTTGGCCTAGCAACTGTTTTGCAATACCTGTATCTCTGCATCAGAGCATCATAGGGACACAGGGGTTGGTTCGTTTCACTCATAGCTTAGAGTATAATCAAATAACAGATGCTAAGCCACGCCCATAGCAATCAAACAGGTTAAGTTTGTAACCATTTAGCAATTCCTATATCTCTGCATCTGAACATCATAGAGACACGGGTGTTGGTTCGTTTCACTCATGGCTTGGAGTATCATACCTCCTCTGTATTGGACTACATCAATACCACCATTGATAGTGTCACAGCTATCACCATATACCCGAATCAGAAGCCATGGATGAACAAGGAAGTGCGGCTCCTGTTGAAAGCACGCCACACCGCCTTCAGATCAGGTGATGCACAGGCCTATAGTACTTCCAGGGCAAATCTGAAGAGGGGCATCAAAAAGACCAAGCACTGCTACAAGCTGAAGCTAGAGGAGCATTTTACCAATTCTGACCCTCGACGCATGTGGCAGGGCATCCAGGCCATTAGTGACTACAAACCCAACCACTCCATCCCCATAGCCACAGATGCTGCCTTTCTGAACAAGCTTAATGACTTTATGCATGCATTGAGAGAGACAATAAGGAACCCGCCACCCAATCATCACACTAAACTCCACAGATGTTTACGCTGCACTAAGCCGGATAAACGCACGCAAGGCTGTTGGTCCTGATTGCATCCCTGGTCACCTACTCAGGGCATGTGCGGAGCAGCTCGCTGGGGTCTTCACAGATATCTTCAATCTGTCCCTCACCCAAGCAGTGGTTCCAGCATGTTTCTAATCCTCCTCTATTGTGCCCATTCCAAAACATTCTAGCCCGACATGCCTGAACGACTACCGCCCTGTAGCACTCACACCAATTGTTATGAAGTGCTTTGAGCGGCTGGTCCTGTCACAACTAAAAGACTCTTTACCATCCAAACTGGACCCATACCAATTTGCCTACCGTAGCAACAGGAGCACAGATGATGCGGTGTCCATGGCGCTGCACTCCATGCTCACACATCTGAATAATAAGGAGACTTATGCACACATGCTGTTTGTAGACTTCAGCTCTGCATTCAATACTGTCATCCCTTCCAAACTATCATCAAACTTGGTAACCTAGGGATTAACAATTCAACCTGCAACTGGATTATGGACTTCCTGACGAACAGGCCTCAGCTTGTTAGGTTAGGCCACATCTGCTCCACCACCATCACCCTCAACACTGGTGTACCACAGGGCTGCGTACTGAGCCCCTTTCTCTACTCCCTTTTCATACTCGACTGCAGGCCTGTGAATGGACCTAACTCCTTCATCAAGTTCACAGACGATACAACAGTGATTGGTCTCATCAGCAACAACGATGAGGGAGGAGGGTACAGGCACCTGGCCACATGGTGCTCAAACAACAACCTGCTCCTTAAGACCTCCAAGACAAAGGAGATCATTGTGGACTTCAGGAAGGCGAAAGGAGGCCCACACGACCCCATCCACATTAACGGGACGGCTGTTGAACGTGTTTCCAGTTTTAAGTTCCTGGGGATCCATATTTCGGAGGACCTGTCCTGGACCACCAACACCTCATGCCTGGTCAAGAAGGCTCACCAGCGTCTTTTCTTTCTGAGGACACTGAAGAAGAACCAACTGTCTTCAACTATCCTGGTGAACTTCTATCACTGCACGATAGAGAGCATCCTGACCAACTGTGTGACAGTCTGGTACGGGAACTGTTCTGTTGCTGAGCGCAAGGCACTGCAACGGGTGGTGAAAACAGCCCAGCGCATCACAGGAACTACACTACCTTCCATTGAGGACATCCAAAAGAAACGCTGTCTGCGTAGAGCTCGCAGCATTCTCAAGGACTCCTCTCACCCCGCTCATAGACTGTTTACTCTCCTGCCTTCCGGTAGGCGCTTCAGGTGCCTCCGGACAAGAACCAGCAGACTAGGAAACAGCTTTTTTCCCAGAACTGTTTCACTATTGAACTCTGGTCCCCACTGATTCCACTATCCCTCATAACTTTAACTGTAATGCTGCTATTACATTGTTTACATTGTACTACAGGGCTGCCATGCATGACTGAACTGTACACACCAGTACTTCATGTTATCTGCTCTACCGTACTGTTTACACACACACAGCATCATTTGCAATCTATACTGCTCACTTGCACACCAGGAATATTACACTGAATGCTCATTTGCACTAATGGACTACTCTCATAACTGCATTACCTCATCTACTGCACTGTAACTTCAATAACTGCACCAACTTCTCTACTGTACTGTAACTCATCTATTGCATCACTGCATCTATTGCATAACTAACTGCATCTACTCATCTATTGCACTATAACTTCAATAACTGCATTAACTCATCTACTGCACTGTAACCTTAATAACCGCATTAACGCATCCACTTTACTGTAACTTCAATAACTGCACTAACTCATGTACTGCACCGTACCTTTAATAACCGCATCAACTCATCTACACTGTAAAAAATGCCTGTGAAATTAACGGTAAAATTCTATTGTTTTCAAATAAAAAACCTGTTATCAGAAAGTGTCCGTAAAAAATACGGAGAAACACTGTAAAATTGTCTGTAAAATTAACAGCAAAAATTCCATTGTTTTTACGGAAAAACCCTGTAAAAAAATGCTGTGAAGTCAACAGTGAAATTCTGTAGTTTTCACAGAGAAAACTGTTGTCAAAAAACGTCCATAAAATAACGGAAAATATTGCCAAATTCTCTGTGAAATGAACAGTGAAATTCCAAAGTTTTCACAAGGAGTCTTTTTTCAACTCCACAAACACTTTTATCACCTTCACTTACAGACACCACTGTCACTTTATTTCTGTTGCACGTCTACAAAAGTTCTAATTGAAAATGAACACAAGTTTACATGTCGATGGAGTCACCATTATGGTGAAGAGTGTTTGCTTTAGTTGTGGTCTTGACCCTTTGCTTTCAATTTGAAGAAGGCTTTCCACAGTATTGACATTTATGAGTTGAAACACACTGACTCAGGTTGGTGGAAAGCTCAGATAAAGATAACGCATTACATTATTTGTGTTGGTGAGTAAGTACATGTTCAAGAGTTTAGGTAGTGCTTTAAAGTTACTTGTTGTCCTCATTTATGATATTGAATGAAATTAATTAATAAACTGAATGTCTTTAACAGCACATCTGACACATGATAAATGTTCTAGCAGATATCTATAAAACAGTTTGTCTCAACAATGGTGACAACAGAAAAAACCTCTAAAGATAAATGCAATGCATTCTGGGTATCATCAAAGCACAAAACTCATCAATAACTCCCAGTATGCATTGCAGCTGTAAGCTTTTAATTTGTTAGTCACCACTGTTGAGATTCATACACTGATTCTTGATCTCTGAGTCAAAGACAAAATGCAAGCTTTTTAACGGTTCAAAAACTGTTTATATTGACAATTGCAGGAAATGTGAATTTTAAAAGTAATTCATTGAGGCGTTTGTAACAAAAAATACAATAAGTAATTAAACAGTGTCCCAGATAAAGAATAAATACCTAATCACACTTTAATTTGCTACAAGACTATGTTTTTATATCAAACAATGTCATAGCAGCACAAAGAAAACTGTAAACTTATTTATGACGGCTGAAAGAGGCCAACTAAAGCAAACACTGATCACAAAAACGGTGACTTTAAATACACGTATTTACTGACGTATTTACAAGATGAATAGTGGGTGTGGCTCATGTTTTCTACTGTGAATTGATTTGATGAATAAAAACAGGATGTTACCATAATTTTACGCCAGTTTGCTGGCAACCACAGCTGCCGGTATTTTTCTGTAAAAACTACGGAATTTGTATTTTCTCTTTTCTTTTCTGATATTAAATGTTTTGTGGGTCACCACTAAGCTGAAGAGTTGAGTCTGTGTTTAACTCACGGTCAGGCAAAGATATTCTGATGTCATGCTGCATGTTGCTTTGTTTAAAAGTGACTTTAATAATGAGTTACACAGAAATAAATTAAGTAAATATAATGTTATCACTTTTATGCATTTGGACCAAGTTTTCATTTTCTATAAAGAAATATTGTTAATATAAAAGACTCAAATGTATTAAGTTCATACACAGTTTGAAGTTTGTGCCCTGAAGTTTTAAACTGCAAAGCTGTTTACATTCTTTTCCTGTATTTTTTACGGAATTTTCCAGGCAACCACAGCTGCCGGTATTTTCCGTAAAAATTACGGAACATTTTTTACAGTGTATCTTTAATAGCTAATGTCTGTAACTAATGCACACTCAAGTCACTTGCACTATTGTATAGTCTATATTGTTATCTGTTCATAACCACCTGTACATTAATGTTCACAGTATATAGCCTTCTGTTTATATTGTTCATAGTACATACCGACTTTCATATTTTCATAGTACATGCCCATTGTATAGTATTTTCCTAATATTGTATTCTGTATTTATTCACACTGTATATCCTGCACTTGCTAATTGCACTTCTGGTTAGACCTAAACTACATTTTGTTACACTGTACTTGTATATGTGTTATGACAATAAAGTTGAATCTAATCTAATCTAATCTAATCTAATCTAATCTAGCAACATGGCAATTATGCTAGCGAACAACAACATACTAAGCCCGGTTTTTACACACTGGGGTCATATTATTTTTTCCTTCATGTTAGAAAAAGTCTAGCAATAAAACCTTTCAAACTATTTCAAACTCTTCAGGACAGGCTTTGTCAAGCCAATTTAAAGTTTGTACTCGAACTTTACAATCTAGTTGATATTTGTATTCTGAGTTTTGATGTCTGTGTGTTACAGTTTAAAACATCTTACAGTGGGTCCATTCATTCTCATAATCCTTGATATGGTTCTACACCTTCATTTGAGTCCAGCTGTCTTTGAATATACTGATTGGACTGGATTAGGAAAGCAACACACCTGTCTATATAAGACCTCACAGCTCATGAGGTCAAAGGACCTGCCTGAAGAACTCAGAGACAGAATTGTGGCAATGGACAGATCTGGCCAAGGTTACAAAAAGTTCTGCTGCACTTACGGTTCCTAAGAGCACAGTGGCCTCCATAATCCTTAAATGGAAGATGTTTGGGACGACCAGAACCCTTCCTAGAGCTGGCCATCCGGCCAAACCGAGCTATCGGGGGAGAAGAGCCTTGGTGAGAGAGGTAAAGAAGAAACCAAAGATCACTGTGGCTGAGCTCCAGAGATGCATTCGGGAGATGAGAGAAAGTTGTAGAAAGTCAACCATCACTGCAGCCCTCCACCAGTCAGGGCTTTATGGCAGAGTGGCCCGACGGAACTCTCTCCTCCATTGCAAGACACATGAAATCCTGAATGGAGATTGCTAAAAAACACCCGAAGGACTACAAAATGGTGACAAATAAGATTCTCTGGTCTGATGAGACCAAGATAGAACTTTTTGGCCCTAATTCTAAGCGGTTTGTGTGGAGAAAACCAGGCACTGCTCATCACCTGGTCAATACAGTCCCAACAGTCAAGCTTGGTGGTGGCAGCATCATGCTGTGGGGGTGTTTTTCAGCTGCAGGGGCAAGACTACTGTTGCAATCGAGGGAAAGATGAATGCGGCCAAATACAGGGATATCCTGAACGAAAACCTTCTCCAGAGTGCTCGGGACCTTAGACTGGGCTGAAGGTTTACCTTCCAACAAGACAATGACACTAAGAACATGGCTAAAATAACGAGTGAGCGGCTTCACAACAACTCCGTGACTGTTCTTGAATGGCCCAGCCAGAGCCCTGACTTAAACCCAATTGAGCCACTCAGGAGAGACCTAAAAATGGCTGTCCACCAACGTTTACCATCCAACCTGACAGAACTGAAGAGGATCTGCAAGGAGGAATGGATCCCCAAATCCAGATCTGCAAAACTTGTTGCATCTTTCCCAAAAAGACTCATGGCTGTATTAAATCAAAAGGGTGCTTCTACTAAATACTGAGCAAAGGGTCTGAATACTTAGGACCATGTGATATTTCAGTTTTTCTTTTTTGATACATCTGCAAAATGTCAACAATTCTGTGTTTTCCTGTCAATATGGGGTGCTGTGTGTACATTAATGATGAAAAAAATGATCTTAAATGATTTTAGGAAATGGCTGCAATATAACAAATATTGAAAAATGTAAGGGGATCTGAATACTTTCCGCACCCACTGTATTTACAATTGTTTACAAAGGCAGTATCTGTTTATCTTACACACCACTGTTTACAAACATCGACATCTCTAGCTTGAATAAAACATTTCCTTACATTGTTATCATTTTCTGATGACTTCAAGCAAAGTCTCGTAAGCAGTTCCGTCGCTCGTCCTATTATGCTCCCGATTTCCTCCGTGAGATATGCGGAACCGGTGTGCGCACAGCTGATTCCAACTATCAATCCTGTCACCGGCCCCGCCTCATGGCTCTCGTCACACCAGTGTCCAAGCAACACACATCTTAAACCACAGGCTGTGTGTCTGTTTAAGTAATCTTGCAACAGCAAAAGAAACAGGTACCCCAAGTACCCCACTAAAGAGAATCCTTATCACCCTAATGATGACGTCACATCTGAAATATTTCAAACTTATTCAAACTCCAGCAACAACTATAACTCTACATGAACAACTTTTACACTCAAACTTCTTCGAATAAGTGATCTTTGGAGCATTTTGTTATTTTGTGATATCAAGTGACCACATTAGTTGTACACATAGATTTGCTGTATTTGGTTTACATCAGCTGTGTATCTAAACACTTCATCAACAGCAGATGTCATCACTAAAGATCAATCATCACTGTAAAGTCAACTCAATTGATTCATTAACCTCATGAATAAATGAACATTTCACACCAGAAAGAATCTGCTTCAGTGTACATTTAAACATCCATAGGTATGGGCTTATAGATACACCAACGGATGTACATTTTACACCAGGGACTTTCCTGTATTACTTGTGTTGTTTCAGCTGAAACAGACGTTGTTTCTTTGGTCTGCACCCTAAAGAGTGTGTTTACTGACATCAGCTATAAGGAACACTATACAATCTTGTTTCTGTATGTAAGTGTTATATACGGTGTATTCAGAGCTCCGTTTCAAGCTGCGCGCCAGCCGCTTCTGTCTTCCGGGGATGGGACGCTACACCGCAACAGCCCTCAAGACAGCAGGAAAATGAAGAGTATTTACACCGTAGACTTTACAGTAAATAAACACAAACAAGTAGACTATGTTGGAAACACGCTGGTATAGTGTTGCTATTCGTTTCTTTGGCATAAAAATTAAATATTGACATGTTTAAAAAAACAGTGGCGCTGTGTGTGCCAGTAAAACCCATTCATGGCAGTCAAAAATAGCCTCTGTGAAGTATAAAGCTGAAGTGGTCAAGTAAAAGATCTTGTGTGGTTTTGACATACTCTTGACATCATACTTTTAAATGTGAGAATTTAACCATTGTGTTGTGAGGACCATTGTGTAAATATATTAAGATATATTAAATAATACATAAGGAATTGCCGCTTTTCATATATTGAAAAATATTATGACCATAATATATTTACCTATATGTCCCAATACATGTAATTTTATAATCAATAAAATACTTTATAATATAATGATCCACACGTGATATGATATGGGACTGAATGTGTACAAATATATTGAGCATAATATTTCTTACGTTAAGAATTACAACATATATGTTTCATATTTTTAAACATAGCCACTTCACAACAGCCTAAGCACTCCTGTTCAAACTGAAGCACTTATTGAACAGACAATCACTGAACTGAATAGCGCACAATAAAGTAATATATGATCTTCAAGATCTTCGGTCAATCGCTGTCCTAACCACAGACTCTTGATCACCACGGTAACCACACACATTTACACACTAGAGACCCTTCTACATCTCAAAGCAACACAACTTTAAACACTATATGTGTAAACTAAACAATCACATCTATATTTGAACATTTTTCAGGTTTATTTTTGTCTTCGTTTCTAAATATATTTTATGTTCAATATGTATACATATATTGTCAATGCATATATTGCTGTATATCAAAAAACGTTAGCACCAGCTTCCAATATATGGAAATGTATAATGTAAAGTAATTTATTATATTTGACAGTATATTCATACATTTTTGTTCCGTAAGTGAAGACACATGAACTCTATAAAAAATGTGACATGAGATGAAACTGAACATGTTTGTCAGAATGTCAGTGAGAGTAATGAAATGAAATCTGATGAAATAAATGTGTTGTATAGTTTACCTGTGAATAGTGAAGAGAGAAGGATCAGTCCCAGCAGACATATATCACTCTTCTCAGTCATGTTGTGTTTCTCTTACTGAGTCTCTTCTCATCATCTACTTATATTTCTTCATGAGAACATTTGTAACTCTTCCTGTGTTTCTCATTTCCTCTTTTCTCATCGACTGAGTCATGACACTATTATAGACTAGAACACATTCTGTAGTTTAATGGTGATATTTATAAAATACTTCTGTTGTCTTAAAATAATTGGACACAGTGCTCAGTTATGACTTTTATTGTCAGAGACTTTAACAGGACTAACATGATGAAGGTTTTCTACAAATTCATTCAACACAAGACTTTCCTGCCCGAGCAGAGCAGATGCACAGCCTTCATTAAAGCTGATCACACCTCCGTTCTTCTTCTGTCTCCACACACACACAAAAGCAGGACATGAGTGAGGTCACCTTCACACTTCTTACAAACCAGAGATTAGCAGATTACCCATGATGCAGCAGACACAGACATTAATAAACACACTAACTCTGTCACAGATTATATAATGTATGTTCACTGCAGTGGTAAAGACAGAGTGTTTGTTTTTCCATTAATATGACAATGAATACAGTCAAATTTCATTTATATATATTATATATAAATATATATATATTTCAGTTAAATATGTCATTTATTCATAATCATGCAAAATTCTTCAGTTATGCTTTAATTATGAAGTTACAACACTGGAAAATAATAATTAGTAGTAATAATTTTTTAACACGTTCACATACACGAGATTAAGTAAAAACATGCAGGATTTAACTTTGTACAGATAAGGTTACAGATGAAGCCTAACTGCCAACACTGACATCTCTGTGGGAATAATCGACAAAACATACTTGATATAAAGTCGACTTTATTTTAAATGTAGAAATAAATAAACACAATGAGGATGTTAAAAACAACTGCAGCTTGGAAAACAAGCGAGTATATTAAGAGTACGCTAATATAGATCTTTAGAAGTCGTTATACACAAACAGCGCTGTGAAAAAAAAGGCAATGTTATACGTGCGTACACACACACAAAAGCAGGACATGAGTGAGGTCATCTTCACACTTCTTACAAACCAGAGATCTGCAGATTACCCATGATGCAACAGAAACACACATTAATAAACACACTAACTCTGTCACAGATTATATCATGTATGTTCACCGCTGAACCCAAATGACCAAATAAAACCAAGTGTTTGATTTTCCAGGAACATGACAATTATAACAGTTAAATATGACATTTATTCATACAAAGAAACCTTCACTTATGCTTTAATTATGAATTTATAACACTGGAAAATTATAAGTAGTTGGAATGATTTTTGACACATTCACATGTGCACTTGTGCTGTTCCGGCAGAATTGTGTTTCCATTGTTACAAATAACATTAACGCAAAATCATAAAATATATTTATTTTGTTGAATGAAACTAAAGTGTTTCAATGAATTCATTTGAACTGTAATGACTTGTGACTGTTGGTGTAAAAGCAGTCGGGGTCTATCAGCGGCGGAGTCTGAGGTGCGGTCCAGACTTGCGGAGGCTCTGCTCCAGAGGTCTTTTCTCATGATGGCTAATTTTTTTAAGGGGGTCATAGACGAGATGCAGTTGTGTTGGGGTTGTGCAGACAAGAGACGAAGGAGATCTTGCGCTTAAAGCATTGGTCACATATAGGCTTCTGATACATTTTGTTTACATTCACTTGGATGTAGTGACTGCGCGAGTTATTTTGAGCAAGACGTGAGTGGGAACGGCACGCTATGAAGAGAACTCATGCACACTGAATACATGATAGCTACAGACATGTTGTAGTTAACCAGCAGTCGCTATTGGAAGCGTCGTTTATACTTTCTATTCTCCAGTAAGCTTACAGTCGGCTGACTGCCACTCACTAAACAGTACAGATGCTTAGAAAAGTGCACACCTGCTGGCAAGAGATATTTCACGCTTGAATGCATCAGTGGTGACGTGAAGTCAGAAGATAGAGCTAAATATATTTTTTAAATTTAGAGAGATTGTACTCACCCAGCTTCTGCTCCTGCAGTTAATGTGTGAACTAATATTTACGCTTAAAGAGAAAAGTAATAACATAGCGTGCCGTTTGACAAATTGGGGTCAGCATTATGTGTACTGTTGTATATGATGCACATGTTAAAAAAGGACTGAGAAAGAATGTGTATATGTCCTTTCACCATGAACCCATAAAGTATGACACACATGATTTGATTGTTCAAGGTCTCCAAAGAAAACAGGAGAAAAAGGAGGAGAGGAAGAACAAGTGTAGAACCAAGCCTTCTGAAATCATGAGTGATATGATCTACAAAGCTACACAAATGATAAGGTTGATTCGCCACCAAGAACATATCAACAAAAACTTACTGAAGCTTACAAGGGAAATATTAATAGATAATAACCTTTGCTCTAGATTAGAAGTGACCACAGCCAAGGTTGATTCATTGGCTTTGCCTGAAGAATTTTTGCTTACGCTTCTGCAACATTTAGATAGATGCAGACTATTATCTTGACACCTCCGCTCAGAGGAATGAGGGTGTTAAGGTCAGTGATGAATTCCTTGGAACATAGTGTGTGTGAAGCCATTTATGTGTTCATTTATGGGGGAAACAGATGTCAACTGTGATAAACCAGAGATCTTATCTCCATTGTGGTTAAAAGGTGTCGCTGCTTCATGAGATCTGTTTATGTTTAGGTAAGAGATGTGTGTCAAAGTGCGTAGTGTCCATATAAGGGATGTATATCCTGGCACAAGACCCCTTTGTATGACGGGGACGGTATAAAAAGGGAAACTCACATGTTGTACGAGGCTGAACCTTGTGGTGAAGACTTATCGCTGTTATGTTTGTATGATTACTTTTGATGATTTATCAATAAACCAAAACCATATATTATTGTGAGGAGATCTTCCTCTTTTAAGGAGTCTCTGAGTGAAGTGATAACAAATATACATTACGTAATTGGTCATTTTTGGTAATTTCATGATTTACCAGCTGACTAGCATGTCCCAGGCACATCATTTCATTGCCATTAAATGACCAATTCATGATGTCGCCTGCACGAACATCTGATGATACAAGATAAGCAAGGATGGGACATTCGTACTATATTCCTACTATATTGATAATAATATGACCTACAGGTAACGTAAGTGGCACATAATGTTATTACCAATACATTTTTGATTAACATGAATGATTAACATGCCATTTAGTATTTAAATATGCATGTTTAAAAAGTTTATAGTCAGGACATTGTAAATCTGTTGATTAAATAAAAATAAATATTTAATTCGCTTCATGCAGGCAGGTCTCTGTTGTGGGAATGTAACAGTGCTCTCCTCCTGCGCGCTCAAGTTCAGAAGAGCGTGTGCCCAGCAGAGCTGCGTCTAAAGGTGGGTTCACACCAGACGCGAATGAAGTGTTAAGTGCCAGTTATTTACATGTTAAGTCAATGCAAAGACGCGATAGACATCCGGCGGAGTGAATTAAGTGTTTCGGGCGTTTGACGCGTGAGTTGAAAAATCTGAACTTTGGCGAATATTCGCGCCGCTCTAACCAATCAGAAGCTTGCTCTAGTAGTGACGTGATTACATTGTATAAACAACAATGGAGGACTCACCAAGATGGGTGAACCTCAAAAGGACCCATTGACATACAGCTCAGTCTTCCATATGACATAAAGCTCAGTTACCCTCTCAACAAAATCCATGTCAGCCGTTTCACAACTGGCAGAAGCCCCTCTCATGACGTCAATTCACATCTGTAATGAAGAGAATTTCACACATGAATGAAGTGCAGAAAATTACAGAAATACTTGAAGACTGCTCAGACGTTTAAGAATGACCATAACAACATTTCTGATGCTTCGTAACAAGATCAGTTCTCTGGTTAGTCAGGTTAAATAAAACATCTCATAGTGTATGGAATTGACAATTTTTTTTATATTGAAAAAAATAAATGTAAAAAGCAAAAATAAATGAGTATTTATATTTCCTTATTTATGTGTAATTAAATGTGTAAAAAAAATCCTTATTTATGTGTAATCCCGGATCCCTAAATCCAATAGATAAATCAGTATCTAAGAGCAGCATCTATGAAATATGTGTTATATTTTAAGCATTTGAAATGACACGTGTTATTCAGTGCACAGTAAGGAAACATGAATGTAAACTGTATTTGTAGATGTGTTTCAAATGCGTTGATCATAATTCATGTGTAAGACTTCAGTAAAATTGCACTAACTACGACACAAAGTGACAATATGCATTAGGTTCATATGTTTATCAAGCAGACTTGAAGTCATATTATAACTGAACTGAACTGTCACATACTGTAATACAACTGAACAAAAAAGCTTTTTTCCATTTATGTATTTTTTTGTCTCTGATGTGAAGACAGGAAACAAATATAAAAACACATTTACATTTAGTCATTTGGCAGACGCTTTTATCCAAAGTGACTTACAGTGCACTTATTACAGGGACAATCCCCTCTGGAGCAACATGGAGTAAAGTGTCTTGCTCAAGGACACACTGGTGGTGGCTGCTGGGATCGAACCAGTAAAAATTGTGGCAATACCACAATCACCCATTCCAAAACAGTCAGGAACCTCGGAGTCATATTTGATGAACAGCTGTCCTTCAATGATCACATTGCACAGACAACACGGTCATGCCGATATGCCTTATTCAACATTAGAAAGATCAGACCCTATCTCACGCAGCATGCGGCACAACTCCTTGTCCAGGCCCTGGTAATCTCAAGGTTGGACTACTGCAATGCTCTCCTTGCTGGTCTTCCTGCAAAGGGTATCAAACCACTTCAGCTGGTTCAGAACGCAGCAGCACGCTTCGTCTTCCAACAGCCCAAAAGGGCTCACGTGACTCCCCTTTTCATCTCTCTCCACTGGCTACCGGTTGCAGCCCGTATCAGATTTAAGTCACTAATGCTTGCCTACAGGACTATCACTGGATCTGCACCGGCTTACTTCCACACTCTCCTGCACTCCTACACCCCATCAAGATCCCTGCGTTCAGCAAACCAGCGGCGGCTTGTATTGCCTTCCCATAAGGGCAGTAAATCGCTCTCCCGCTCTTTCTCATTCACAACTCCTTCCTGGTGGAATATTCTTCCTATCTCTGTTCGTTCAACCACATCTCTCACAACATTTAAAAAACTACTGAAAACCTATCTCTTCTGTGAATACTTGACAAACAAATGAAAAAAAAAAACCTTGACATTTACTCTTGTACTTTTAAAGTACATTTGTAATAGATATTGAAATGATGCTCTGATCAATGGTGTTGGTTGATGGACAGTGAGATATCTACCATGTTTACATTTGAATAAAGTGCATTAAAACATCAGGGAATTTGATTACATTTTCAGTCTACAAAAATTTGTTAAAAAAATTAAACGCTCAGATTTTAGACCCACAGACATGAAGAATCAGTTTATGAATCTCAACAATGGTGAGAATAAACAAAAGAAAACTTCATGCTGTGTTGCATGCTGGGTAACATCATAGCACAAAACGAATTTATAATTCCCAGCATGCATTGCAGTTGATCCGTTTATCTGAGTTAGTTGGTTGTTCCTCACCATCGCTGAGATTCATACATTGATTCTTGATATCTGTGTGATTCTAAAATGCTGTATGATAAAAATACATCTGTTTTTCACAAATCTTTCTAGATATGTAAATACAGTCAAACCCTAACTCTAACCCACCCACATTCAGCAGATCAAACTAAATTTTGCTCAGGGTTCAAGACCTCAACCCAAGGTCTCTAGCGACAGCTGGACATCAGGTCCACTTTGCATGGGATGTTTTTTCCAGTTTATAAATTCTACCACTGCAGGATGTAGCGCTGCTAAGAACTCGTCGAATGTTGTGACACATGACACTTCCTCTTCAGCTAGATGGACGCTTGCCAAAACAAAACAAACACTCACTTTCAGTCAGCATTCTACACACTTGTACCACCAGTTTGAATCTGCTCTTTCTGAAAGAAACTATCTTCTGAATTGTCTCTCACAAATGTCTCCATGGTTGCAAGGCTCATTGTGCAAACTGTTGGTCACGTTGAATATGACAATATAGTATCGCGAGAGTGATTGTAAAGCATACGGAGTGGTCTGGACTTGAATCACACTCACGTTACTTAACACAATCTATCTGCAAGTCCTTGTTTACTTTTGTTCAGATGTGTTTTATTTGGGTCGGGGCTAAACTCGTCAGGAATGTGGATTTCTCGAGCCACATTAGAGTAACACTGAAAGAACATTCTAAACATTAAGGGGCGGTTTTCCCGGACAAGGATTATCTGAAATCAGGACTAGGCCTTAGTTAAATGAGGATATTTTAGTCAATTTAAAAAAAAGTATTTTAAAACAACTTTACAGGCCTGCATCTTGAGATAAAACAATCACACTCATATATTTAAGTTATATCAGTTGTTTTTGATCGAGACACCTCTAACATTTAAATTAGTCAAGGACTAGGCTTAATCCCTTTCCGGGAAATTGCCCGGAACTATAACTAACAATGAACATTAAAAAATCTGATCAAACCGACTTAGTATTCTGATCTTGGTATAACAGTTTATACCATAATCATGATTTTAAACTGTAAATGCAGCCTAATAAACCTGCCTAATGCAGCCTAATAAAGTATTTTAGTTTTTTTTAATTCGCCACTTGATGTACAGGCGTGCAGGCTTTGTTAAAAAGAAAACAAGATACCTGTCACGTGTCACGGGGAGAGTCCACAAAAAATAGCCAGGTATTAACAAAAATAAGGTTTTACTAATAATTCTACAAAGAAACAGAGACACACGATACAGAAACCACACATAGCATGAACAATACTAGACAAGGACTACAATCAAGGGGAGAACTTAAAAACAACAGATAACGAGGGATCAACAGGTGCAAGGGATGAACTAATAATGAGACAAGTGAAAACAGGCAAGGGGAAAATTAACTAATAACGAAACACAAGTGAAAACTAATTAACTAATAATGAAATTAACAATGGGAGGAAAAAAACAAACAAAACATAAAACAACTGTGACATTACCCCCCCCCCCCCCATAAAGGCGCATCCTCACGCCCAAACAACACCAAGTGGGGATCTCCAGGACGATACGTCCAGCTCAGGGACCCTGGAGGGCGCCGGCCGCACCGAGAGCCCGACGACCGGTCTAGACGATCGGGCTATCCCTCCCATATGACTCCCCCAAAAAAACTATTTTGGCTGCGTCCAGGAGCTCGTACGGAGGTTGGTTAGCGGGACGGGCTTGAAGGGGGCAGGATTACTGCGGGCTCTGTCTCCGGTGGAGGACTCCAGGGTGAGGTGAGTTGGGTTGCTCGACCCGTGTTTGGATGGGCTTGGATGATCAACTCCTCCCACCACGTTTCCAAATTAGGTTATGGTTCCGACCAGATGCGTTGAATTGATAAGATCGTTTCTATATTGAACCCATGTTTTACTTCCGACGTTAAGATCGATGTACAGACAAAATAGTGAACATTGACTCAACATCGATATATGATTGACGACCGATACTGACCACTCTAACCAAAAATCAACATTGATTCAACGTTAGTTTGCTATCTGAGATATCACAAGGTTTTAAATACATTTTTCGTATGTAGTCTGGGATTGAGTGTAAACCGTTCCACATGCATTCCACATCCAGGGTTTTTTCATGATGATATTATCAGTGGACCAGTTGTGAAGTTGGGGCCACACGCACATATACAACATTTGCATACCTTTTCCAAAGCGCTGTTTGTGTATAACGACATCTAAAGATCTTAGCGTGTATCCTTCCTATGCCCGCTTGTTTTCCTGCTTAAAATGTCTCCAAGCTGCAATTGTTTTCCTCATTTTCCTTTTTAACATCCTCATTGTGTTTATTCATTTCTACATTTAAAATCAGATCGATTTTATATCAAGTATGTTTTGTATTCCCACAGATATGTCAGTGTTGGTAGTTAGGCTAAATCTGTAATAGTATCTACAAAGTGAAATCCTGCATGTTTTTACCTAATCTCGTTTATGTAAACGTGTTAAAAAATGCCTACTACTTATTATTTTCCAGTTTTATAACTTCATAATTAAAGCATAACTGAAGAATTTTGCATAATTATGAATAAATGGCATACACTGTAAAAAATGTTCCGTAATTTTTACGGAAAAATACCGGCAGCTGTGGTTACCAGTAAAATTCCGTAAAAAATACAGGAAAAGAATGTAAACAGCTTTGCAGTTTAGAACTTCAGGGCACAAACTTCAAGCTGTGAATGAACTTAATACATTTGAGTTTTTTATATTAACAAAATTTCTTTATAGAAAATGAAAACTTGGTCCAAATGCATAAAAGTGAAAACATTACATTTACTTAATTTATTTCTTTGTAATTCATTATTAAAGTCACTTTTAAACAAAGCATCATGCAGCATGACATCAGAATATCTTTGCCTGACCGTGAGTTGAACACAGACTCCACTCTTCAGCATAGTGGTGACCCACAAAACATTTAATATCAGAAAAGAAAAGAGAAAATACAAATTCTGTAGTTTTTACGGAAAAATACCGGCAGCTGTGGTTACCAGCAAACTACCGTAAAATTACGGGAACATCCTGTTTTTATTCATCCAATCAATTCACAGTAGAAAACATGAGCCACACCCACTATTCATCTTGGAAACACGACAGAATACTGAAGACGATCATCACTTCTGCTTCACAGGGACTGCAGCATAACAGCCATGACATGATGCTTTATTGATTTATTTAAAGTCACCGTTTTTGTGATCAGTGTTTGCTTTAGTTGGTCTCTTTCAGCCGTCATAAATAGGTTTACAGTTATCTTTGGGCTGCTATGACATTGTTTTGTATAAAACATAGTCTTGTTGCAAATCACAACAAATGAAAGTGTGATTAGGTATTTACTCTTTATCTGGGATGTTGTTTAATTATTTTTTGTTACAAACGCCTCAATGAATCTATTTTTAAAATTCACATTTCCTGTAATTGTCAATATAAAAAGTATTTGAACCGTTAAAAAGCTTGCATTACGTCTTTGACTCAGACATCAAGAATCAGTGTATGAATCTCAACAGTGGTGACTAACAAATGAAAAGCTTACAGCCACAATGCATGCTGGGAGTCATTGATGAGTTTTGTGCTTTGATGATACCCAGAATGCATTGCGTTTATCTTTAGAGGTTTTTTCTGTTGTCACCATTGTTGAGACAAACTGTTATATTCTATATATCTGCTAGAACATTTATCATGTGTTAGATGTGCTGTTAAAGACATTCAGTATATTAATTAATTTCATTCAATATCATAAATGAAGACAACAAGTAACTTTAAAGCATTACATATACTCTTGAACATGTACTTACTCACCAACACAAATAATTGAATGTGTTAGTTTTATCTGAGCTTTCCACCAACCTGAGTCAGTGTGTTTCAACTCATAGATGTCAATACTGGTGAAAGACTTCTTCACATGGAAAGCAAAGGGTCAAGACCACAACTAAAACAAACACTCTTCACCATAATGGTGACTCAACAAAACCATCAACATGTAAACTTGTGTTAATCTTCAATTAGAACTTTTGTAGATGTGCAACAGAAATAAAGTGACAGTGGTGTCAGTAAGTGAAGGTGATAAAAGTGTTTGTGGAGTTGAAAAAAACTCCTTGTGAAAATTTTGGAATTTCACTGTTCATTTCCCAGAGAATTTGACAATGTTATCCGTATTTTTATGGACATTTTTTGACAACAGTTTTCTCTGTGAAAACCACAGAATTTCACTGTTAATTTCACAGCATTTTTTACAGGGTTTTTCCATAAAAAAATGATTTTTTTCCTGTTAATTTTACAGACAATTTTACAGTGTTTTTCTGTAGTTTTTACGGACACTTTCTGATAACAGGTTTTTTGTGTGAAAACAACAGAATTTTACTGTTAATTTCACAGGCATTTTTTACAGTGTATTAAACTGTTTTAATTATCATGTTACCTGAAAAACAAAACTGTCTTCTTTTGATCATTTGGGATCGGAGGTAATATCGTTGTTCACCACTTTTTTTGGTAGGACTACACCAGTGGACATTTTGATATAATCTGTGACAGGATGAGTTTATTAACGTGTGACTGCTGCATCATGGGTAATCTGCCGATCTGTGGTTTGTAAGAAGTGTGAAGATGGCCTCCCTCATGTTCTGCTTTTTTGTGTGTGGAGACAGAAGAAGAACGGAGGTGTGATCAGCTTTAATGAAGGCTGTGCGTCTGCTCTGCTCGGGCAGGAAAGTCTTGTGTTGAATGAATTTGGAGAAAACCTTCATCATGTTAGTCCTGTTAAAGTCTCTGACAACAAAAGTCATAACTGAGCACTGTGTCCAATTATTTTAAGACAACTGAAGTATTTTACAAATAAGACCATTCAACTACAGAATGTGTTCTAGTCTATAATAGTGTCATGACTCAGTCGATGAGAAAAGAGGAAATGAGAAACACAGGAAGAGTTACAAATGTTCTCATGAAGAACTATAAGTAGATGATGAGAAGAGACTCAGTAAGAGAAACACAACATGACTGAGAAGAGTGATATATGTCTGCTGGGACTGATCCTTCTCTCTTCACTATTCACAGGTAAACTATACAACACATTTATTTCATCAGATTTCATTTCATTACTCTCACTGACATTCTGACAAACATGTTCAGTTTCATCTCATGTCACATTTATCATAGAGTTCATGTGTCTTAACTTACGGAACAAAAATATATGAATATACTGTCAAATATAATAAATTATTTTACATTATACATTTCCATATATTGGAAGATATATTTTGATATACAGCAATTTGTGCATTGACAATATATGGATATATATTGAACATAAAATATGTTTAAAAACAAAGACAATAATAAACCTAAAAATGTTCACATATAAATGTGATTGTATAGTATACACACATATATGAACACGTTCACAGAATGAGTTAAAGCAGATTTATATTTCCCAGCATGCTTTGCTTCTGACTGTTAAAGAGAGCAAAATTGTTTAAATGTAGGTGTTATTTTATGTCTTTTTGCTGGATATTAACATTGGTGGAGATCTGTGAGTGTTTAAAGTTGTATTACTTTGAAATGTAGAAGAACTCTAGTGTGTAAATATGCGGGGTTACTGTGGTGAAGAAGAATAGAGTCTGTGGTTATAACGATTGAACAAACATCTTGAAGATCATATATTACTTTATTGTGTGCAATATTAAAATGTGAAACATATATGTTGTAATTCTTAACATAAGAAATATTATGGTCAATATATTTTTACACATTCAGTCCCATATCTTATCACGTGTACATCAATATATTATAAAGTATTTTACTGGTTATAAAATTACATATATTTTGATATATAAATGAATATATTATGGTCAATATATTTTTCAATATATGAAATGCGGCAATTCCTTTTGTATTATTTCATATATTGTAATATACACTCACCTAAAGGATTATTAGGAACACCTGTTCAATTTCTCATTAATGCAATTATGGTGGTGGTGTAATGGTGTGGGGGATGTTTTCTTGGCACACTTTAGGCCCCTTAGTGACAATTGGTCATCGTTTAAATGCCACGGCCTACCTGAGCATTGTTTCTGACCATATCCATCCCTCTATGACCACCATGTACCCATCCTCTGATGGCTACTTCCAGCATGATAATGCACCATGTCACAAAGCTGGAATCATTTCAAATTGGTTTCTTGAACATGACAATGAGTTCACTGTACTAAAATGGCCCCCACAGTCACCAGATCTCAACCCAATAGAGCATCTTTGGGATGTGGTGGAACGGGAGCTTCGTGCATCCCACAAATCTCCATCAACTGCAAGATGCTATCCTATCAATATGGGCCAACATTTCTAAAGAATGCTTTCAGCACCTTGTTGAATCAATGCCACGTAGAATTAAGGCAGTTCTGAAGGCGAAAGGGGGTCAAATACACTATTAGTATGGTGTTCATAATAATCCTCTAGGTGAGTGTATTTACACAAATAATTATTATATATATTTTCTCATATACCATCATGTCATTTAGTATATTTTAAATTCATATATTAGGAAATATATTTTCTTCCCGTAAGGGTTAAAAGTGTGATGTCAAGAGTATGTCAAATCCCACGAGATGTTTTAATTAACCACTTCAGCTTTATACTTCTCATAGGCTATTTTTGACCGTCACAAATGGGTTTTACTGGCCCACACAGCCCCATTGGTGATGGTTAACGTGTCATTTGTTTATTTTTATGTCACAGACACGAATAGCAACACTATACCAGTTCGTTTCTAACGCAGGCTACTTGTGTGTGTGTGTATATTTACTGTGAAGCCTACGGTGTAAATACTCCTGCTGTCCTGAGGGCTGTTGTGGTGTCTCGTACCGTCCCCAGAAGACAGAAGTGGCAGCTGCGCAGCTTGAAACGGAGCTCTGGATACACCGTATATATCATTTACATACAGAAACAACATTGTACAGTGTTCCTTATAGCTGATGTCAGTAAACACTCATTAGGGTGCAGACCAAAGAAACGATGCGTTGTCACTTTCAGGCGAACCAACACAAGTAACACAGGAAAGTCCCTGGTGTCAAATGTTCACCCACTGGTGTAAATATGAGTCAGTACCTACGGGTGTACAAATTTATTGATTCATTGATGATTGATACAAAGATCAATCGTCACTTGTAAAGTCAACTCAATTGATTCATTAAATGCATGAATAAATAAACAGTTCACACCAGAAAGACTCTGCTTCAGTGTACATTTGTAAACCCGTAGGTACAGACTCATATACAGTATACACCATTTTCTGTGTCTGTGACATGAAAAAACAAATGATGTGTTCAAAAACACAGTTAGAGGCTGTGTGTGTGCGTGTGTGCGTGCGTTTGTGTGTGTGTGTGTGTGCGTGCGTGTGTGTAGGTGTGTGTGTGTGTGTGTGTGTGAGTGTGTGTGTGATTGAAACCCACCACATCTCAAGTACTAAAACTTGTGTAAATTGACAAACGTCCTCTACTTATACTTTCACATATAATAAATATAATCGTATAAACTTCCCACCACTGCCATGATTTCAACATGACTGTAACGGATACTTCCAGTGTATCAAATCTGTAGCATGCTTCCTGTTATTTAGTTTTGTTTGTTATTAAAATAGCACAATTTTTAAATTGCAGACTTATTAAAACTATAGAGATCCATTCAGATATCCAGATGTGGAAGCCACTTGATGTTGACATGTGTCCTGACTATCTGAAGATCCGATCTGCTTGTTCAGATCACAGAGATCGCATGTTAATGCCAAATATAAATGCACCCAATAAGAGAAGAACTAGATCACATTTTGATATGTCAAATCTTCTGATTTATGTGATGTAAAAATAATAAAAGTCTATCTGTCATTAAAGGCGGGATGTCCCATTTCTCATAGTCATTGTTGATGTTCAAATCACCAAAACAGACACACACCTACCCACATCTTTCACTTTCGTCAGCACTCGGCTCGACTAATGTCCATCCTGTGCACTGTGAACCTTACTGCTGATTGGCTACAAGGTTGTTTTGGTACTCAGCCCGACTTTGTTTGAACAAGCTTAATTCAGAAATCGGACACCCGCCTTTAAAAGATAAATATTGAACAGTTTGAATATATTGTGATGTATTAATATGAATGATGTCATCAGCTGTTTCAGGTGTGAGTGGAGCAGAAGTGACACATGTGTTCATCAGTTCTGGTGAAAGTGTGTCTCTGTCCTGTAATGATGCTCTTCATCAATGCTCCTCAACTACATGGATCTACAGTAATTATACAAGATCATCTACAGTAGAAGTGTTTACTGGAGGAATAAATAAGAATAACACAGAGAGATCTGAGAGACTGAGTCTGACATCTGACTGCTCTCTCAACATCTATAAAACAACACAACATGATGCTGGACTTTACACCTGCAGACGAAATGTGAATGGACATCAACATGAACATTATTCATATGTTTTTCTACATGTTCTTCATGGTCAGTGTTTCTCTTCATTTATATGAACACATGTTTAACTTCAGATCACAGTTCTCTTTATCTCTTGTGTTTTCACTGAAACTCATGAGTACTGAGAGTGTGTTGTGTGATTTGTGTTTCAGTGTCTTCATCATCATCATCATCATCACAGACTGAGATAAGAGCAAACACATCTCTCACTCTCTCCTGTCAGCTGATTTCATATAACTGTGATCATGAGTTCAGTTATTATGGATATCAGCTGGTGTGGATGAATCAGACTGATGTTGATCTACAGACAGACTCCAGATATCAGATTAGATCAGATAAACTCTGTCTCATCTCTCTGACTACAACACTCGTGAATGAAGACGACAACACAGAGTTGAGATGTGTGCTCAAACACAAGAATGACATCAAGACCTCAGTCACATATACTGTCAGATTTACAGGTAAGACATCACTCTGACAGGAGTGTCCTGAACTCAAAGTGACTTCAGTCATTAAACTCTGTACTGATGATGAAGAAATGACATAAACATGAAATATGATTGTGATGTTCTACAGTATGATGTCTCTGAACATTCATCATCTTCTACAGATTCAAACAAGATTCTAGTGACCACCACAAACCCTGAGAGATTCTCAACTCTTAACACACCAGAAACTACACAACAACAAGGTACATCATCACTGTCTGTCTCACTTCAGTGTGTGCGTGTTGTTTCCAGGTTGAGCTAATCTGAATTTTGTTTTTATATCATCAGCTAAAACAACACAAACCTTAGAGAAGTCCTCAAGCTCTTCACCATCATCACATTATAAAGCACATGGTATGTATGTTTATTTTTATTTATCTTCTGTCAATGTGTTGCAGTGTCTGTCACAGATTGTGATATATAATCAGTTTCTAAATCTAATTGATTATTTTTCTGGGGCTGATCCCAAACTCAAGTCATAGTTCACCTATTTGTGACTTTCATTCATTTATTTCTATTCTTATTTGTCTTTCTCAAAGACAAGCTCTCATACAGTGACTATTGCTGTGATCGCTCCTTTACTTCTTCTACTTACTGTTGCTGTTATTTGTGTGATTTATAGAAAAAGAAAAGGTGAGTTTACAACATCAGTTTTATGTTATTTGAATATGCTGATTTCAAGAGGCCGTGTTCTGCACCTGCCTGTGCAGTCACTCTACTTACATCAGATACTGTTAGTCTTTGGTCATTCATAGCTGTTAGAACGGCTGAGAGCAAAGTCCATTTAGGGAAGTCGCGGCACTCAGTGGTCATGTTTGTGACATTATCGGTTACATTATCGGCTGTCATAGTCTGCCACTGTTATGCTGATGACTTTAATTTTTTCACTTTATCTGCAATCGTAGTCTGCTGTTTGTGATGGATTTTTCCATCACTCAATATTGACTAACTGGTATGCCTTTAAAGCATAATGTATTTTGCTGACCTATTTACAGTTGTGTTCAAAATTATTCAACCCCCAATGCTGTAAATGGTTTTAGGGAATTTAGTGTAGATTTGTAATTGTATTCAGAATGAAATCCTACAAGGACTTCTTAAAGAACCATATGCAACTAAAATTACATCAATAAGTTTTGTAATACAGTAGTAAATGTTTATTTTGTGAATTCTTCATTGACATAATTATTCAACCCCTTAAAGACTACCACTCTGAAGAACAGAGGTTCAATGAAGTCTTTTAATCAGGTATTGAAAACACCTGTGGATATCAGGAGCAGCAATAAAGCCTAATAAGCACCAATTAGGCAGCTTTAAAATGACTGTGATCAGTGGCGGCTCCAGACACTTTTGATTGGGGGGGCAATGGGGGGTCCTGGTCATTTCAAGGGGGGTCTCATGAAAACCAAAAACAAAACAGTGGACACGGCTAATAACTGCATATTACTGCTAGTAAACAAATAAAACCAGATCCATGCACACTTTGAAAACAATGACGACAGGCAAAACAAAAAGCCGCATCTTTTGACAGAATATTCAAGACACTGGTACTGTTTGAACCACGAGTAACTAAAACCCCTGGATGCTGCCCCTGAGATCCGAAAGAACGACAGGGTTATGATTTTAATTTAGGCTGTCTTGGTTTCTCGTCTGGGCCATGGCTTAAATCCCCTGTTAAATCCTTTCCATTTCAAATAACGTATGTGCAACATTAAGTGCAAAATGAAAATAAAAATTCAATTATATCAATTACATTTGTAATCCATAAAACCCGTGTAGGAACTCCCAAATGTAATTGATATAATTGAATTTTTATTTTCATTTTACACTTAATGTTGCACATACGTTATTTGAATTGTATATTTAGATACACAATTGCATTGTCAATTTACATACTGCATTGCCATTTTGCATATTACATTGCAAATTGAATTTTGCAACACATAAGCTTCCATATGCGAGTTGCTGCGGTCCCACCTCCTCATCCTTTAATTCAGTTGTTCTCAACTCTGGCCCGCGAGATCCATTTTCCTGAAGAGTTTAGTCCTAACTCTGATAAAACACCTGTTGAGGATAATCAGTGACTTCAGGAACAGACCCGTTCAACTTAATGTAGGGCTGCACAGATTGTTTGGCATATCACATTAAAGTACCGCGAGAGCGATTCAAATCCGTACAGAACAATCTGCATTTGAATTGCTCTCGCGGTACTTAAATCTCATACTCTGATAGATTTGCGCAGCGACGCATTAAGTTGAACGCGTATATTACTAAAGACGCTGATTATCTTGTTCAGGTGTTTTATATCAGAGTTCGGGCTAAACTCGGCAGGAAAATGGATCTCGCGGGCCAGAGTTGAGAACCACTGCTCTAATTCCTCGGTGTCCTCTATTTCTAATTATAGGATCAAGCAGGGCTCGCCCTCCACTGCAACGGGTATATTTTCAGTCCTATTTCCGTCTGCTGTCAATTTGTTTTTAGGAATGACGAAGCGATCCATTTTTAGCTTAAAGATATAAAGTGCGTTGCAGCACTTGCGGGCTCGCGGCAGCGCCTTGAACGCAATGACGCAAGGCGCAGCGGCAGCAGCGTTCATGGGGCGTCGCTGTGATTCTTATGTTTATATTTTTTTATATGTCGAATAAATAATTAATTATTATTGTTCTGCGTAGTTTGAAGAGGACCATTGTTAAATCTTTATCCCGGATATATATATTTTAATATATATTAAATATTTTTTAATCACGGAGGCGGTGGGGGGTCAAATGGGGGGTCAAGGCGTTTTTTGGGCGGGTCTTGAGACCCCCCAAGACCCCCCCTGGCGCCGCCGGTGACTGTGATACTCAGCTCCTTCTAGACATTTACTGGTGTGGTTACAAACATGGTGAGGTCAAGAGAATGGTCCAGGAAGACAAGAGAACAGGTGATTACTCTTCAAGGAAGGGCAATGGCTATAAGAAGATTGCAAAGATGTTAAACATACCAAGAGACACCATTGGAAGCATCATTCGCAAATTCAAGGCAAAGGGCACTGTTGAAACGCTACCTGGTCGTGGCAGAAAGAAGATGCTGACTTCGACTGCTGTGCGCTACCTGAAGCGTAGAGTGGAGAAAAGTCCCCGTGTGACTGCTGAGGAACTGAAAAAAAGATTTGTCAGATGTGGGTAATGAAGTTTCTGCTCAGACAATACGGCGCACCCTGCATAATGAAGGCCTCCATGCCAGAACTCCCAGGCGCCACCCTTGCTGTCCCCAAAGAATAAGAAGAGTCGACTGCAGTATGCCAAAAGTCATGTGGGCAAACCACAGAAGTTTTGGGATAGTGTTCTGTGGACTGATGAAACAAAATTACAACTGTTTGGGCCCATGGATCAACGCTATGTTTGGAAGGAAGAACAAGGCCTATGAAGAAAAGAACACCTTGCCTACTGTGAAGCATGGCGGTCAATCATGCTTGGGGCTGTTTTGCTTCTGCAGGTACTGGAAGCTTCAGCGTGTGCAAGGTACCATGAATTCTCTTCAGTACCAGAATATTGGATGACAATGTGATGCATCCGTCACAAACCTGAGGCTTGGAAGACGTTGGACCTTTCAACAGGACAATGATCCCAAGCATACCTCCAAATCCACTAGACTAAGCATGGTTGCAGATTAAACTGGAACATTTTGAAGTGCCATCGCAGTCACCAGACTTAAATCCATTGAGAACCTCTTGGACTTAAAGAAAGCAGTTGCATGCACAAGCCTAAGAATGTGACTGAACTGGAGGCTTTTGCCCATGATGAATGGGCGAAGATACCCGTAGATCGCTGCAAGACACTTGTGTCAAGCTATGCTTCACGTTTAAAAGCTGTTATAACTGTAAAAGGATGTTGTACTAAGTACTAAGATTGAATGTCACTTGGGGTTGAGTAAAACTGATAATGATGTGAGCTCAGAAAAGACATTTGTGGTTATTTCACTATAAATGTTATGTTATTTGTCTGACCTACACGTGCCTCTTTGATTTAATTGTAAGCAGGATGACTGAATGATCATAGTCAATGTCAAACCTTACAAAACAATCAATTTCAGTGGGGTTGAATAATTTTGAACACAACTGTAATGACTAAAATGCAATGAGACACGTTATTTTTTCAGATCAAAGATTGTCTGGAGACCCTGTGGTGAGTATAGTAACAGGCTGATATGTGAGATATCACCATTGAGACTCATGTTGGATAAAAATAATCTGATACATTGTGATGTTGTACATTTCCTTTCCTTTAGGTCGCATCTAAGAATGACAATAATGGAACATATGACACCATCAGCATAATTCCTCCTGCTCCTATCACAAACGTTAGTAAACAGTTTCCTTCATCTGTTATAAACTCAACGGTTCATGAGATTTGTGAATATTTACAGTCACTGTGGTCATTTTTCTTTGGTCTGTATCGGTATAAGTTTAATATGTTTTATACAATCTTAAAAGTTCTCAAAACAAGGCTTTAATGTCAATCTTTGAAGACTTTTTTTCTCCGGAGTTATACATACAGTGATTTTAAAAGTCACCATCATATTGCCAAATATTTTCAATAGAAAGTAGCTAAAGCCTGCCTGAGAAGTCACAAAATGTTGCCAGATGACACCATTCGCTCATTTGCATATCAGTGACGTATCTGTCTAAGAGCTTAGCTCTTCAGGTCTACTTCATACAGATATATCTACTCTCTGAGCTGTCATATAAAAGTGTTATATTAAAACAATACACCCAAATGCACAATATATAGGTTCTTAATTACTTATGTTTCTGTTGATAGAAAACAAAAAGGTTTTAATAGTGAGTGAACTCGACCACTTAAAACTACACACCAGTAGTCACTTTTGTTGAACAGCTAAAATGCATCTTTGTTTATGCGTCCATGCAGCCAATAAGTGATTAGTTCTTGGAAACACTGTTTGCACTTGTGGATCTCATTCTCATGTCAGTGCGGTCTGATGTGAACAGAACAGAGAGAGGCGGTGCTGCACACGGAAAACAAAACTTGCTCTCACGGGGCACTAGAAGTTAACTTTGTGAAAATATAAGTCGCTTAAGGCGCATGAAAAGTAACTAAATCTAGTGACAAAGTCACCATGTTGGTAACACTGGTCACCACTACAACTCACTTTAGTCTGTCTAATGAACACTGAATGAAGAGTTTATCACATCTTTATATCTGTGTTGATGTTTAGGAGCAGAAAGATGATGTGGTTTATTCTGAGGTGACCATTGGCAGTAAAAAACAACTGAAGAACAACATTGTGAGTAGAAACTACTCATATCTAATATCTTCATGATATACAGAATCCAGAGGGTTTTAAAGACACTCCTTTGTCATTTCTGATTTACCTACAGACGTGTGCTGTCAAGCTGTTGTATAAATGCATTATTGCTCTCTGAGTCGTGTATATAGTGCTCTTATATCAGCGAGTGTGATTGTCTCCTGTCCTCAGGCTCGGGCCTCTGGACTAATCACAGCCATGCTGATATAAGAGCTCTATATACATTCCTGATCCAGAGATATTGCCGTAATATGTAGATGTAACATCTTGCTTTAATAAATCTGTGTGTTTAAACATGTGTGATGGTTTCTGTAATGTTCATGCAGGTTCAGTCTGCTGGTGATGTGACTTATGCCGTCATCAAAGGAGGAAAAACTGAACCTGAAGACGCCTGCAGAGATCTTTACACCTCACTGAACAAAACCACTCGCAAATAAAAAACAAACACACATAATAATAAAAAATCACACAACTAAACAACAACATAAACACAAATTTATTAGGTTTCAGTCAGTGACTTATATTTCCTTTGACAAACAAACTCAAGTGAAGATTTGATTTATTTGATGTATTTTTGGTCAGCTTTTGAATGTTTGTTTGTTTCCTGTTAGTTGTCTTTTTGTTTATTTTTTGATGTTATTGCATTCTAACATGTCTAATGATTTCCATAGGTCGTGTTAATACCTTGCGTGATCAAATTGGGGATTGCATAAGAAATTATTTCTTACTTTCACTTTTTTTTTCTTTAATTTAAAAATATGAACCTGCTCCTGATTTTTATGTGCTATGCGACTGACTGTATCATAAGTTTTAGTTTTTTTGTATGAAAAGATCTATTAAGCTGATGAGGTGAATAGAGAAGAAGTGATAAAGTGATTTTGCATTTCTTTGTCCTCTCACTACAAGAACTGTTTGCTTTCTGTGCATTAGATGACCTTCATGCAAAAATAAAAATACTCAAAGACCACTTTGTATTCATATCTGTATTCGATCTCTCCCATAGAAGCTATAAAATTCCACAATATTCCTGAGTTTTATTTCCACTCATATGTATGCATTAGTTTTGCTTAAACAGGCTATTTCTTTAGAGCTGTGGACCCTGATTCATACACTGTTGATTCGTGACCGATATGACTGTGTTTGAAACAGAGAAACTTCCATGTTTCAGGTTCATACATTTCTACAATTTACATTAAGCCAGACGCTTTTATACAAAAACGGACGTATAAAGTAGGGAAAACATTAGAGCAAAAGAACAACAATGGATAGGTCCATTTTGCTGAGATTTTTCTTTTTGAGGGGTCGGACAGAGACAAGAACTTATTCCAATGCATTGTAACTTTCTTTGGATAAAAACTGGCCTTTTAAATGTTGTATGTGTTTGTGTTCGAAAATCTGTCATGCATGGACTGATTTTATGATAGTTTCTCAAACTTACAAGTTTCTGGGAACTTTCCCTCTGAATTCTTCCTGGAGCTGAAATATGATAGTTAAAGGTATTTTGGAACTCTTTCACACTAGCAAGGTCTTCAGTATTTGATTTTACTGCTCCGTACCGTCTAAATGCAATATAGTTTATATGTATACAAGAACCCAGCAAACATGCCTGTGTGGGCCCACTGGGTTTACTGTGGGACAGTGTGGGCAAACACACCAAACCACAATTGGGACCTGCATGGGTTATCCAATGTAGGGCCCACATGGTTTGCCCATGATGCCCCAGTGGGAGTTTTCTGTGGGCCAGCCCACTGTGGGTTTGCCCACAGAACAATATTGGTGTAGTCAAAGTAATCTTGTGTTCATTGTCAAAAAGGGGTTTTAGACGTATGTTACTTGGTCAATAAAAGATATTGATGTGATCTCCTGTTTCTGACCATACACCTAGTCTAGTGATGGTTCAGCAGGGGTTTCCACCCTAGAATCTGTACCAATTGCCCAAACAAATTTAAAAACTGGTTTAAAAAAATGTTCTTCCACACTAACTTGGCTAAGGATTTATAAAGGCTACATGATTATGTTTGACTGGGACTAACATTTTAAACCTCTACCTCTGTCCCAGCAGAACTTCATCCTCTGCTGCAAATCATCATCATACATTAAAGTGAAAGTGAACTATTTGTCAGATATGGTAACCCATACTGGAAACGTGACCTCTGCTTTTAACCCATCCGGTGACTAGTGAAGACACGCACAGCAAGTGGTGAACACACGTACACCTGGAGCAGTGAGCACCTATCACAGCAGGGCCCGGGGAGCATGTAGGGGTGAGGTGTCTTGGTCAAAGCACAATCGTTACCTGAACCAGCAACCTTTTGGTCAAGTGTCCGACTCTCAAACCATTAGGCCATGATTGCCACTGTGTAGTGTACTGAAGACCATTACACTAAACTCTATAAATGTTTATGGCAGTATTAACATTGAGGGAAACATCAGAGATAAAAACTTAATCTTGATTTTGGTGTTTTTCTGCTTCAGCATTTTTGACCACTAGATGGCGACAGCATATTATTCTACATCTCAATGAAACGATTGCTCATTTTCAACAAATGATCAGAGAATGAATACAAATGATTTCAAAAGTTTACAGGTCTATGAAAATTGACCCTACATAATCAAATCATGGCAGTAAAATAAAAATCAAGCAGAATAAATAAAACTATAATACACACAATAATAAATGTACATTATAAGATTTGTAAAAGAAAGTTAAAGTTTTAATTAATTACTAACCCAGTTTATGATATTCATGAATTCACACTTCACAACCCACAACAGCACAGAATTACAACATCATAATTTAACTGTTATATAACTGTTATCAGTGAAATTTAAAGGATGAATTATATGTCACGATTTCTTACAGATCACAGATGTGCCACTTGCTGTTAAATATTAAAAATGAAACTTCAGTTATTTTCTTCACAATCAAGTTTTGGTGTGAAAACATTTCCATCAGCCCGCAGTCTCCATGTCACTGTTGTGTAAATAAGAGAAGTGTTGAAAACAGCGATCATTGTGTTGCAAATGATTCTGAAAATAAAGACACAAAAGTTCACTAGAATACAGTTGAATACTCATTACAAGATGTTCTCCATCACTCCATCACACCAGATTGGTGTTTTTATACAATTTTAAACTAGACAAAATGCTATTTGGTTGAATAATATGTGGATCTATGCTTCCCAGTCCACCCGCTTCGAATGTAATGTTATCATACGATTGAATGGGCGTTGTCCAGGTATATGGCGAGGACCTTGTTTAGGTCAATTTAGAGGATGTGCTGGTGTTTGCTTCTGGTGCATCTGCCATACATCCATTCTGTTTCAAAGAAACCACAACGATTGAGTGTCTTCATGAAAACCTGAATGCCAGCAGGCGGATGTTCAGAAGCAAACACATTTGCCATCCAGTTAAATCTTCCAGTAGGCCTGAACTATGACCAGTTCTGTCAATTCATGACTGAGGGATTCCTTCAGTCCTCAAACTTTGAGGTAGTTTAGGTCTTGTATGCCTGACTAATTGTTTTCCCAACTGCCCACTACAAGAGGCATTTGTTCTGTGTTTTTAATTTCAATAAACATTTAACAAGTTTGACTGAATGTTTGTTTGATTTCTAACTGGTTGACTATTTATTTGCTAGAAAGACAACTACCCCATACTGTAGTGTTTTTACATTTGGTTTCTTTGTATGGAAATAACAAACACTCAACTCAAACTGATTCAAGACACAGTTGCAGCAACTTGAATAGAAGACCTGCAGAATTTCCCTTCATCCAGATGTCTTACACAATAGTTTGTCTTTCCATTCTGTCTTGACCGCTTCAAAATATGTCTGTCAACTCTTTAGCACAACAAAACATAATGGAGGAATAACAAGCAAAATGAATAACAGATACTTCTTGACAACAATTTTTAATTAAATTGATGCCATTTATCCTTTCTGGAACACACTGGTCTTCTTACAGGATTCAAAGAGAAGTCTGCAGACTCTGCACATAGTGTTGCTCCCTGGCTTAGAAAAATGGACTCCATCACATCACATTTTGATCAAACAGATTTTTATCAAACGGATTTACTGATGATAATTCTTGTTTGCATTTATTTCCGTCATTATGGTAATATTAACAGTTTTTGCAGTGCTTTTCACATCTGCTAAAGCAGAAAAGTTACGGTTGTCATTAATAAGCAAGTTTTGAGGTAACATCACAACAAAATGTCCTGCTTTCAGGTTATTTTATCAATTTATAGGTAATAATAAAGTAATCTGCAGATTTGATAAAACAAAAGTTATTTGAAAAAGTCATTCTAATTTACATTGTAAGTCTTTTTAAAGACACTCTGAACAAATGGAGAGCACTGATATAAAGCCATGATTATAAATGCTATTACCACACCAAATCCAGCCCTATTTCTCTCGGTGTGCTTTAAATATAACATTTAGATAAAAAACATAATGTTTCTGTTTCATAGACAAACATGATGAAGGGGGACTGGACTGTGTAATGGAGAAAAACGAGGATGTTGTCCTAGCTGCTCAGGGTTTATCTGAGGCGCCACTGCCATCCAGGGACTGTCTGACCTTTAGACGTCACTCTGAGAATGACAGGGGTAAAAAACTAAAAACAGTTACTATTCAATTAGCACTTTTAAACATCCGTTCACTTAAAAACAAATCCTTTTTGGTAAATGACCTCATCACCAGTAACAAACTGGACTTCATGTTTCTAAATGAAACTTGGTTGGATGATAGCTGTAGTGCTACAATCCTCAATGAATCTGCCCCCCTCACAGAGGACCTCTCCTGGACTAACAACACTGCAGCACTGGCCAAGAAAGCAGAGCAACCTCTCTACTTCCTCTGCAAACTCAGAAGAGCCAGAGCCCCGACCCCCATCATGTACACTTTCTACAGAGGCACCATCGAGAGCATCCTGACTAGCTGCATCACTGTGTGGTATGGCGCCTGCAATGCGTCCTGCCGCAAGTCCCTTCAACGGATAGTGAGAGCAGCTGAGAAGATCGTTGGTGTCTCTCTCCCCCCCTCCAGGACATCTACAGCACCCGTCTCACCCGCAAAGCCCTCAGCATTGCAGGCGTTCCCACCCACCCGACACACACCTTCTTCAGTCTTCTGCCATCAGGGAGGAGACTGCGGAGTCTCCAGGCGAGGACCAGCAGACTGAAGGACAGCTTCATCCATCAGGCTGTCAGGAAGCTGAACTCCCTCCCGTCCTTGCCCCCCCTCCCCTTTTTAACCCCAAGCAACACTGAACTCTGACACTACGATCCCGCCCCCCTTTACAACTGTGATCCGCACCAGTCACTTTGTGCGTCACTGCAGCAATGATCTCTACCTCATCCAGCATTGTCTGAAATCTACCTCTTCTGACAGTCTGATAAAAAGACTGTTCTTTTTTTTCTTGCACTACTCTCATCAGCACAGTATTATTTTTATTCAACTGGTTTGCACTTTATCTGCCATGTGCCAATTGTCACTTTATCTCTCTTTATTTTTATTTTTTTATTGTTCTACAATGTCCTCATTTGTATATCCATATAGTTTATATGTACATATGGTTAAATCGTATTTTTCTTTATTTCAACGTCTACTGTAAGTGTTTAATGTTATTTGTATACACCAAGGGTATGAGAGTAACGCAATTTCGATTCTCTGTATGTATGTACTGTACATGTGGAAGAATTGACAATAAAGCACACTTGACTTGACTTGACTTGACTTTACTTCTGATCATTTCTGTATTTTCTTATATATATCAATCAGTCCTACAACTGAAAATAGACCAGTCTCTATAAAAAAGAGATCACCAGTGAGCTATTTATGAATGCTATGTCTTTGTCACCGAGTATATCTGCAGACTCTATGGATGATCTCCTCGATAGCTTTAATGCAAAAGTTAAAAATGCCATCGATGCTCCAGCAAAGGTCAAGGTGATAACTGGCAGGAGTAAAGCACCCTGGAGAAACACACCAGAAGTACAAAGCATGAAAATAACATGCAGAAAAGCTGAGCGTATGTGGCGAAAAAACTAACTTGAAGTTCACTATAACATCTATAAAGACAGTCTGCATGCATTCAATGTTGATTTAGGCAAAGCTAGACAGAACATTTTTTCTAACATTCCATTCCATTTTCTACCGCTTATCCGAACTACCTCGGGTCACGGGGAGCCTGCGCCTATCTCAGGAGTCATCGGGCATCAAGGCAGGATACACCCTGGATGGAGTGCCAACCCATCGCAGGGCACACACACTCACTCATTCACTCACACACTCACACCCTACAAACAATTTTTCCAGAGACGCCAATCAACCTACCATGCATGTCTTTGGACCAGGGGAGGAAACCAGAGTACCCGGAGGAAACCCCCGAGGCACGGGGAGAACTTTTCTAACATTATAAACTGTAAAATAAATAACACTCGCACCCTTTTTGCAACTGTAGAGAGACTAACAAATCCCCCTAGTCAAGTTCCGAGGGAAATGCTGTCTGATGACAAATGCAATGACTTTGCAACTTTTTTCCTTCAAAAGATCAGTAATATCAGAATGGAAATCAGCAAAGCTTCATGCGGCAGTCAGGTCAGTCTGACTTCAGTACATCAGAAATTATTAACTTTGTCTGAATTTCAGACAATTGATCTCAAACCCTAAACAGTACAGCATGTTAAGGCGTCAACTTGCAGCCTTGACACACTTCCCACATCCTTTTTCAAAAGAGTGTTTAACTGTTTGGAAGCAGATCTCCTAAAAATAGTTAATACCTCACTGCTCTCAGGATCTTTCTCAGAGTCCCTAAAAATGCAGTTTTTTTACACAGGGCTCAATTCTTGCTCCGCTCCTCTTCAATTTATATATGCTCCCACTTGGCCAAATAATGAAAAGTACCAAATTGCCTACGACAGCTATGCAGATGACACTCAGATCTACCTAGCCCTCTCACCCAATGACTACAGGCCTATTGACTCTCTTTGCCAGTGCATTGATGAAATTAACAGATGGATGTGTCAAAACTTCCTACAGTTAAATAAAAACAAAACTGAAGTCATTGTTTTTGGTAACAAGGATGAAACTAACAAGGTAAACACATACCTTGACTTAAGAGGTCTAAAGACACAAAGTAAGGTAAAACATCTTGGTGTCATTATCAGAGATCCTGATACACACAGACGTGTACGGACATGGATTTCAGAGCAAAAATACGAGTGGGTGTTTTTAGACTGGCTAAAATGCACAACTCCATTGCTTTTACAAGCATGAATTAGGTTGATACGTGGCATATAGATAATTTTTTTTTCAGCTATTGTCAATGTTAATTATTGCACTAAAAAAAAACTACAGTTATTTAAACTTAAATTTATACTTGGACACGTGCCCCAGTACCTCTTCAATGAACTGCCAAAATGACAAAAAAACTGATTTCCTTTGATGTGATGTCGTAAACGAGAGCTTGTAAATTAATTATTAATTTCATTTCTGAAAGAACAGAACAGAAATGTTTTTCTAAACAACAATATCATTTCACAGACTTGACAAACGTTTTTCGGAGACAGGGCTATTAATGATGATCAATCCATATTATTTAGAAACTTACTTTAGGTTACTCATGTTTCCTCAGCCTTGTGTCATCACCCTTGTGCGCCTGCATGCTCCAGTTATTGCAAGGATACACACAGACGTGTACGGACATGGATTTCTGAGCAAAAATACGGCAAGAGTGGGTGTTTTCAGACAGGCTAAAATGAACAACTGTGTTGCTTTCACAAGCATAAATTAGGTTGATACGTTGCATATAGATCATTTTTTCAGCTATTGTCAATGTTAATGATTTCAAAAAAAAAAATACAATTATTTAAACTTACATTTATACTGGGACACGTGCCCCAGTCAAATCGGTCTATGGACACCCCTGACCCTCTTCAATGAACTGCCAAAATGACAAAAAAAAAAAGATTTACTTTTGATGTGATGTAGTGACATCAGATTGTTGACTTGACAGACAAACCAAACAAACAGGTTTAATTGTGTAAATGTAATATCTGAATGTAAATTATGTTTATGTCCAGTCAGAGCCGACATCAGTCATGGGTGTAGTGAGTCATGGAGACAAAAATAATCTCATCCAAAGTTGTTGTTGATCTTTACATTGATGTGTTTGTACATTTAGTTCTGTTCTGCTCCTCATTCAAATGAAGATTGCCTGAAGCTCTCGACTAACAAAAGTGAACTTTAATAAAGTAATTCCACGGTATTCTCAATGTACTAATTGTCTTGCTGCATCAATTCACCATTGGTTCTGTAAAGTTTTAACTGTTGCTCCAGTGTTTTGACCGTTTATTGTTAACAGCTATTTTTCACTGCAGTGCACTGCAAAAGGTTAACTGTCAGTGTTGCCCCTACTGTATTATGTCGCTATGCAATTTAATGCAAGCTGAAAGCAGAGCTGGAAAGTATTTTAAATGCAAAACTTCAACCTGGTTAACACCTCTTATTTGTTTTGTTGGAAGTAATTCATTTGGATTGGTGTGTTACTGTAAGTAACATATCACTGTTTTATGGTGTTGTAATCTTTTTACAGTTTGAGATAAGAGCAGTGTTACAGCTATCATCCTTCTACAAATGCTCAGAAAACACCCAATAGTCACTGAATCAATTAGAGAATTGTTGGTTCTTGGAATCAGTGAATGAAACTCAAGAATGGTGACATTCAACAACAAAAAATGCATGCTGCAATGCATGCTGGGTAACATCAGTACAAAACTCATTCATCTGTTTATCTGAATTAGTTTGATGATTGTCACCATTGTTGAGGTTTGTATCATGAGTGTGACGTCTTGGTGTACCAGTAAATATTTTGGTTTATTTTGGCACAATTTTTTGACTTGTGAAGCAGAACATTCAAAGCAATTTTGAAAGATTCAATTCAACATTATTTATTATTGTTTCTTATTATTATTATTATCTTACAGCTATCAATATAATGTAATTCATTCCAATTTTAACACTTCTTCAACATTAATAACTGGAGGTTTTGTACCTGTAACAGTCGCTTGCTCTCTGGTAGTGCTGGACCTGCATGGGCCTCCTGACCTGGGGACTAAGTGAGGGCCTGCCGTGCAGGGACAGCGCTAAGGGGCCAACAATTTGCCAGTTAATAAAATTCTCACAGCCCTGCCTCGACAGCCTTGCAAGGGTTGAATTGTTTTGTGGAATTTTCTATGTGAAAAAGGTAAGTACAGTGTGGAAATATGTTTATAATGAGGTCACCAAATTGCAAAGTCTAGCAAAACAAGATTAACTTTGTTGTTACTGGGTTGTTGAAATGTTTTGATACCTGGGAAACTTCTTGAGAAGCGCCTTTGGCTGTTTCAAGACAATGAATGATTGAATCTTACAGTCATCTTTCGGAAATGCATAAACACACACAAAATCATGAGCGTACAAAACACTTTTAAGTTATAAAATGTATCATAAAATAACGATTATTTGGAAGAAATCAGTAGCATCAAATATTTGCACAGTTATGTTCAAATGTCCATTTGATACACTGTTACCCAGATAGCAAGACAGCTACCTACAGTCCTAAAAAGGAAAAAAATCGCTCTCACAAACTTTCTCTGGATCGGTTCCATATTTGTGGAATGATCTGCCTGCTGCTACAAGATCAACAGATTCTGTCGCAATCTTTAAGAATCGGCTGAAAACACATCTCTTCTGTCAACACCTGACTGATCATTTCTGATTTCTATATCATTTCTACAATATTTAATAAAAAAAGAAGCATGCTTAGACAAACTAAACTTGGCTCTGTTCACTGGAGTAGGCTGTGTGAGAGATGTTTTTATTGCTCTTATGCTTTTTGTTGTCCTAATGTTGACCCAATTGCTTCTATTGTTTACCCAACTTGTAAGTCGGGCTCTAAATGTAAATGTAACATCACATTCTCACTAACTGGATAATGAATCCATTTTTAACACTGTGTCGGACTCAAATTTCTGTTAATAAAGCATCACAAACTGTTCTCTACACTGAGTGGTTGAAATGATGCTACATGAAATTAACATAGGAGCGGTGTGATCACAGGCCTGAGGGGTATTGCACAAAAGTAGAATAAAGAAACCCAGGATAATTGAACAAGCGCGGCTTGAACTAGTCTGCTCGGCGCATCCTTGCTTACCTCATTCCCCGCCAGCTTCTTTAAAAAAAAGTTGCCAGCCTAAGCCAGCGTTTTTTAACATTTTCACCCAAACTTAATGGCTCACAGCAAATTTTCTGTAAAGAATATATGGACAAACAATAAACAATATGTCAAATTAAAGAACAGTCTCAGCTTTTAGACAAAAGAAACCATATTCTTTTATCTTCATTTGTTTGTTTTTTATTACTCTGTAGATGTGGGTAGATTTCTTCAAGAATGCATCACTTTGATGAAACAGCTGAGATAATTTTTTTTCAAAGATTCCGCCCAGATTCCACTCAGAACTATCATTAAAAACCACCAAAACATATATGTTCTAGGTTCTGGGATTCTGTAATTTTTCCCAAAGGTGTGTAATGGCGCAACTTGCTGTATAACAGTACAAACACTCCATCCATCCATCCATCTTCTTCCGCTTATCCGGGGCCGGGTCGCGGGGGCAGCAGTCTAAGCAGGGATGCCCAGACGTCCCTCTCCCTAGACACTTCCTCCAGCTCTTCCGGGGGGACACCGAGGCGTTCCCAGGCCAGCCGGGAGACATAGTCCCTCCAGCGTGTCCTAGGTCTTCCCCGGGGTCTTCTCCCGGTGGGACATGCCTGGAACACCTTCCCGGGAAGGCGTCCAGGGGGCATCCGGAAAAGATGCCCGAGCCACCTCAACTGGCCCCTCTCGATGTGGAGGAGCAGCGGATCTACTCTGAGCTCCTCCCGAGTGACCGAGCTTCTCACCCTATCTCTAAGGGATCGCCCGGCCACCCTGCGGAGAAAGCTCATTTCGGCCGCTTGTATCCGCGATCTTGTCCTTTCGGTCATGACCCACAGCTCATGGCCATAGGTGAGAGTAGGAACGTAGATTGACCGGTAAATCGAGAGCTTCGCCTTGCGGCTCAGCTCCTTCTTCACCACAACAGACCGGTACAGCGTCTGCATTACTGCAGAAGCTGCCCCGATCCGTCTGTCAATCTCCCGTTCCATCCTTCCCTCACTCGTGAACAAGACCCCCAGATACTTGAACTCCTCCACTTGAGGCAGGAACTCTCCACTTACCTGAAGTGAGCAAGCCACCCTTTTCCGACTGAGAACCATGGCCTCAGATTTGGAGGTGCTGATTCTCATCCCAGCCGCTTCACACTCGGCTGCAAACCGTCCCAGTGCATGCTGAAGGTCCTGGTCCGATGGGGCCAGCACGATGACATCATCCGCAAAGAGCAGAGATGAAATCGTGTGGTCCCCAAACCCGACGCCCTCCGGCCCCTGGCTGCGCCTAGAAATTCTGTCCATAAAAATTATGAACAGAACCGGCGACAAAGGGCAGCCCTGCCGGAGTCCAACATGCACCGGGAACAAGCCTGACTTACTGCCGGCAATGCGAACCAAGCTCCTACTCCGGTCGTACAGGGACCGGATGGCCCTTAGCAAAGGGTCCACCACCGGGTTCGGGGATTGCCGCCTCGGCAGGCACCGGAGACCTTACGGCCGCAGCTCCGAGTGGCTGCGTTGACAATGGAGGTGGAGAACATGGTCCACTCGGACTCAATATCTCCAGACTCCCTCGGGATCTGGTCGAAGCTCTGCCGGAGGTGGAAGTTGAAGATCTCTCTGACAGGCGATTCGGCCAAACGTTCCCAACAAACCCTCACAGTACGTTTGGGTCTGCCGAGTCTGTCCAGCTTCCTCCCCCGCCATCGGATCCAACTCACCACCAGGTGGTGATCAGTTGACAGCTCCGCCCCTCTCTTCACCCGAGTGTCCGAGACATACGGCCGTAGGTCAGATGAAACAACTACAAGGTCGATCATCGACCTCCGGCCTAGGGTGTCCTGGTGCCATGTACAAACACTGATTGCCGTAAAAACTCTTCTTTGGCGGGGAACCGTCTTATTTTAAATAACGAGATAACTTGTCAATGGCGGAGAAAGAGTTAATTTGTTGCACGTTTGCTAAGCAAGGATGACAATGCGAAGCTAAGTCCAGGCAGGTGTAATTACCGCACGGCATTCTTAAATAGACCTCGCGAACATTATCACCAATGGCAACATGGATAAAAGTCACGCTTCATACTTCACGGCCGCTGAACAACAGCTCCTGATGGAGTTCTATGAAGAGGTGAAAGATAGCAATAGCGGACCGGCTTAATTCCGTAAGATGTCCAAAACTGTACAGTTACTAAAAAGTGCTCCACTGGAACTGTCATAATTAAGCAATAAATAAAGGATTAAAGGAATTACTTTTGAAGTCCACTAATCAACTAATACAAACAATCAATTTTTCTCATGTTAGGTTTTTATCAATTTTATTTTTCTATCCTTCATAAAGAACAAGCTTGTCTGGCAATAAAAGGACCTGGCAGCAAGTTAAAATTAAATATGAGGACATTTTGCAGGGTGGTAAGTGACTTTAAAGTAGATAACAGTGGACCAATGAGGTGAATAGATTAGGTGTCTGGTGACATGTTGAATGTCTGTATGATTGTAGCAGTTAAAAAAAAGCCCATAGAACTGGCACATGGGGCGGCCCACCAGTAAATCTATGTTTTGTAATCTCAATTACTGCAAAAAAACACATATTTATGAAACCTCTGATGGCAATTTGACAAGAAGTCTACATTAGCATAGCAACATAACACTTGGTCTGAGTAATAATGCTACCACTTGAATCAATATAAAAAGACTGTTGCAATAACAAACAACCAACAGATTTAAATGAAAAATGACTATACATGTAATATTTTAATACAGGATAATTCAAATGATGGAGCATACTAAGAAAGCCCATGGACATGCTGCAAATCAATCATGTGAGAAAATCCTCACAGGATTGAGGGTGGAAATACAGGTGAATCACTAGGATTAATTTTAGCCTGGTCTGGAGCAGGCTAGCTGCAGAGAATAAATCACCATTGTAACTTGGCCGGGTTAAGTTTGAGCTGC
Organism: Triplophysa dalaica; assembly: GCF_015846415.1. Lineage (NCBI taxonomy): Eukaryota > Metazoa > Chordata > Actinopteri > Cypriniformes > Nemacheilidae > Triplophysa > Triplophysa dalaica. The sequence continues at coordinate 27,126,396 of NC_079546.1, read as the reverse complement.
TTTCTTGCAACCGACTTGAGGCTAAATTCAGCCAGGATAACAAACATATCCCGACTTAATCCCTTATCTTGTTTTTGTGCAATACCCTCTGTTCACACGTGCTCTTAGTTTAGCTTAGTTTAGCTTAGTTTACTGAACACCACATACAGTTAATTGATGTTCGTATGTGTAGATTTCTTTAATTTTCCATTACTTATCAGTCATTCTTCGGGAAATGGACACATTATGAAGGCTTGTCAAAGATATGGAGAAATATTGAGTTCCTGTATCACTCAGTTTGCCAAGTTTCATCCAAACGGGTAGGGGAGAGTGGGGTAAAGTGGGGCGGTTTTTTACAGTTGCTCCCTTCTATGCGAGCTAAAATGATATATTAGTAAAATTTACACATTTCACATTCATTCAGGATGTTTCATAGCAATGGAAATTACCAGAATATATTCAGGACGAAGGGCAGTGAAAATGTGATATTTTTAAAAAGTGGTCTTGTGTCTCACTTTACCCCAGCTTAGGGGTAAACTGAGACAGACCAGAGAAATCAAGGGGGTAAAGTGAACCAGCTGGGGGTAAACTGATCCACTAACTTTTTCCACTCTGAAAAGACCATAACAACACATGTTGTAACATTTAGAATCCTGACAGCTAGCTTGACAACCACACATTCCAGAACTAATGTTGGACTATTAAACGAATCATGGCGATTGGTCAATTAAGCACATTATTTTTCTAAACACTTGAAAGTACAGCAACTCTGAACAAAATCAAATACAACATAATATAATTCAAAATGTTTTAATTAACATTCAAATGACAGATAGAACCAGTTAGATTAGAACACAGTCTGGGGGTCAGAACAAAGGACCCTTAGAGCCAGCTAGTGTCTGGGGTCAGAGCAAAAGACAATCAGAACATACTAGAACAGCCTGGGACTAAGAACACATAACTAGATCAACCTGGATTAGAACATCAGCCTATTGTCATACTCTACAACTAGGCCTACTCTACATTGCAGCCCTGAAGGTTACAGGGAAAGATGAAGAGTTGCTCTCTCCGTGTGGTTCCTCCAGGCCTTTTAGGTTGAGACAGCTTCTTCACCACATCACTTTTAGGAACATGTGCCACATCATTTTCCTTTATAGCAAACGTGGGTCTCTCCCACACTTTCGTGTTTACCGTGTTAGAAATTGTGCAAGTATTTCGTGATCCTCATCTTTCTCAACCATGCCAATGTAACGGACGCTCCTGTGTTTGGTTGCAAGGTTAACTATGACAAAGTCACCCACGGACAGATCTGTGTTCCCTGAATCACTGCTCTCATCCTCAGAGCTCTCTTCGTCAGACACATTATCATTTACATTACATTTACATTTAGTCATTTGGCAGACGCTTTTACCCAAAGCGACTCATTTCTTACAGGGACAATCCCCCTGGAGCAACATGGAGTAAAGGGTCTTGCTCAAGGACACTGGTGGTGGCTGCTGGGATCGAACCAGCAACCTTTGATTTACCAGTTCAGTGGTTTAACCCACTAGACCACCATCTCACATTATCAACTGGGACAGGGACATCACTCTCCTCAGAGCTGCTAACTATGATTTTCTTTTTGCTTGCTTTCGTTTTCTGTTTTCCCTTTTCTTTGCTATTTTTCTTTTCCCCTGCCATTTTCTTTTGTCTTTCTTTATACGCCTTTTCAATTGCCTGCTTCTCAGGAGTATCAGTTAGGATGGCTGTCTTCACACACTTTCGTTTGGTTTGTTTTCTGGGGGGACATTTGGGAAGTGGTAGGATTTCACGAGGAGACACATATCCAGGTTGCCTGGGAACACATTGCACATCTGAGTCAGCTGGCGAGGCACATCCATGTGAACCATGCACAGTGGATGGATTAGCATCCGCAAGTGAATTATCTGCTGCGGGTGGTTCATCTGAAGGTGGATCATCTGCAGGGGGTGGATCATCTGCAGTGGCAGGGTGCAGCTCAGGGTTTGGCCGGTCTGACACCATGGATGGTGCAAACGCTTCATCAGGGAAAATTTCTCCGTTATATGGGAAAATCCCAGTGGACCTAAATCCAGAAGTGATGTTTCGTGGTGTCACTGCTGACATGAAAGCCTCCTTCACAAATCCTGCAATCTGGTAGATCGAGACTGTTTTGCCAGGGTTTGGTCTCATCCACCCATCAAGAGCTCGGCTGTATTGGGTCTTGAATGGGCCATACACGGTCACGTCGAGAGGCTGATTGCGATGGGATGTGTGGGGTGGGAGGGTGAGCAGAACAATACCGTTGCTCTTGGCCATTTCTACTGCCTTGAGTGAGATGTGAGCCTTAAGATTATCCAGGATTAGCAGCATGGGATGGTCAGGGTTTTAGTTAGTGTGCTTTATCAGGTTATCAAGGAACTCAGCCCAGGTGTCTTCATTCATCCATGCAGGTGCTCCTGGAGGTGCTCCTATAATGAAGCAGTCCTCAAACTTAACTCTGGGGAAGATAAACATGGGAGTTATGGCATTCCCAGTAGCATTCACTGCACACACGACAGTCACCAGTTCTCCTCTTTCAGCCGATGTGACAGAACCAACTTGTTTTTTTTCCTTTCTCTGTCACAACCTGAATCCAACAGAACGTTTATAATTAATGGCATGTTCAATCAGTAGGCTACTACTGGTCTAATGGTACATCGTACTTTTCAGTCCATTATTTTTTTTCAGTTCACCACATTACTAAATGATGTTAATGGATGACTATAGATTAACAAAGTTCGGGAGAAGCCAGAGCATATAATTAAGACCGGCTGGTTCGCAATCAGCAATCATAGACCCTACCCTATCAGCTTAAGCGAACCAGCACATAAGTAGAGAAAGATTCTTACCTGAAGCCATCTCTAAAGGATTACACATCCCACCACCTCCCCTGCTCCTCTACTTGAGCTCTTGTCGATAGCAGAACTCCGGGGGGTGAGTTCTGGGTTGGGCCGTTTCCGAGCTCGGCGCACTCGCCCCTATTGGGGGGCCGGAGCGTACCGGGATCGGATGGAATCGGCGAGCTCGGAACCTGCTCCCCGGACAGCACGCCAAACACGCATACTTTTACTACTCCTGCTATCTTCATTATCTGCTCAGGTGAACTCGTGAATAGCATTCGTTTCAGCATTCTGTCAATAGCTAGCTGGTCATTATCACAAGCCACTCAGTATCAGTCTGGTGCTCTCTAGTGTATCATGTGTAGGTTAGGCTACCTGCTGTGGCTTTTGTACCGTAAAGACGCTTGTTTCATCCACATTGTAAATCATGGGTGGAGGGAATGTATGCCTGTTAAAGATGAGAGGCAAGAGAAGAACCTTATCAGAATCTAAACCAAATCTTACAGGTGAAGCCTCCAAAACACATTAGCATCTAAAGAATTAATGCTGTGACCTGTCCATCACTACAGCCAGATTGTCAAAGAACTCCCCGACTGTAGTTTTATTGAAGGCTGTAGCCCTTGCCAGGGATGTTGCTTCTGGAGTTCGGACAGAGAGAGGGCGACGTGCTAGGAAGCTGCCAAACCAATCTTCACCTAGAGTAGACAATTCATTATTAGCAATACGATTTAGCTTTGTGGCAAGATCATTTGGCCTTAGTTAACCTACAGAATCACACCACATCTCTTGCACACCCTAGCCTACCTGCACATTGTGTCTTGGTCCAATTGGCAGGGACAGGGATATTATTTTTCTCTGCTGGCACTTAACTGGAGGAAGGCCATGGAACTGTTCATCTAGTTGTTTCAAGTGTTTGGCAAGCTCCTCCTCCATCTCATCTGTGAATATTCTCTTTGCCTCAGCTACTGCACCCCAGGCTACTGATTTTACTTCCCCTTTCTGTTTTTTCTTAATAAATCTTAGGAGGCTTGACTTATCAATATTTCTATCCCTTGCAGCTGCTCTTAGAGACTTCTTTCCTTCCTTGACCTCAGCGGCTGCAATCTCCATCTCCTCAAGGGGTGTTTTTCCCTAGGTTGTCTTCCTGGTGTATTGCCTTGGCATGGTGTTTTTTCTGCAATGTTTATGACATTAAAAATAAAACATAGGTAATGTAATATTACATTAACATATGTTTTAGACTAAACTGAACTTGTGCCTCATGTCTCACTTTACCCCACAGCATTTGTCTCACTTCACCCCACTGCCATATTTTAGAAAAAAACTATCTCTCTTAGAAATTCAGGCTAATCTTCAGCTAGGATCATCACAAGGTTTATATGTTGGTAGTTCATCAACATGTGTGATGTAGGAAACAGCAACAGGAGATACAAAATGAAGCACAACAGCTACAGCAAGACAAGAGACTTCAAACAGGTACATGGTATCGTATACAACTTACAATGAACGCGCACAGGACAATGAAACATGAGGACTCTTTTTGGGGAACAAACATAGGATGATTAATAGGAACCAGGTGACACATATCAAACACTAAGGGAAGGCTAACGAGACTGAAAGGGCAGGGACACAGACGAGACTCGGGGAGAGTATTGAAAGCCACAAGGTCAAAACGTCTCTTCCCACATGAAACAGAGGATCCTGTATGGTTCCACCTCTAGACCACGAAATACCTGACAAGGTGAGGTGGAATCATAACACTCTCCTTCATGGTCAAGGGGAGTTTTGAGGGTTTTAAAAACATAATGGTCACATGACCACGAATGTGTTCCGTTGCCTAGATACAGGGGGTGTCTCACATTACCTGATGTCTCGCTTTACCCCACTCTCCCCTATATAATGAGATAAAATTGTCCATCTGTCTCCAAAGTCTCTACATCAAGTGCACTGCCCTTATAAGTGAGTAGGGAACATATGCTATTGGAACGCATGCAAAGCAGTTTCACAAACTGTGCATTACTAATTATAATGTTGTTAATAACGTTTAGTTTCTTTTACAGTTCGATCGATTCACTTAAATCAATAAGACATTGAAAGAAGCTGCAGGGATTACTTTTATGTTGCCTCTATCTGTACTCTGAACTTTTAAAGACATGAACCATTAAAAACATTGGACCACAGATAAACATCTTTATTGTTCTACCTAAGAAATAATGTAACATACATCTTGGATGGCTTGAGGTTGTGTAATTGATCAGCCACCTCCTCTAAAGATATGACTGTTAATGCTAATCCAATGCAATTTAAGTTACAAATGTTTTGCATTCTTTGCATGCAGTATTTTCGGCTCTTAATTATTACTTTCTGCATTGTTGGGCCTATTACAAATGATTTAACAATGTTGGAAGTGCTCAGATGGTTTTCACTTGAACACCGAACTCATGATAGACAGACAGACAGACAGACAGAACAACACATTGAATGGTTACTTTGTCTGAGTTGTAACCAGTTATAAACTTCATTAGAAAGGTAAACATGTATTTTGTTATTTAGCTATTCTTTCAACATAAATCTCCAAATTTGATTATTAATAATTTTTTCTAATTCATTAAATAACACCGCCTAAAAAGTAACGAGTAACTAGTACACTGAGTTATTTTGTATACATAAAGAGCGCTAAAGTTACAAAAAGTGCGTCTCCTTACTGTGACTACAAACTGATGTTGTATTTTCACAAATTTGTAAAAATATATAAAAATGATTTGAAATGTATGTGGATTGTCAGAAGGATACTCCATCTCCTCAATAGGTCTGTTGTCAATCGTCCCTCGACTGTTGTAAACGAGAGTGCTGCTCAGTAACATAGCAGGACAGAAGATATTGGTGTCATGTTTAGGGTCCCCCTGTCAGAGACAATCATTGGGTGTTGGAAAAAAATTAAATCTCAAACATTGTTTTTGGACTACAAGACACAACAAGACGTTGTTCTAGCAAAACAAGATTAACTTGTCTCTTATCTGTGTTGTTGAAATGTGTCGATACCCGGGAAACGTCTTGAGAAGCGCCTGGGGCTGTCAGCAACAGTAATTTTGGGGAGATGCATACACACACACAAAATCATGAGCATACAAAACACTTTTAAATTATAAAATGTATCATAAAAGAAGGATTATTGGGAAGAAATCAGTATCATAAAATATTTGCAGTTATATACAAATGTCCATTTGATACACTTATAGCAAGACAGCAGCTGAAAACCATTGAATCAATGTTAAAAAACAGTGATTTGTCAATGTTATAATAATTGCTTTAATATCAAGGTTTATGGTACACTTTTAAGACTGAGGCGGTACTCGTCACTTGTGCAACAAATTTATTTCCCTGCAAGAGATATGAAAAACCCCCAGTTTAGATCGTAACCACTGAAGCGTGCACACTCGAACTCTCTCATCACATACTGAACGCTACTTACGCTATTCTAGCATCAGCTTAACCTACCACAGAAATGTTTTATTGAATTTATTAAATATGTGACATTTTACATGGCTATGGGGATGAAACCACAATGTGGTTTTAAAGGGTTAATGATGTCTCTGTACTGTGCATTTTGTAATCACGTTTTTTATTGCCCATTAAAACAATAAATAATGAATGACTTTATCAATTTGCCTAGTTATATTTGGATAAATAACTGAAGTTGTAAGCAAATGTATTAATGTCTATTTTTATTGTAAAATTGGTTATTAAACAATGAAATGCTTTATTGGTTTACACACAACTCTTCCCGTCCTCCATACACCGCGGTCTTGCTTATAAAAGTATTTAACTACGGAAAAAGCTACAATGTTTTAACAGTAACTAAACTACCATCAACCTACAGACAAATAAATAAAGTTAGTAGCGTTGCTACTTGTAGTTAGCTACTCCCCAACACTGATACAATTTCTGCGGTTAATTCAGCTGTAACTTTGCTAGCTAATGTATGTAAAAAAGGTCTAAATTTTACGCATTTGGCTGACGCTTTTATCCAAAGAGACCTGCTGTATGTACTGAAAATTTTGCAAAAAATGCCACAAATCACAAATTTGCACTGCCTATTACAGTATGTCATTTCTCAATCGATATACGTTAAAGTGGCAATCTGTACGTTCTTCTGAGTAAAAATGAACTTAAACCAATCATTAAGCAAGAACATGAAAGAACAGTGTTTAAAACTTTCTCACTACCCTTGCTGGATTCACCAAGGAAATCTTGCTATAACGTTTTTGTAATTTTCCCTGTAGGGTCGTCTTTTCCCCGTAATCCTTATTTGGTGTCTTTCGTCTGTTCGTCATTTTGTCACATTTGTGAACAGAACGAAGAGGATCCGGCTGCTGGGTATGATTTTATACCACTTTGTGTATTATTTATGGCGGCATTTACTACTTATACTTTTTAAACCCCAAGCAGCGCTGACATCTGGGGATTCATCAGGTGTGAAAAACAAGAACACATTGATGAGAGCTTACAAAGAAAAAGGGAATGTGATAAGAAATAAAATTGGCGAGGCATTGACAAGGCATTTCAAAGCAAACACGATACCTTGCACATGATTATAGGACATTGTGTTCAAATATCCCAAAAATTGTCCAAAAAACAGAGGGATCAAAACAACATATTTTCTCTTCAGGCTCTAAAGGGTTAATTCAGGTTTCAAGTTTCAGGTCAGTGAAATGTCTGATTCTTCTTGTTGGATAATAATCTTTTACTCAGGAATGGGAGTGTCTCTTTTGAGAAGCTAACCCCCTTTAGGGCACTATTTAAGCTGAATCTTTTCAAACAATTTTACCTTCTGACTTCTTCCACACAAGCTGGCCTAGAAGAAACTGCAGTTGACCATGTAAGTATTTCCGTAGGCACTTCATTTCAACTTTATTTTATTTAGTTTAGGTCACTTGATATAAATGGTTTCTCTGAACATTTTAATCTGAAGGGGTGTGCGCAAAAATATCATGTGCCAACCAGTAAATTTGAATTAGAATTTTACTAATAAAACTGTTTTTAAAATGCATGTCTTGGACTGAATGTTGAATAAAAGAGCCTAGAATTGGTCAAGAAGCTGGCTGAAAAAATGCCAAGAGTAAATTTTATCAAATGCTAGGCTTGTCTAGGCTACTGTAAAGTTGCTGAAAGTAATACAGTTTGAATGAGAATGTTGTACTCAAATGTGGGGAATTGTGTAAAAGACCACAAACTTTTGAACATTAGTTTAGTAGTAGAAAATGTTGAATAAAAAATCTATGAATTCTAAATGTATTATTATATTACAGACACATAGAGACATCGGTGATGTGCTTCATTTACCCTATAATATTAATCTCTGATTCATTTTTCAGATCTTATAACTTCAACAATGTCCTTTCCAACAACTGTGAGTTTAATTGGTGGCCAAGGAGGTCAGCACTTTTCATTTACCGGTGAGACAAATGGTGCCAGTTTAGAAAAGATCGGGGTTTGGGTGGGGGAATGGCAAGTGAAAGCTGTCAAGGTCTGGCTTTCTGATGGGAGAAACCAAACCTTTGGAAATCCAGCTGGACCTTATCAAGAGTACAAATTCCAGCCAGGTGAGAGTTTCACCTCGTTGTCCCTGTGGGGAAATGGAGCTGGAACGCGTCTTGGGGCCATTCGTTTCAAGACCACCCTGCAAAAGGAATTCTTTGTGAAAATGACAAGCTGGGGATTAAAATCAGAATACCCTATGGATGTTGGCTCTGGATATTGTCTGGGTGTTCAAGGAAGAGGTGGTTCAGACATTGATAGTATGGGATTTGTGTTTCTCAATGATATTGAATCGGTAGTGCTTACTGATGTCAAATATCCCACTATTAACCAAATGATACCGAAGGTGGCAGTGGAAGAAATCAAATCTGTTGCTTACACAAATGAGTCATCCATCAGTCAAAAGCAAAAAATTGAAAGCTCAAAAAAAATATCCAAGACATCCTCATGGTCTCAAAGCATAAGCTTTTCGTCAACAATTTCGCTGGAAGTAAAGGCTGGTATTCCAGAAATTGCTGAAGTATCAACAGGATTCAGCTTTACCATTGGGGCAGAAAGCAGTTATGGAGGGGAGCATACGGAGGAGAGAACAGAAACGGTGTCATCTGAAATAGAAATTCCACCCGGGAAGAAGGTTGTTGTTGATATCGACATTGGCAGATGCAGTTTTGACCTGCCATACACTGGCACAGTGAAAATAAAGTGCCGGAATCAAAGTGTGTTACAATATGAAACCAAGGGCAAATACAAAGGTCTTACTTACACTGAAATAAAGGTTCATGCTAAAGAGTTTAAACTTTGATAGCTAAAACGATTGAGAAATCAAATATGATTTAATTTGATCTATTATTTGATTATCAGTGATCACACATGTTTTGTTTGATTTTAATTTTTCTTGGGTGTTGGGAATGGGGAAGTGTTTTATTCTGTTTAATTTTGGATCAAAGTTTCAATCTCTTTCCAAAAACAGGGACAATTCTCTATTTTTGTGAATAAATATAATAATTTTATTGTGTTTTAAATGCTTTGTTGTCAGGAAACTTTGTGTACAATGTCACATCCCATTGTATAACAAAGAAAATTCCACATGCATCAACAAGAAAAAAACACTTAAGAGAGTACTTAAACATCACACACAAATGTATACTACACATAGTTTACATTTCCATAGGACGTTACCGTGCATTTAAAACAAAAAACATATAAAGTGAATTTTTGTGTGAAAATGTTAAAGGATGACCTTAAAGTGACAGTCTTTATATTGCTTTACAATTTTTAGATTTTGACATTACATCTATATTCATAAAAAAGCACTACAAAAATAGGTTTGCTCTTTGTGAACCTGCATTCATGAATGTGACATTCACACCAAAATAAAATATATAATAAAGCAAACACCCTTTAAAAATTCATCCTTGATGTAATAACCTAAATCACGTTTTAATGTTAGGAAAACTTTTTTTTTATATTATCAACAATGGAAGCCACATTAGTCCAAAAATGTTGGTTATGTTGGCAGGACCAAATCAAACGAGAGATTGTTTCAGCGGATATTTCCTTAACTTTATTTGCTGGAGGGACATTTGAGCTAATGACCAAACTTGAGTCCAATTTACATTATTAAAGAAATTGTTCCAGTAGAAAATAACAGAAGGTGTTGAGATATTCTCTTTCAAAAGAATCAATTTTGTAGTTGATAGGCAAAAGGCATAAATTGGAGATATACATTACATTTAGTCATTTGGCAGATGCTTTTATCCAAAGTGACTTACAGTGCACTTATTACAGGGACAATCCCCCTGGAGCAACAGGGAGTAAAGTGTCTTGCTCAAGGACACACTGGTGGTGGCTGCTGGGATCGAACAGCAACCTTTGATTTACCAGTTCAGTGGTTTAACCCACTAGACCATGTACAGAATAGCAGAATAAGCAGAATATGGACACCTATAGGTATGGTACACCTTATATTATTTTACTGGAACAGGTATCTTATATCTTGAGATGAAGTCTGCAAACATAAATAAGGACTGTTCATTATTAAATGACTGACTCTCCAATGACAACCCTTCACTAAACCAATTGTGAAAAACAGGCTTATTTTTATACAAAAAACTGGCATTATTCCAGATTTAAAAAAATTGTTGGGAGAAGTTGTGTTTATAAATAAGACGCCAAATAGCAAGTACTTGTTGGTAAAATTAAGAAAGTTTTCCTATTTTATAAGTACACATTAAAAGAAATTCTAAGCCACCCAGGTATTGAATTCCAGATAATGTTTTAGCCAATTTATTTTAAAGTCACTGTTTAGAGAGCCAATAAAAATAGTCAATAAATTTCAGACCACCTTTATCATATGAATTTAATATTAAAGGTTTTCAGGCAGGTGCAGAGGGGGAGGCTTTGGGGGCTTGAGCCTGCCCCCTGTTCTTCTTCAAAAGGGTGAGAAACACAGCAAATCCAGGTGTTTTCTGCAATGTAAAAATAGTCAGAGTTATCCCCAGAATGTCTCTATACCTTTTTCAATGTTTGGGCTATGAAGTAAATACTTTAATTTCCATTGTTACTGCTACATTATAGGGCATCACAGACTAACTGAATAAAAGATGCAAATATAAATAGCTCTGTGTCTGTAACACCCACAGTATCCGCTCTGACCACACCCTGTGCACCAGCGCCTCTTCAAACACTTCCCCGCACTCTCTCACCAGACTTTTAGTTATGACCTCCAATTCCCAGAACTCAGTGCACTCACTCATCATCATGGATAACAGTCACACCTGCACGCAATCATCCACACCACATATAACCATCACTCTCCCATTCATCATGGTCAGGTCTAGTTATTTTAATGTTACCGAGATACTTAGCCTCTGACTCCCGTGAATGTATATTGTTTAATATACCCGTGGATGTTCCTTATTTACTGTTCCTGTGGATGTTTAGCTGTACCTTATAGGGATGTCTAGATGAAGCCTCGTGAAGCTATGAGGCTTTTCTCTAACTGGATCGAGAAAAGATTTGAAGTGTTGGAGTATCAATTACAGTGACATCTAGTGGATCATAAAATGTACAACAGTCGTCTGGGAACAATCTGTGATGAAGCCTCACTGGATGGAACACCTCATTGATGTAATTGTTCTCTGTAGTGTACAAATAAAAATCATATGCTGATGATATTCTTGTACTATAATATGGCAATTCCTGTTAATATAAAAGTTATTATAAGTCAATGTGCGTGTTGTAGGTCCCCAGAGTAAGTGAGAATATGACATGTAATTGACTACTATCTGTAATGTGTAATAACATTGCCTGTATCTTGTATAGGAGACTTTATAAACGTAATGTCAGAAAGACTAATTCATGGATTATGTGGTTATTAAATGTGCTTGTGTAGCTGGGTGAAGAAGAATGTGGGCCCATAAGAGACTATTTTACTGGTTTTTGGAGTCTGGTGTACACAGGAACTGCAGTGTCATCAGATATAGATGAGGAAACACATGTTTTTCTTCTTTCCAGTATTATAGTGGATCATGGGTTCTGGGTATGTTAGTTTCCTTTAGGTATCGATCAACCTCTATTACCGCATCAGCTTTGGCATTGCAGGTTTTTTTACTTTGGTCCACAGCACAATCTAGCGGGTGCCATAGGTTTCCACCTGAACAATTTGAAGGACAAAATGTTAATATGACAGGAAATGTAAATGCATCATTATATTTATGTCATGAATTATTCATTAAAGTTATATATCAAAAAAATAAAAAAGATATAAACTTGAAGTAGTTGCAGCCTGTTGACTTGTTGCCTGTTGAGATGATGTTTCTGTTGAAACTAACAGCTTCAGTCATTTTATTTTGATTAAGGAATCCAAAGGTTTTAAACATTTTAACATTAATATGAACGTTTCAACTGCTGAATAAATACCTGTTCCCTATCAAAAGCTACACTCGATGCTGCGTTTCAAACGCTATGGGAGAACAGTCTTTGTTCGACCGGTTGTGAACCACATGTGTCAAACACGCCAAAAATTATTTTGGCTTTAAATAACCTCGGCAGGTGACGTGACTAATTACACCCACACCTGCCGGTTATAAATACGCGTGAATGCGGACGCGTCATCAGGTTATTTTGTCTTCAAGGACCGCTTTGTGTGTGCATGTGTTGTGAGGGAGAACCCAATAAACATTTGGACGTTTAGTGACCGTTGAAAAGACGTAATTCCGACACGTCCCGTCACGGTTGAAAAATAGTTCCAAAATGAAAGTTGAACCGACGTCTTTGACGTCATCTGAACGTGATTTCCACGTCTTTTCTGCCCGTCCCTGGACGTCCAAATGTGTCCGCTTCCGGACGTTTATTACTAGATGTGTAGCTGCTTAATGTAAGGGTATATATAAGAATGCGTTTAATATAATCATACTCGCGTTGTGTAACATCGTGCAAGGCAAGCAATTATGTCTAAAGGTTTACGTGTCTTAAATTGACTTAAGTTCTAAAAAGGTCCAAAATCGGTCCGGTCTGACCTGAACGTCTATAAAACGTTTCAATCACGTGTACATCACAAATAATAACACTTTATATGTGGACTTAAGCAAAATTAAGTGTCTTAATTTAGCACATCATATTTTATAGTGAACATCACATTTTTTAATTGTCTTCCATTTGTATTACAGCTACTATTCAAACAAGAAAATAAAAATAGTAGAATCTCGATAGCAATGGAGTTTAACATTGATGTTCAGCAGCCATTAATAAAACATGAAAATGACAAAAGTACAGTATTACAGAAACACATTTGAAACTACTTAAGTCCATTTTTTTCAAAATGTTAACTCATTTTCTTGGTCCCCAACCACCGGCTCTGCCAGGAGTGTGATTCATGTGTTCCACCATTGATGCATGGAAGTCAGAGCTATGGCACTACCAAATTATTTCCTAACAGTCTTGTATTACTGTTCAAACAGCCATAAAACAAGTATCCATCAACCCCAGTGTGCTTCATGTGTTCCGCCATTGCTGCATCAAAGTCTGAATCTGTTGCATTTGGGCTACACCTGTTCACAGCATCTGAGTGAGACAAAAGAAGATGAATATTAAAAAAGTAGAAAAAAAATCAAAGGCAAAATTTGAGGTAAATTACATGAATGTATTTAGAAAAAGTCAGATTATCACACAACTAAATTTAAAATACATACAAGATTGTAATTAACATGTATTATTCTTCTCTAGAATAACCGAATGTCAAAAAGTTACAAATAACACTAGAATAAACGTATTTACGGGTAGCAAAAGCACCTGATGAGTACTTTACTCCATGCTGTTCGTTTTGAAAGATGAACTTCAGCAAATAGCTGGTATTCTTGATCATGGCAAGTCTTCATCTTCTATGAAGAGTCTAGATTGTGACAAAGAATATATGTTAGATTAGTGGTGCCCTTGAGAAAGACCCTGTAAACTTTGTAAAAGTGGTATTTCTGGTAAAACCTGATGTTCTTACAGAGAAGTCCACTAAATAGAGTAAAGAAAAATTACATAAATGAAAAAATAGACAAGGAACAAGAGATTTTTGCAATGTCATAAGGCCAACATTTCCTTGAATTACATAGTATAGCTTTAAATGGCTTCTTTTTAAGTTGACCACCACCCCTCATAATGAATTTCACCATAAATGCATTTAACGTGATTCTGTGAAATATAAATGACTCAGGATTACTTCACCTCAGAAAAATTACAGTTTGTTTCCAGATTTGTTGCCATCACTATGGTTCTTTTGTTAACTACCCAAATATATGTGTATACACAGAGAAAAAGAAAAACAAACAAACACAAACTAACATCCACACAAACACACACATTCTTTGTCACAATTCTTTGCCATGTTCCAGAATGCCAGCTATTCGCTGAAGTCATCTTTAAAACCGAAAAGCATGGAAAATATTCCTTTGGAATCCTGAAAGAAAAATCTGTTCATTAATATGTACACACACCTGGACACATGACTACACCTAAACTGAATGTGACACTTGCTGTCACATTTTGTGTTTTATACAAACAATTAGGCCAGATGTCCTAAAGGAAGAAGGTTTGGAACCCCTGATTTATTTACACATTGTTCCTGTAGTTGCATGAAATTACTCAACTAAATGTTAATTGTAACTGACACAAAACTCAGCCAACGTTAACTCTTTACCTGCCAGCCTTTACAAAAAAAGTTCTGAGCCAGCTTCAGCGTTTTTTAACATGTTCTCTAAACTTTGATGGCTCACAATACATTTTCTGTAATGAATAATAACTCGTTTTTTGCAGTGAACGGTTGATTTTTAAATGACAAGATAACTGTGGCAGGGAACGAGTTAGCAGTTTGGGGGATTAATGATTTTGCTATCAATATCCTAGCAAGAAGCATTAACGTTACACAGCACAGTTCAAGTGTAGAAACTAGCGTAACTTTAAACTACCTTTTAGCCTGCTAGCTAATTTCAGCCAAACACAAACTACGTGGCAGCTGACAATGTGCGCAACATTTCTTTCAGTTCCTTCGTGTCCAACAAGTAAGACTCAACCACATTAATAAAACTAAACAAAATGCACTTACCCAACAGTAGTATTTGTATAACTCCGTCACTTTTCGAAATAAACCAAACCGACATTACCGAGTCTTCCTCTTCTTTAGAGTTTATTGCTGATGGTAAATCATCTGAAGGAGCATTACCGCCACCAACTGGACTGGAGTATGGATTACGGATTTTGACAGCACAGTTTTGGCAATCATCCACTTTAAATTGTGAAAGGGTGCATGACGTGTAACGTCAATCAACGTCTATTCACAACATTTTTAAAACTAATTGGGCACTCAAATGAATCATTGCAGTATTATTCAAGGTAAGCAGAATTTCTTTTGCTTATTTCATAAGAATTTTACAGAGGGTCACGATGGACTAAAAATGCACGTGTAGAGGACGTCACAAGAGGACGCCCTTTCAACTGCTTCAATATTTATATAATTACACGTAGCTAAAGTCAAAGTAACAATCATATATGCAACCCTAGAGATCTGATGACATCTACGCATGTATCTAAATGAATTTTTAGGAAATGTTATATGTCACATATTTTTACCGGCTAGTGTCGTCCTACCGCGACTATTTTCGGCCAGGGACACGACGTTGCCGTCGGACCAATGTTTGTTGGGAAGGGAAAAGTGAGACAATGTGAAGGAGGATCAAACCCGGGACATGACAATGATTGCAGAATTTTTATTAGGGCTGTGTATTTAAGGCGTTAATTATAATTAACGTGCATGCCTGGAAATTTAACGTTTTAACATTGTTTAAGCATTTAACACGCTTACACAGACATAAGTTGGTCATCTTAGATTTCATACAATTCAATTGATTGGCAACAACTTACTTCGTGATATAGTCTAATATATAGCGTAATATTAGACTCAGGAAGACTGTTGCGGGCCTCTGAGCAACACAATTTAGTTTCTAAATAATTAAATTTCTTGAGTTAATCAAATAATCAGTGGCTTGATTTCATAAAGATTCATTTACTGCATTCCTGTACGAATTTAATGAATCCTTTGAATTTATCACATTTACCGCCACCTAGTGGCACTTTTTTTAACGTTCACATTATTAAAATGTTGAACACAGTATAAATGGGGAGAGTTTGCCCGAAAAAAAAAGCATTTACATTGTTTATTTACATTTGCTTGCCCTTATTGCTTTGGGGAAAATGAAGGTATTTCCTAAGAATGTTGGTTACCAAACTGTTTTAGTCTATAATATATATATATATATATATAAATACAAATTCAGCTTCTGAAAAACAAAATTATTGCCGTTTTAGCTTAAAAATGTAATAATATATTCTGAAGTTATTTGCTGTAATGTTTTATTGTATTAACTGCTTTAAATTTGTGTGATACGTGATTAATTGGAGAATAATTTGATTTATTAATCAACACATCATGTAATTATTATATTAAAAACTTGAATCGCTTCACAGCCTTCATTTTTTGTATGACCTTACACTTTTATAAATATCTACTATTCATTTACATTCTTAACAAGTAGTGTTGTTGTTCTATTTTAATGAGCTTTTTCCTCAAATGTGGTCTTTTATGTAAATCCTTAATAGAAACCACAGTGTTTTAATACATTGTACAGAATACTGTCCAGTAACTCTCTCTTTCTATCTCTCTGTTTACCCTTAGGTAACTGTTGAGAGTTGATTGTTTATTCCTTATCATTTGGGATGGACAGATTTGATTTAATTCAATATTACTTTGACTTGAGTCTTCCTTATAAAGAGATCCTTTATATTTTAAGTGTTAACCACGGGATAACTATTAGCCTGAATACACAAAAAAAAAACCTGAGTAGAAATGGACTATTTAGAAGAAAAAAATTTGACAACTTATTCAGTGTTATTAAGTTTGTTAGGGAAGAACTTCAGGGCTCAGGAGCATTGCATGGATATAGATGGATGTATAGTAAATGCAAGGAGAAAGGACTTCATGTGCGCAAGGAAGACATCCGCCTCATTTTGTCTACTCTTGATCCACTGGGCACTGAAAGGCGAAGAAAAAGAAGATTGCACAGAAGAGCTTATTTTTCAAAAGGCCCCAACTTTGTATGGCATGTTGACTCTTATGACAAATTAAAGCCATTTGGCATTTGTATCAATGGGGCGATTGATGGATTCTCCCGCAAAATTCTGTGGTTAAACGCATACCACACAAGCAGTGACCCCAAAGTCATAGGAGGTTACTTTCTTGAGACAGTAAGAGCTCTTGGTGGCTCTCCTCAAATCAGCAGATATGGGAACAGAAAACAGCACGATTAGGGATATCCAGCGATACTTACGACGTGGAGATGCTGATCCACTTGCTGGAGAAAGCAGCTTCATCTATGGCAAAAGTACAGCCAACCAGAGAATTGAGAGCTGGTGGGGTGTTCTTAGAAAAGAGTGTGTGGACTTTTGGCTGGAATACTTTCACCAAATTAAAGATGAAGGCAATTTTGATGGGAGCTTTTTGGACAAGAACCTTGTGTTATTCTGTTTCCTGGGTTTGATCCAGGTAAATAGACACACACACACAGTGCTGTACAACAGGGAACATCACTCTTTGCTCTTTATCACTTTACAGGAAGAACTGGATTCTACAAAAGACATCTGGAACAGCCACCTGATTCGTCCAGCAAGAAATAGACTTGTTCCCCATGGTCGGCCAGATGTCATGTACACATTTCCTGAATTATATAACACAGAAGACTGCATAAGTCTAGTACCAGGGGAAGAATGTGACACCTGTGAAGATCAATGCACCCATCGCTCTACAATCTCTTGTGATGAGGACGTTTTTACACTGTGCTCCCACATAATGGCACAACATCATTTCAGAATTCCCAGGGATAGGTATACAGCATTTGATCTCTACCTTGCACTAAGACAAGAGCTTACAGCAGTGTTAAATATTGTGAGATAAATACACATAAGAAACAATTATAAAATTGTTATGGACAGATTCAATTCCTTTATTATTAGATTAACAGTGATTTAAGGAAATGCTGTTTTTGACTTATTGCCATGTATTGTTCATCTTTTATGTCTAATTTGATTGATGTAGTCTTGTTTACTACTTTACAATATTTTATTTTTATATTTAGGCATCAAAATTTGTATTTTATTTTTTGTAAACTTTGTATTCAGGACAACAGCAACAATTAATGATTTCGAATGAATTAGCTTCAGCTAACAAACTTCTAAAGCCTATTCAATAAATGTCTTACATTATTGCTTTTGGAACAACGTTTTTGCAATGGATTGTAAGAATAGGTTAGCATGCAATACAAACATTGAAAACAGGAGTATATTCAAATTAAATGTGAATCTATATAACTTTACATTGTAACCCTGCTGTAACAACACATGTGCATTTTATTCAACATTATCTTAACACAAACTGTACAAGTAAACAAAACATAAGTACTATAAATCTCAAACTGTGAGTGAGACTTTGAATAAAGCACAGAAGATACAGGTACCGCCACGTCACATGCTGCTGCTGCTGCTGCACAGACTGCACCGTCGGCTACCCTGTACCACCTTAGACAAAAAACAACAGTGTTAAGAATTTTAGACAACATAACAGACATATTCTTTGTAATTATCAGTATAATTACCTCTATATAATGTCCATCACCCATATGTTTGATTCAAGGACATTTGTGAACTCCTCTGCAAGCTCAAGGTATGAAGTATAATTGTTTGGAACTTCCAACACACATCCACAGGTGTGGAACTGGGGACTTCTTGTGAAGGAACTCTGTGGTTGCACAAATCGGACGTGAATGCACCTCGCAACAAGGAGGTCAGCTCCTGCCAAGAAAAGAAACCAGTGAATAACTTAAATGTATATACATTCAATTTAAACAATGTAAAATTTAATATAGAATAGGGAAAAACAAAAATGTATAACTGCAATGTAATATAAAAGTAAATAAATTGATAGTTTTTTAAGTATATGCTATATAGATTGAATATAATAAGATCAAAAGATATCAATCACCTGTGCAAAAACGCAGAAACTTTCTGAGCCGAACATCACTGCAGCACTTGATGAATCTCTTAGGATAATCCATGATCTGGCTTTCTCTGTTGTTAAGCGTTTCGTTCTGTAGTATAGCTACAACTTTTCTAGCTGTTGGAGTAAGGGTTATCATTAATTCGTTTAGTCCTCCTGAAGGAAGTTTCAGATTTTTCAACACTGGGCCCCAACACTCTGCTATGTAAGCTGGATCTTGAACAATTTCTTTGTGCGCCACATCAAGTAAGGTCTGTCTGGCATTATTTTCATTGATAAGAAGTTTCACATTATGAGCCTCCAAGAATTCAAACCATTCTTCTCCTTCAGAGACAGATGTAAAGTCTCTCATTGCTTCTTCAACTAGTTGTTTTTCCTCTTGTGGAATTTTTTCTAAAAATTCTGTGAAGAGCTCCTCCTCATTCATTTTAAGTCCAAGACAGTGACACAGAAAAGGCTTGGCCAGCACAATGGGAAAGTATTGAACTGTATCGTAACCAAGTACCATCACTTTAGCTACATTTTCCCATTCATCTTTCATGTCATGCCTTGTCATGGGTACCCTTAGTGTGTTTCCTGTTGTACATTTCATCACAGAAGTACCCCAGTACTCACTCAGTGCATCTCTGAGAATTCCACCATTGTCTTCTCCTTTCTCAGTGCTACCATTAGGTAGGACCATTTCAATTTCTACAAGACTGTCACTAAGAAACACTAAGCCATCTGTAAAAGCTGCATTGAGATCTTGAAAAACGTTTCCTCTGCGAAGCTTTATCTTTGTGGAATGTGGTTTCTCTCGTGCTATTTGATCTGGGTCCATTGGTAGAGTGTCATCAAGTATAGTATGATCTTCCAAAACGGCACAACCGAACTGAATTTCTTCATCAACTGAAATTGAACTATGTGTTACATTCTCTGTGTCTGGTTCTATCCACACCACACTGTCATCCGACAAAAATGGTAAATCAACAACTAACAACTGGTTTTTCTCAGTTCTGTGCTGGGAGTTGTGTATAATCTCTTGCAAGACAGATACAATCTCAGTATCTTTACCTTCCTTATTTCATATTGTTCAACTAAAGTTGTTTGTAGATCTAGTTCTTCCTCTGTGAAGTCTCTTAATTTCAGCTCAAATTCAGTTATATCCCCTAATTTATTTTTCCCATTTGGAAAAAACAATTTCTTGCCACAATCCAATAGTTCTGCCATGGTGGCACTCTTTAGAGCTTTTAAGTGTCTGGTTCCACCACCCCTTTTTTCTTTGATTTGAACAAAGGAGCCCCGAATCTCTTCAAACAGTCCCATTTGGTAACTTCGCTCATTTTTCTGGGCATTTGAGTTTCCACTGAGTTTTTCTGAGCGATAATTATTATGCTTTCTCTTGCAGGCCCGTTTTTCTTGCAATTTTGACATGAGGTTTTCTGTGGCTTTAGACACTGTACTGGAATTTCCTTCTAATGCAGCTACTTCTCTTCTGCAGTATTGTCTTATTGCTATCCGGTCTCCAAATTTAGGGATATATGACAGAAGCTGTTCATCTGACATACTGTTGATCGCATAGCAGTCAATCTAGACAAAAAAGTTAACATGTTTTATATGTCCCAAAATAATCTGCCTGGAAATGTTTTCTGTATAGCAGGAATAAAGACCCTAATGTCATTTAATTTCTGTTAAACAAAAAATTATATATTTATAACATGGCGCTAGCAACGCGAAGGCCATTGGTTCGATCCAGGGTATTGCACAGTCAGAAACAAATGGAAATGCAATGTTAGTCGCTTTCAAAGCATCTGCCAAATACTTAAATGATTTCAATGTTCCGTTTGAATTCTCTTGTGTATCGAGACAAAAACATGATATTTCTGTATGTTTCCTCACTGGTAAAACTACTCCCTAACGAAACTAGTTTTTTGTAATAAAAGTTAAGTAATCTCGTTTTCTGGGTTTGTATTATTAGCAAACCCATGGTTGTAGCCTACTACAGTAACCATGTTTTGAACTGTAGTGAAATAAGGTGATGCATTGGGGTGGTGGATTGATAGCACTGTTAAAAGAGCAGAAGAGCTCGTAATGAGCGTGCTTGTGATTGTCATGTTTGCTGTCCTGAGGGATCCTAAATAAAGAAAGATCATAACGAAGTTTCGTTCTCTGGGAGTTATTCCATTGTATTCCAGATACAACATATGGCGACGAGGATGAAAGTCTAAATGCTGGATCAATTATTTCCTGAAAACAAGTAAAAAGCAGGACGCCGATTGGGGTAAGCTAAAGAAACTTAAAGCTACCACCTGACTTACTGATTGATTGAGCAGAACAATGGCTGGTATGGTGGGATCCGTAACACCATTTGATAATAAGTTGCAATCGTGGGAAGAGTATTGTGAAATATTGAACCATTTCTTTGTGGCAAATGATGTGGAAGAACCAGAGAAAAAACGAGCCATATTATTAAGCAGTGTGGGAGCGCAAACATATACACTGATGAGGAATTTATTGAGTCCTGAAAAACCCGGAGCAAAGAGTTATGAGGAACTGGTGAGTTTGCTGAAAAATCACTTTAATCCGAAGTCCAGTGAAATAGTGCAACGGTGGAAATTTAATTCACGTAATAGATATCAGGATGAAAGCATTGTGGAATATGTGGCAGAACTGAGAAAGCTGGCACAAGATTGTAATTTTGGAGAAACACTCACAGTGATGCTGAGAGACAGATTAGTTTGTGGTGTTAATGATGATTGCATACAACGGAGATTATTGGCTGAGGATGGACTGACATTTGAGACGGCGCTAAGAAAAGCTCAGGCTATTGAAGCTGCTAATAAGGATATGGCGGATATGCACAAAGCACCACTGTTTTTAAAGTGGATATCGGAGAACAAAGTAAGTCGAGTGTTATAGTGATGTGTTATCGATGTGGTGGGAATAACCATGGACCAAAAGACTGTAGATTTGCCAAAGAAAAGTGTTACAAGTGTGGAAAGATAGGACATGTGAAAAGAGTGTGTAGAATGAAAACCCAAGAAACTGGTCATGATAGAAGCTGGGATGCAGGCAAATGGGGTCGAGGACAACAATCAAGGAGGGCAAATTACCTTCAAGAGGAGGACGAGGAAGAGCAGCCTGAAGAAGCTTTCACTATGCATAGTATAGAGACACCACAGCCCCAGGTACCGCCTATTACACAGGTGTTGTGGGTAAATGAAGGCCCTGTGAAATTGGAGATTGATACTGGATGTAGCGTGACAGTATTATCACAGGTGGAATATGCCAAAATGGATGTTAAAAAGAAGGTGGCTGAACTAGAAAAAGTTTTGAAAGTTTAAAAACATATACAGGACAGTCAGTAAATGTTCTAGGGACTACAAAAGTTCAAGTGAAACATAAAGGACTTACCAAAGAACTCACAGCAGTGGTAGTGGCTGGAGCGGGGCCCAACTTATTGGGACGGTCGTGGCTCTCAGAACTGGAACTCAGCTGGGAAAATGTGAGTAAGATTAAAGACAGCTCTGAGTGGTTACAGGATATTTTACGGAAACATGAAACTGTTTTCAAGGAGGAATTGGGAACTTTAAGAGGAGCCAAGGCTAAGATTCATGTACCAAGGGATGCAAAGCCTCGTTTCTTTAGAGCAAGGACCTTGCGGTTCGTGATGAGAGAAAAGGTTGAAGCAGAACTGGATCGGTTGCTTAAGGATCATATCATAGAGCCTGTGAAATTTGCAGAGTGGGCAGCACCTGTGGTACCAGTCGTAAAACCAGATGGAACAGTGAGACTATGTGGAGACTACAAAGTAACAATTAATCAAGAATCAACCCTGGAGCAGTACCCCATTCCCCGATTGGAGGATATGTTTGCTGTCTTGGCTGGAGGACAAAAATACAGTAAATTAGACATGAGTCATGCATATCAACAGATTACCTTAGATGAAAACTCCAAGCAGTATGTAACCGTGAATATCCATAAAGGATTGTTTACGTATACTCGTTTACCTTTTGGAGTCAGTTCCAGTCCCGCAATCTTTCAGAGGACAATGGAAGGGGTCCTGAAAGGTATCTCAAAGGTGACTGTCTATCTGGATGATATCTTGTTGACAGGACGAGATGATCAGGAGCATTTAAGCATATTGGAGCAAGTTTTGGAACGGTTGGAGGACTGTGGTTTGCGATTAAAAAGGGGAAAGTGTAAATTCTTGGAAAAGGAAGTTAATTTCCTGGGACATAAAGTGGATGCCACTGGTATTCATCCAGTGCCAGAAAAAGTCCAAGCAGTACAAGATGCCATGGCACCGTCCTCAGTATCAGAACTGAAAGCATATCTGGGATTGTTGAATTTTTATAACCGGTTCCTGCCAAATCTTTCAACATTGCTTGCTCCCTTGCACAGACTTTTGAAAAAGGAGGTCAAATGGTCCTGGAAAGAGGAACAAGAAAAAGCTTTTAAGAAGTCCAAAGAGTTACTTCAGTCGAACAATGTGTTAGTACACTATGATGAAAAAAAAGACCTCATACTTTCCTGTGATGCGTCAGCCTACGGTGTGGGAGCTGTGTTGGCACATCGGATGCCCGACGGAACTGAGAGGCCCATTGGGTTTGTATCACGCACACTTTCAATGGCAGAAAAAAACTACTCTCAGCTAGAAAAAGAAGGGTTAGCTGAAGTGTTCGGAGTAAAAAAATTCCACAAATATCTGTATGGACGCAAATTTGTGATCTGTACTGACCATAAGCCATTACTCAGTCTATTGAATGAATTGAAAGTGGTGCCCCAGATGGCCTCTCCAAGAATCATACGATGGGCAGTGATGTTGGGGGCATATGAATATGTAATTTCTTACAGAGCAGGCAAGGACAATGGAAATGCAGACGCTCTTAGTCGTTTCCCTGTTCCAGTGATTTTGGAGTAAGAAATTAAAGAGGAGCAGGTCTTGATGTTGGACAGCCTTGTAAATCCTTTAACCACATCAGAGCAAATCAAACACTGGACTACCAGAGATCCTGTTCTCTCTAGAGTGCGGGAATATGTTCTTAAAGGTTGGCCTGATCACAGTAATTCCAAGGAATTTGCACCTTATAAACAGAGACAGTAGGAACTCAAGACGGATGTGTGCTGTGGGGAGCCCGTATCGTAATTCCAGAGCAAGGACGATCGGGATTGATGGAACAGTTACATCAGTCTCACCCAGGGATGTCCAGGATGAAAGGACTGGCCAGGAGTTATCTGTGGTGGCCAAAATTAGAAGCTGACATTGAAGGCAGAGTAAAAGACTGTACTGTGTGTCAAGAACAAAGAAAAGCCCCTGTTGGTGCACCACTTCATCCGTGGGAGTGGCCACGACAGCCTTGGAGTAGAGTGCATATGGACTATGCTGGTCCAGTTTTTGGAAAAATGTTTTTTATTTTAGTTGATGCCCATTCTAAGTGGATTGAGGCATATCCGGTACCTTCAGCAACCACAGTTATGACTCTTGAGTGCCTCAGGTATAGTTTTAGTACACATGGTATTCCCGAAATGATGGTGTCGGATAATGCACAGTGTTTTGTGAGTGAAGGAAATAAAGACTTTATGTCTAGGAATGGAATAACGCATGTAACCTCGGCGCCCTATCATCCCTCATCGAACGGGCTAGCTGAGCGGGCGGTACAAACGTTTAAAGAACTTATGAAGAAAAGTTTAGGAAATTCTATTGAGACAAAGTTGTCCCGAGCATTGTTTAGTTATCGTATTACTCCTCAGACTACAACAGGGCTTTCACCTGCAGAAATAATGATGGGGAGGAAATTGCGATGCACATTAGATAAAATACATTCGGACTTCACTAGCAAAATGGAAGGAAAACAACAAGTCCAAAAAGAGCATCATGATCAACATGTGAGGTCCCGCTATTTTGAAGTAGGAGATATTGTGTACACTCGGAATTTTGGGTATGGACCAAAATGGGTGCCAGGAGTGATTCAGGACATTACAGGACCCGTATCATATAAAGTAGCATTAGGAAATGCCCAAGTAGTACGACGTCATGTGGATCAATTATTCAGTCAACAAAAAAGGGAAATGATGACTAAACAATTCCAAGAGGCTCAGGGTGCTGTACCTTATGATACTGGGGAAGTGTCAGTGGACACTGAGATGAAAGTACCAGAAGCTCTCAGTAGTTCAACAACATGTGAAGGAAGCCCCATGGTAAATAGTAGAGAGAGCGAGAATTCGCAAAGGGAACATCAAAGAAATCAAGGGACAGAGTTGCCCAGGGTGCTTGAAATGAGTCCCATGGTTGAAAGAACAGAACCTGAAAGGGCACCTTCTGGAGGTCTACGACGTTCAGTCAGGGAGACGAAACCACCAGCATACCTTAAAGACTTTGTGACACAAACTTAGAGTATTGTTTAATATATTATTCTTGAAGTAGTGCTTCGGGGAAAGATTTTGTGTAGTGGGAGTGTAGTGGGAGGGAATGTTGTATGTTAAAGTGAGTGCGGAGTTTGTCCAATAGGGGTAGGTGATGCATTGGGGTGGTGGATTGATAGCATTGTTAAAAGAGCAGAAGAGCTCGTAATGAGCGTGCTTGTGATTGTCATGTTTGCTGTCCTGAGGGATCCTAAATAAAGAAAGATCATAACGAAGTTTCGTTCTCTGGGAGTTATTCCATTGTATTCCAGATACAACATTATTAACAAGGAATCATGTACCTGAACGCAATGCTCTTTTTAACATACTCGAAATCAATATTGACTCATATTTTCCCTATATTAAAAATATTTTACACATAGTTACAGAGCAATGCAGAAACGTACCTGACTCTCTCTAGTCACCGGCTGAACTGAGAGAGAGATGAGCGCACTCACGTGACATCAATTGCATGTAAATACACCTTTTTTAGAAAAAGCACAATTGTTCTTGTACCGTATAAAGAAAATAACCGTTTGCATGAAATATATTTAAAAAAACATAAAATTCTGAAAATAATGAATTTCTTCAAACACTTTCGAAATAAAAGACACAAAGGTTTGCTGAAGAAAACACACATCATTACACACGCAGAATTAAAATCAAAATATATTTAATTTCACTACAGAATATTGTGTGTCAGAGTTAAAGAATTATATTCAGGCAGACATTTCTAAAGCTGTAATAACAAAAGGTGCTGAAAGTGTTAAACAAACACACATCACTATCATCTGTTATTAAAATCACAATATTATGTGGATTATCTAAACATCCACACATATTTTTTTTTACACAAGAAACACCACAGAAGTGTCAAAATACATCTATATGTCCTATCATTCAACAGTTACTAAGAAAACTAATTTGTGTCAGAATGAACAATATTGCGTATCACAGATGATACCAGACAAAGATCTGTTCATGTTGAACCATGTCTGGTGCAGATGAAGTTGAGTTTGTGAGATCGAGGAAGGCTGATCCAGCGATGATCTCCTCCAGACTGAAGCGCTCCAGCTTTGTGTTCACCGCTGCAGTCCTTCAGTTGAATCTGAACCCTAGGAGCCCAATTCTGATAGCAGACGACCTCTCCTCGTACCCAGATCCAGAGATTCATGAGACAGTAATAGTGTAACCCCAGCCACACCTCAGCAGTCGAGGCCTGATGAAGAACTTCAGTCACCATGAGCTGAATCTCCTGTGAATCCACTGAAACCAGATCCACATGATTCTCTCTGCAGTATCTCACAGCTTCAGTCCAGCTCAGATTCTTCTGGATCAATATCAGCTCATCTGAACACACAATAAACACAAACAGCTGAACATGAGAACAAAACACAAACACTGTGACTGATGACAGAAGTTTCTTTATAATGAAAGTGATCTCAGATCAAACACACACATTGACTTTTATCAACTCACCTTCATGACACACAAAAGTGTGAGAGCGACTGCAGGGTTCATCATTCCATTGACCCTGATCATTCATTATCAACTGTGTACAATATTTAGCAACACCATTATAATTTAAACTAGGTTCACCAGACCTCCAGTTTCTGAAGGCGGAGTCAGTGTTATCTGACCACTCCCACGAGTCTCTGAACAGACCAATCCAGACAGATGTCTGAGGATCATTAATGATGTTGTGGATCAGTTGATTGTCAGTCTGGTTCCTCACACTGATCAGATCAGTATGATACTGTCTGCAGAAACTCTGAGCTTCTCTCCATGTTTCAGTAGAAGGATCAATGATGTATGATTTACTGCTTTCTGTTGAAGAAAATAAAGATTCAAGTCTCATGATTTTCAATCATTCTTACACTTGCAGTTTATATGTGAATCTTCAGAAACTCTTTTATTCTGAATATCTTTAGTTAATGCAGAATGTGTCTGATTCTCTCTTTACATCTGTTTGGATTTCTCTCTGTTTGGCCAATCAGTTTACAGCAATGAGTTCATCACACACCATTAGTTTAACAAATCCAGAGGGACATTTTAGTCATGTTATGATTTGTGAAGTGAAGGTTTGCTTTCACTCACCATTGTAGCAGATGAACTGTGACGGCACATTACAGTCCTGCTGACGCCATTTTCCATTTCTCATAACAGTACAATTATTTGTGACATTTGATGGTTCAGTTTCCCAGTTCAGATATTTCACAGGATCACCCAGAGACCACTTCCATTTATAAACACCTGTTCTCTTCAGCCCAATCCAGACCTTTATTTCCAGACTATTATTCACAGTCTTCTTCAGCTCGTTCAGTTCTTCTGTGTTCATCAGTTCTTTCATGTCATTGATGTTGTTGACTGTGGCCAGATCTGCACTGTAAAAAATGTTCCGTAATTTTTACAGAAAAATACCGGCAGCTGTGGTTACCAGTAAAATTCCGTAAAAAATACAGGAAAAGAATGTAAAAAGCTTTGCAGTTTAAAACTTCAGGGCACAAACTTCAAACTGTGTATGAACTTAATACATTTGAGCTATTTATATTAACAACATTTCTTTATAGAAAATGAAAACTTGGTCCAAATGCATAAAAGAGATAACATTACATTTACTTAATTTATTTCTTTGTAATTCATTATTAAAGTCACTTTTAAACAAAGCAACATGCAGCATGACATCAGAATATCTTTGCCTGACCGTGAGTTAAACACAGACTCCACTCTTCAGCTTAGTGGTGACCCACAAAACATTTAATATCAGAAAAGAAAAGAGAAAATACAAATTCCGTAGTTTTTACGGAAAAATACCGGCAGCTGTGGTTGCCAGTAAACTACCGTAAAATTACGGGAACATCCTGTTTTTATTCATCCAATCAATTCACAGTAGAAAACATGAGCCACACCCTCTATTCATTTTGGAAACACGACAGAATACTGAAGACGATCATCACTTCTGCTTCACAGGGACTGCAGCATAACAGCCATGACTTGATGCTTTATTGGTTTATTTAAAGTCACCGTTTTTGTGATCAGTGTTTGCTTTAGTTGGCCTCTTTCAGCCGTCATAAATAAGTTTACAGTTTTCTTTGTGCTGCTATGACATTGTTTTATATAAAACATAGTCTTGTAGCAAATCACATCAAATGAAAGTGTGATTAGGTATTTACTCTTTATCTGGGATGTTGTTTAATTACTTATTGTATTTCATGTTACAAACGCCTCAATGTATCTACTTTTAAAATTCATGTTTCATGCAACAATCAATCTAAAGACTTTTTGAACTATTAAAAAGTTTGCATTTTGTCTTTGACTCAGACATCAAGAATCAGTGTATGAATCTCAACAGTGGTGACTAACAAATGAAAAGCTTACAGCCGCAATGCATGCTGGGAGTCATTGATGAGTTTTGTGCTTTGATGATACCCAGAATGCATTGCGTTTATCTTTAGAGGGTTTTTTCTGTTGTCACCATCTTTGAGACAAACTGTTATATTCTAGATATTTGCTAGAACATTTATCATTTGTTAGATGTGCTGTTAAAGACATTCAGTATATTAATTAATTTCATTGAATAACATAAATGAGTACAACAAGTAACTTTAAAGCACTACCTAAACTCTTGAACATGTACTTACTCACCAACACAAATAATGTAATGCGTTAGCTTTACCTGAGCTTTCCACCCACCTGAGTCAGTGTGTTTCAACTCATAGATGTCAATACTGGTGAAAGACTTCTTCACATGGAAAGCAAAGGGTCAAGACCACAACTAAAGCAAACACTCTTCACCATAATGGTGACTCAACAAAACCATCAACATGTAAACTTGTGTTCATTTTCAATTAGAACTTTTGTAGACGTGCAATAGAAATAAAGTGACAGTGGTGTCTGTAAGTGAAGGTGATAAAAGTGTTTGTGGAGTTAAAAAAAACTCCTTGTGAAAACTTTGGAATTTCACTGTTCATTCCCCAGAGAATTTGACAGTGTTATCCGTATTTTTATAAACGTTTTTTGACAACAGTTTTCTCTGTGAAAACTACAGAATTTTACTGTTAATTTCACAGCATTTTTTACAGGGTTTTTCCGTGAAAAAAATGGAATTTTGCTGTTAATTTTACAGACAATTTCACAGTGTTTCTCTGTATTTTTTACGGACACTTTCTGATAACAGGTTTTTTGTGTGAAAACAACAGGATTTTACCGTTAATTTCACAGGCATTTTTTACAGTGTGTGTAGTTCTCTCTGCAGTATCTCTGAGCTTCAGTCCAGGTCTTCTCAATGTTTATATGGTGATAGCGGCGCTGAGAGCATTCAGATGATGAACAGAGAGCTGAAAGAGAGAGTTTGAGTCCTTTTATTAAAACACAGAATCTATTGTCATGACATTATAAAACAAACATAAAAGCAGAAACCCAAACTCACCAATGACAAGAAGACTGAAATATAGAGTCTGAGCCATTTCTGAGGAAGAAACACAATTTTGCTAAACATAATTTATTCATTCACAAAATAAATAATGTCTGAACTACTTTAATACGCATCAAAATGTTTGTTACGTGTCTTTTAGGTAAATGTCACTGAAGTTAAAACTGCAGCTCTTCAGAAAGTCAGTTTATAAATTCTTCATAAAGTTTGATTAGAAGTTATTTTCAGATGCATTCTCAATGTTTTTAAAACAGAATCATGAAAATAATAATTTGAATATGAATGAGAATGTAAATAGTTCTTACTTTTCATATCTTGTGTGTTTCTCTGGGGGATCTGCTGCTGTTTGTCTCTCTGTGTGTGTTTATACTGTATGTCATTATATCAGATCTGATCATCAACACTTCACATCATTTGTGTATTTCACTAGATGACTCATTTTCATATTTCATTTCCTCCTCTATTGTGTTTTACTTCAGAAAGTCTTATTTCCATATCTCTGGTGTCAGTTTTCTTTTTTGCATATTGTTGTGTTTGTGTATAGGCAGCAATTTTCTGCAGTGAATTAGACATTTTACTTTAATAACTTAAATAAAAATGCAAATTTAAATAAAGAATCTAAAGTTTGCCCTAAACAGATAGGTTTAATTTGCACATTTTTCATTTAAGGTTAAAACCTGTTACAAATTATTCATTTACTTTCACTACAATATAAAACCATTGACTTTCTTAAACAACATGTTGTGCTTATGACATCACACTATTCATATATCACTGTGTAAACAGCTGGTTGATATTGTAGCAAGAGGTGTGTGTTTTATATTTAACGTTCTCTTTATGTGTATATTTTCCACTTACACGCTGTTAGCCCTCAGCAGTCATTTCTACAGTAATATATTGTCAACACTGTGACTGTAGGTGTTTTACAGTAAACTACTGCAATGACTGTTTGAAGATACATCATAATTTTATATTTACCACCTAAAAACTTCAGTGTTAGTTCTAATCCATGTGATTTATCAACTTCCACATGTTCTTTCTGTGGTGTAGACATCATAAATTACTGCAACATAAATTTGACTTCAGTAGTGCATTCACTGTGTGATTCATGCTGTTGTTTACATACTAACCTAACCATGACGTAGGTGAAAACACTGTATTAGCTCTCTTTATGTTGAAGTCTTATTACACTAGAAGATTCTGTTCGGTGACATGCGTTGAGTCAGTTGAGTCAACATACACTTATGCAGCTGGTGTTCCAGAGAAAAATCCCTCAAAATGGTGTTCCTGAATGAATGTCATTCCCGGTTGCTGTTGTGCCAACACACAAAAAAAACCAAGTAAAGCTCTTGAATACAGTGCACAGTACTTTAATGGGGTTGATTTCAGAGTGTGTCTGTGCTAGTCACTTGACCACGCATGACTTTTACTGTA
The DNA here is from genome assembly GCF_015846415.1 of Triplophysa dalaica. NCBI lineage: Eukaryota > Metazoa > Chordata > Actinopteri > Cypriniformes > Nemacheilidae > Triplophysa > Triplophysa dalaica. The sequence goes on along the minus strand of NC_079546.1, from coordinate 27,095,159 downwards.
TGGAATACTGCATTAACAACCTGCAAAATATCTCCTAAAAAGGTAATGAGGAAGTCTACACACCAGAGGTGGACAATCCTGGGCCATAAAGTAAAAGTCCTGCCATATTTTTGTTTCACCCATGAACTCAGCAGCTGATTTCACCAGCGGAGGAACCAAAACATTCCTTTCAAGTCACAAGTCAAATCTCAAGTCCTCAAAGAGTTAATGTTAATGAGATAATTAAGTGAGTAATTAAATGATGATTGAGTGATGAACACCTGCCGTTAACAATCAACATCACTGAAGAAAAGAGAAACACAAGAACTACAACTGACTTCAGCCACAGCCTTGGATGACATCAGCTGAAAAAAAAAACATTTTCACCATAATTGTGGTCAGTGTCTGCTTTAGTTGTGCTCTTGAGCCTTTCAAGAAGTGGATCTGTTTCTGTCTCTCCTCTACACCTATAGCTGGTATGTCGTGAGCGCACTGGAGGTCTCATAGACTCCCCACATATGATTATTAAGCACTTTAGGTGTACAGGAATACACAATTTAGCGCTATATAAATGTCTCATTCCTTCAAAGATAATTGCTTAAATTATTAAAATATTTTTTTTATAGCAATCATTTGTTAAATGCTAAATCAAATATTGAATAGTTTGTGTTTCTGGTTTAAATCTCTCTATGTTTATGATCTGCATTTGGCTATAAAAACCTCCTTTTACACATGAACATTTATCATATGAACCTCAACAGTGGTGACAATAATTAGTCATACTGCATTGCATGATGGGAGTTTTTCAAGCATTGCAGCTTGAAGTATTTTGTTGAGCGTCACCATTGTTGAGCTTCATATGTTGGTTCTTGATGTATGACTTGAAGATTTTAAGTTAGCATTTGTTTCACTGCTTTAAAAGTTTCTCACTGATATTGTTAGATAAACTTGAATGTTTTTAAACACTGAATGTACAGGATTCATTATGTTATACATAAACATGTTAAAAAAAAAGAAATATCTTGCCTGAGAACTTTTCAATGTTGGATCAACTCATCATAATAAACAGTGAAGAGTTAAACACTTCACAGAGCTGATTTCTCTGCTCTAAAAAAGTGCATGAACTGATACAGTGCAAAATCTAACATTAGAGTCAAGGCTCAAGAGACCAACTAAAGCAAACACTGATCTCCATGATGGTGACATCATTTAACCAATAAAACATCAACATCTCAATAACAGCAGGTGTTCATCACTAATGCTCAATCATCATTTAATTACTCACTTAATTATCTCATTAACATTAACTCTTTGAGGACTTGAGACTTGCTTGTGACTTGAAAGAAATGTTTTGGTTCCTCCGCTGATGAAATCAGCTGCTGAGTTCATGGGTGAAACAAAAATATGGCAGGACTTTTACTTTATGGCACCAGGATTGTCCACCTCTGCTATCGGCCATATAGGAGAGTCAGATTTTCTGATCATGTTTATTGTAATGATAGATCATCAATAGATTTATGGCTTTTTAGGTCAATTGAGAACATATGATACAGTTCAACGTTTTGAATTAGAGATGCACTGAATCTTTTCCAAATTGTCAAGCTAACTAGACTTTATAATAAAACAATAATTTCTCTAGTGAGGACCAGGAAAATGGTCCTCACAATGTCTATATTTGAATTCTTCTATAGTAGTCGGTAGACATTTGGTCCTTACTCACTCGCACTCTCTCACTTGCTCTCTTGTATTCTTTCTTTTTTAGCCTGGAATAAACAAGGTGGAGTACCTCCATGAGGCCAAGTCATGCAAACCATACCCCCACATCCTGACGCTGGGAAATGATCAGAGTGCATTTCAGGTCTTCGTCATAATAGCTGGACAGGCCCTGGAACAAGTAGCACTGTTTCAGGCCATTGATGTCAGCTTCAAGGCATTCTTTGTCTTTGACATTAAATACCCGAAGCAGTGTGAACATATCTGGGAATTCATACAGACTGTAATATATGAAATGCCAGGAGGGGAGTCTAAATTGGTAAAGTTTATTCAAAGTAGAATACTTGCTTGCAAGTAGAGCTAATGGCTCTGAATAGCAGCTTGGAATTTGAATTTCTTGAATTTGTTCAAGACAGTTGTCTGTTGGCATGTTGAATGTTCAGCCAGTTCATTCATAATTGTTGTTTTGCTATGAATGTTTTCCTACCAAGTGATATTAACTGCACCAGTTACACTATTGTTGATATTAGTTAATGTAATATAATACATTTTTTCTATGATTCCATTGTTGTTTTGTTTCTGTATTTTTATTGCATAATATATGCATACATATAGCATGTCATCTGTTCTAGGTTTGTAGTTTAACAGTTTTATAGCTATGGGTAGTATATTGCAAATTATCTTCTTAAATTGTACTGTAATTTGTTAGAATTATCTGGCATATGGGTTAATTTTACCCAGCATTTGGGTACACTATAGAACAAATCTGTAGTTGAATCAACCCAGAATTGTAATTAATTTGACCCAGCGTTTAGGTAGAATATTTAAGTCATCTGTTGGGTTAAAAATGACCAACCCATCTTGCTGGGTCAAATTAACTACTGTTGGTCTGGTGCAATATTGATCCAGCGGTTTGGTTATAAAATAACCCAAGTTGGGTTATTTTTAACCCATCATTTTTTAGTGTGTAGACTGTGTGTTTGTCAGTGTCCTGCTATGTCTGTCTTTTATGGTTTCACTGTGAAGTGCCGTAAATATTCAAGATATAACTATTATTTTGGGACCAATAAGAACATTGAGAAGTCATTGGTAAAGAAACATAAATGTTTTATTAATATTAAAAAAAGCAATTGATCAATATTTTGAACACAATAACAATGAGTGAATGTACAATATAATATGATCGAACATCTCCTTTATAAATAAACTGTATTTATTCAGGTAGGCTAATAAGATAATCAAATCAGGTAAATATGAATATTAGAAAACTATGAAAATAAGGATGATCATTTGATAACAGAAAGAACTAATACAGCTGATATACGGCATACATTTGGAATTGAACTAATACAAACATTATGAACAACAAAAAAATAGAAACAAGTAACACCTCAACTTGAATCCTCACTTTCAGAGTGAAGAGGGAAAGAGACTGAAATTCATAAATCAAATAAAATAAACTGTTTGTGTTTAACTAGCGAGATATGTTTAATAAGATATCATACAAAACATAAAATGAAAGTACCTGTCCAAGCTGCGTCTGTCAAAGACAAAAGCATGCTATGAGCAGACCTTTACAGTATTGTCCTGCAAGATCAGTAACATTTTTGTAATAATTTTTAAGAGCCATGAACACAATACATAGTAAACACTGTTAAATTACAAACTTGTGTTCTAAAACTGATGAGCAAACACTTTGCCTAATGAGCCAGTAGATGGCAAATCGACAACATTTATCATTTTTCTCGGTCGCTGTGGCGCATTTCATTACACTGAAAATTCTCAAAGCGTCTTGTTAAAGTATTTATATTCTGTTGTTTCTTGCATTATCTATTGTTTATTTCATGTGGATCATGACACATGATCACACAACAGTCTACTGATTCTAATTGGTTAATTAACTGGTCGTGAAATTAACGGTAAAATCCTATTGTTTTCACACAAAAAACCTGTTATCAGAAAGTGTCCGTAAAAAATACGGAGAAACACTGTAAAATTGTCTGTAAAATTAACAGAAAAAATTCCATTGTTTTTACGGAAAAACCCTGTAAAAAAATGCTATGAAATTAACAGTAAAATTCTGTAGTTTTCACAGAGAAAACTGTTGTCAAAAAACGTCCATAAAAATACGGATAACACTGTCAAATTCTCTGTGAAATGAACAGTGAAATTTCAAAGTTTTCACAAGGAGTTTTTTTTAACTCCACAAATACTTTTATCACCTTCATTTACAGACACCACTGTCACTTTATTTCTGTTGCACGTCTACAAAAGTTCTAATTGAAAATTAACACAAGTTTACATGTTGATGGTTTTGTTGAGTCACCATTATGGTGAAGAGTGTTTGCTTTAATTGTGGTCTTGACCCTTTGCTTTCCATGTGAAGAAGTCTTTCACCAGTATTGACATCTATGAGTTGAAACACACTGACTCAGGTGGGTGGAAAGCTCAGATAAAGCTAACGCATTAAATTATTTGTGTTGGTGGTTAAGTACATGTTCAAGAGTTTAGGTAGTGCTTTAAAGTTACTTATTGTCCTCATTTATAATATTGAATGAAATTAAATGATATACTGTGTATCTTTAACGGCACATATAACACATGATAAATGTTCTAACAGATATCTAGAATATAACAGTTTGTCTCAACAATGGTGACAACAGAAAAAACCTCTAAAGATAAACGCAATGCATTCTGGGTATCATCAAAGCACAAAACTCATCAATGACTCCCAGCATGCATTGCGGCTGTAAGCTTTTCATTTGTTAGTCACCACTGTTGAGATTCATACACTGATTCTTGATGTCTGAGTCAAAGACAAAATGCAAGCTTTTTAACGGTTCAATTACTTTTTATATTGCTTGTTGCATGAAATGTGAATTTTAAAACTAAATTCATTGAGGCGTTTGTAACAACAAAATACAATAAGTAATTAAACAAAATCCCAGATAAAGAGTAAATACCTTAATAAATACCTAATCACACTTTCATTTGATTTGCTACAAGACTATGTTTTATATAAAACAATGTCATAGCAGCACAAAGAAAACTGTAAACCTATTTATGACGGCTGAAAGAGGCCAACTAAAACAAACCCTGATCACAAAAACGGTGACTTTAAATAAACCAATAAAGCATCAAGTCATGGCTGTTATGCTGCAGTCCCTGTGAAGCAGAAGTGATGATCGTCTTCAGTATTCTGACGTATTTCAAAGATGAATAGTGGGTGTGGCTCATGTTTTCTACTGTGAATTGATTGGATGAATAAAAACAGGATGTTCCCGTAATTTTACGGTAGTTTACTGGCAACCACAGCTGCCGGTATTTTTCCGTAAAAACTACGGAATTTGTATTTTCTCTTTTCTTTTCTTTTCTTTTCTGATATTAAATGTTTTGTGGGTCACCACTAAGCTGAAGAGTGGAGTCTGTGTTTAACTCACGGTCAGGCAAAGATATTCTGATGTCAAGCTGCATGTTGCTTTGTTTAAAAGTGACTTTAATAATGAATTACAAAGAAATAAATTAAGGAAATTTAATGTTATCACTATTATGCATTTGGCCAAGTTTACATTTTCTATAAAGACATGTAGTTAATATAAAAGACTCAAATGTACTAACTTCATACACAGTTTGAAGTTTGTCCCCTGAAGTTTTAAACTGCAAAGCTTTTTACGTTCTTTTCCTGTATTTTTTACGGAATTTTACTGGCAACCACAGCTGTCACTGTTTTTTACAGTGTTATAGGCCTACTCCCCCCAAAACGTTCAGGGCTAGATCTGTGGGTGATGCTGGGGTTGGCATAACAAAAAAAACATTCCATCTGTGAAACCACCTGTAAAAACTTTAAATCCGGAACCCGACTGGTATCTGAAGATGTTTTTTAATAGAAATGTAGGGAAAACATATGCATTTAATTTCAGTAGTTTCATGAATGAATAGCTTGCTATATTTAAATACCCATAGGACTGCAAGATTATTGCAAAAATCATAATTCTTATTAATCCCCTTGATATTACAACATACATTTAGGTAAATGCATACAATATTTTCATTAAACATTCAAAACAACTGATAATTAACAAATTGATAACTGTTGTAGTCTCCAGTAACTGTAGTACGTACTTATTTTGTTCAAATTTAATTATTAAAAACGTAATTTCGGAAATTATACTTTGTACTTTGGAGTAATGATAGAACGAAACACTGCGATGTATTATAAAATGTGAGGAGACAAGCTGGTTGTATTTGACTCGCATGATATGTTTTGAACAGCAGAGGCCGCTGTTTACTGCAAACTTGCGTTCATATTCTGGCCTCTTATGGCTCTACACATCATGCTTGATTAATGCATTATGTACTGAATTTCGTCTTATGTCAATTAAAAAAAGTAATCATAATACACACACTATATTATGTTTATTTGACACACAAGACTGTGGTAAGGATGCTGAAAAGAAAACATAAACTGAAAAAAATTGCAAAATATTAACTAGTTTTGTTACTGTTGTTTGCTGAGAAATGATCCAAAGTGTAATTTTATCAAAATGCTAGTTAACAAAAAGCATACATTGTGAATAAGTATTAAACAAGTCAAACAAAAAGAAATAAAACAAACAATCACAATTTTATTTTTAAAGGAATCACCAAACGAGTTTATGGCTCACAAGCAATATGTTTCTGATCCTGGTCTAATAGTATTAAATTGAAGGAAGAAAAATAAATGAATACCTCATCATCATCATCAGCTGACACATGAGTCTTAAAAAGCAACACATAAGTCATTGTACAAAAGTTGATTTGTTGACTACTAATACTTGGACGCTATAATGTATTGAATCAGACCATTTAATCTGAGAAATCTTACATGCACAAAACCGCACAAGTATTATTCTAATTAATATTGCATGATAAATACCACGAGGTTCTTAGGCCATCCTTGTTTATGTGGGGCATGCTTCAGAAACTCTTCTCCCTGAACCTCGGGCATCTTTGCATGTTTACATGTTCGAAGGCAAGCTCCTGAAAATAATAAATAAGACATATAACACAAGCAATAAAATTAAAAAAATATTTAATTTATTTTTTTGTTTATTAAATCCTTTGTAATGCTTTAAATTTTTTCATTATTTTCTGACTTATGAATCTGTCTGGCGAGCAAGAAATCTATTATAAGTATGTTAAGGCTTAAGTATTTTAAGTACATGACCACCCCTGGCATTGGGAGGCTCGCCATCTCAGGATCACAATATATATTTATATTTTGACAGTCGTACTCATGTCTGGTGCCCGAACAATTAAGCTTGACAGTAAATATATTATAATTTCGTATTCTTTGGTTGTGAAAGAAGTTTCCATAGTAGGCCTCATGGGTTAGTCGGTAGAGAGGGGGGTGGATATAAGGGGGTTGAATTTTCTTCAGGTTTTTTAGATACAAAACATGACACCAATGGAGCAGCAGCTAATCACATGACAACAAGTTTGATTCGCAGGAAAAAATATATGGATTTTGCTTGAAATTGAGATTTTTCATAAAAAAATAAATACGTTGCCATCGTCTCATGATCATCTCAAGTCATAATCATACATCCAAATGATCTTCAATAGTTGAAGTTTTCTGAGATGTGCACCTTTCCTAGCACAAACTGGATGCGTGTCCATCAGAACCAAAGTGTTTGTACATAAGGGCTTTTGGTTTCGGTTTTAAAACATGCAGGATTTAAAAAATAAAGTGTGGGAATATGAAGTTATTAAGAGAGATAAAGTGCAGGACCTGATTGATGAGTTATAAGAGCTTTCATAAAAAAGCAAGGTATATCATTTATTTATATTAATATTTATAATATTGTATTATAAAGCAAATTGATCGGTCTCTTAAATAATTATTAAACATCTTCTGTAAACTACAGCTTCTGTGACTGAAACTTACGATGAATATCAATTGCACCCAAGTATCTTACTCACTTAGAAGATTAGAGCTCTAGAAGTGGAAATTCAAAGGAAGACTAGCAACTGTCTGTCATAACGGAGCCGTTTTCATCACACAAGTGACCTGATTAATAAATATCAACGCCGTTTTCTCTTTGACAGACACTTTGCAGTCGTCCCTTTCAGCACGGCCCGCAAAAGCTACATATTTGCCTCCAGCTAACTCAAAAGTTACAATGCTTCATTTTCTAACCTGTTCCATTTTCTTGATAACATCTAACACATTAAACACAAAGATGTTTGTGTAGACAAACTGCTGTCCAGTCACAAAATAAACCAGGAAATTAGAGGGAAAATGACAAACATGTACTCAATAAATAAATAATCAAATAACAGATAATGTTTCATCACAAATAACTTATATTCATTAACAATGTTTATATTTGTTTTAAATCAAAAATTTTACATCCATTTGTAATGTCAATTTTAGTGTCTAGTATTTATATTATTTTACGTAATGTATTGCTATTTAAAGTATTAGGCCACTATTGAAAACAATGACATGTGCTGTCTGTTGTCAAAAAATTAATTGCAGTAATAGTAACTAAGTGTAACACTGTTCCCAGAAAGTATAAGTGTTTCCTCAACCACAAACTGGTTTCCTGCTAATAAACGGCGTCCTCGGTTCTCTGCCGCTTACACGTGTGGTTAGAAGTGTGTTTAGTCTTTAAAATGAGAATGCACAAGAGACCCCGTTCTCAAGTGTGGGAACAGTCTCTACACTCCTAATAAAGTTTCATGTCTGATATAAAACAAACTTTGTCTTATTCTAATTATACATCTTCAATGCTTCGTCACTCCAACAGTTTACTGCAAGTAAAAATAAAAAAAACGAAAGTCTTCAGTCTAATTATATTCTGCAAAAGTCTATCCCTGCAAACACACAAACTGCAATATTTCTAATGCTATATATTATTAAATTATACAGTTGAAAGAAAAAGTATGTGAACCCTTTGGGCTTACTTGGATTTCTTCATAAATTGGTCATAAAATGTGTTCTGATCTTCATCTAAGTCACAACAATAGAGAAACACAGTCTGCTTAAACTAATACCGCACAAACATTATACGTTTTCATGTTTTTATTGAACACAACATGTAAACATTCATAGTGCAGGATGGAGAAAGTATGTGAAACCCTAGGCTAATGACTTCTCCAAGAGCTAATTGGAGCCAGGAGTCAGTCAACCTGGGGTCCAATCAATGTGATGAGATTGGATGTGTTGATTAAAGCTGGCCTGTCCAATAAAAAACACACACCAGTTTTGAGTTTGCTGTTCTGAAGAAGCGTTGTCTGATGTGAACCATGCCTCGCACAAAAGAGCTCTCAGAAGACCTACGATCAAGAATTGTTGACTTCCATAAAGCTGGAAAGGGCTACAAAAGTAAATCTAAAAGCCTTGATGTCCATGTGTCCACGGTAAGACAGATTGTCTACAAATGGAGAAAGTTCAGCACTGTTGCTACACTCCCTAGGTGTGAGCACAGCGCAGAATGCTCAATGAGGTGAAGAAGAATCCTAGAGTGTCAGCTAAACACTTACAGAAATCTCTGGCACATGCTAACATTTTTGTTGACAAATCTACAATAAGGAAAACATTAAACAAGAATGGACTTCATGGGAGGACACCACTGAGGAAGCCACTGCTGTCCAAAAAAAACATTGCAGCACGTTTGAAGTTTGCAAAAGAGCACCTGGATGTTCCACAGCACTACTGGCAAAACATTCTGTGGACAGATGAAACCAAAATTGAGTTGTTTGGAAAGAACACACAACGCTATGTGTGGAGAACAAAAGGCACAGCACACCAACATCAAAACCTCATCCCAACTGTGAAATATGGTGGAGGGGGCATCATGGTTTGGGGCTGCTTTGCTGCCTCAGGCCTTGGACGGATTACTGTCATCGATGGAAAAATGAATTCCAAACTTTATCAAGACATTTTGCAGGAAAACTTAAGACCATCCGTCCGCCAACTGAAGCTTAACAGAGGATGGACGATGCAACAGGACAACGACCCAAAGCATAGAAGTTAATCAACAACAGAATGGCTTCAACAGAAGAAAATACGCCTTCTGGAGTGACCTCAACCCGATTGAGATGCTGTGGCATGACCTCAAGAGAGCGATTCACACCAGACATCCCAAGAATATTGCTGAACTGAAACACTTTTGTAAAGAGGAATGGTCCAAAATTTCTCCTGACCGTTGTGCGGGTCTGATCTGCAACTATAGGAAACGTTTGCTTGAGGTTATTGCTGCCAAAGGAGGGTCAACCAGTTATTAAACCCAAAGGTTAACATACTTTTTCCACCCTGCACTATGAATGTTTACATGTTGTGTTCAATAAAAACATGAAAACGTATAATGTTTGTGCGGTATTAGTTTAAGCAGACTGTGTTTCTCTATTGTTGTGACTTAGATGAAGATCAGAACACATTTTATGACCAATTTATGAAGAAATCCAAGTAAGCCCAAAGGGTTCACATACTTTTTCTTTCAACTGCATATCACAATGGGCTGTCAGTTGCACACCTGGGATTTAAGAGCCCCCAAAATTCCCCTATACTTATAATGGAAGAGGAAATATGGCCATATAAGGCTTTATAACAGTCCTGTGTTGATTATCTTCGCAGAACAACCACTTAGAGACAAGGGGGTGGGCTTACTTTACTAAGGCAACCAATCAGTATCCCTGAAACTTCTTTAAGCTACGAAGCCACGACCATGGCAACAAAACATGTTGACTTAGCAACCATATAACAAGACCAATAACTCTATATCAGAACATCATAGAGACACAGGTGTTGGTTCGATTCACTCATAGCTTAGAGTTTCATCAACTGGCAGATGCTAAGCCACGCCCATAGCAACCAAACACTTTAGCCCAGCAACCGTTTAGCGATACCTCTATCTCTGCATCAGAACATCATAGAGACAAAGGGGTGGATTCGTTTCACTCACAGCTCAGAGTATCATCATCTGTAAAATGCTAAACCAAGCCCATAGCATCCAAACAGGTTAGCCTAGCAACCGTTTTGCAATACCTATATCTCTTTATCAAAACATTGTAGAGACATGGGGGTTAGTTCGCTTCACTCATGGCTTGGAGTATCATAGTAGCAGCATGCTAATTATGCCAGTGAACATGCTAATCATGCTAATAACATACTAAGCCCGGTTTTTACACACTAGGGTCACATATTTTTTTTCATCATGTTAGAATAAGTTTAACAATAAACCCTTTCAAAATATTTCAAACTCTTCAGGACAGGCTTTGTCAAGCCATCATAAAGTTTGTACTCGAACTTTACTGTAGTGGAGTAGGCGGGGCGAGACCGTGGTTCGAGGCCGGTGAGTAATTGTTAATGAGCGCCCATGTGCATGCATCGGTCTCGTATCACATGGGAGATTGGGAGCATATAAAAGAACGAGCGACCGGACCGTCGATGAGAGAGGACAGGGCCCGGACATGTCTTAGGTTTGTATTTATGTTCTTGTGTTTTATGATTTGTTTGTTCGCCGGCGGTCGGCCGTGAGGGGCCACCGGCTGTTATTATTTATATTAAAACTCCATTTTAAAAGTCTGCCGGTTCCCGCCTCCTTCCTTGTTTTTTAATGAACCTTGTAACATTTAAAACTAGTTTTACTTCTTTCTCTACACATCCCAACCATGCGGTACAACAGGGAGATGGAAAACTTTAAAACTGACCTGAACTATATGAGGACAAATGCAGAGAAGGAAGAAACTCCAAGCAGAAACAGAAATGTTCATACATACAGATACACCGAAAGTGCACAAGTGACGTGGGCAGTTTGGCAAATACATGAGAAAGTGTTTGGCACTGTTTTAAACAACTTCAGTGCATAAATGTTAGAGTGTTATGACTGGGCCAAAGCAGTCGGCACATCATACGTTGTATGTCCTCTTAACGGTAATTTTCATTCTTCCTTCACACATCCCCACTTATTGGAATTTGCCGGTAATGTTACTACTTCTATTACTGGAAAATTGGAAGTACCGCTTTAACGTAAAGGTCCTTTTCACACATGATCTGTTAACTGCAATTTTCTTGCTATTTACCAGTAAAGGCTGTATGTGTGAAAGGGACTATTGACTCTTAACATCATACTGCTGAATGTAACAATAAGACACATGAACTCTATGATAAATGTGACATGAGATGAAACTGAACATCTTTGTCAGAATGTCAGTGAGAGTAATGAAATAAAATCTGATGAAATAAATGTGTTGTATAGTTTACCTGTGAATAGTGAAGAGAGAAGGATCAGTCCCAGCAGACATATATCACTCTTCTCAGTCATGTTGTGTTTCTCTTACTGAGTCTCTTCTCATCATCTACTTATATTTCTTCATGAGAACATTTGTAACTCGTCCTGTGTTTCTCATTTCCTCTTTTCTCATCGACTGAGTCATGACACTATTATAGACTAGAACACATTCTGTAGTTTAGTCTTGTTACTTATAAATGACTTCTGTTGTCTTAAAACAATTGGACACAGTGCTCAGTTATGACTTTTGTTGTCAGAGACTTTAACAGGACTAACATAATGAAGGTTTTCCCCAAATTCATTCAACACAAGACTTTCCTGCCCGAGCAGAGCAGACGCACAGCCTTCATTAAAGCTGATCACACCTCCGTTCTTCTTCTGTCTCCACACACACACAAAAGAAAACATGAGTGAGGTCATTTTCACACTTTTTCGAAACCAGAGATCTGCAGATTACCCATGATGCAGCAGACACACACATTAATAAACACACTAACTCTGTCACAGATTATATCAATATGTCCACTGGTGTAGTCCTACTAAAAAAAGTGGTTTACTATAATGTTACCATCGATCCCAAATGATCAAAAGAAGACTGTTTTGTTTTTCAGGTAACATGATAATTATAACAGTTAAACATGCCATTTATTCATAATTATGCAAAAAATCAAGTGTTAAACATTATAATGCTCTTACTTTTAAGGTAGACGTGTGGATATTATTATATAATATATTAGATATAAAACCACAAAACAGTTTGTTTAAGTGAGGATGCGATCAGGTTTTAAAACTAAAATGCATTATAAGGCTGCATTTACAGTTTAAAATCATGATTATTTGTACACTGTTATACCAAGATCAGAATACTAAGGCGGTTTGATAAAAAAAAAATGAAATTCATTTTAATCGTTATACTTCATTCAGGGGCAGTGTCCCGATAGGGCTTAAGCCTAGTCCTAGACTAACTTAAATGTTAGTGGTGTCTTGATCAAAAACAACTTGCTCTGACATAACTTAAATATATGAGTGTGATTGTTTTATCTCAAGATGCAGGCCTGTAAAGTTGTGTGTAAAATACTTTTTTTAAATTGACTTAAATATCCTAACTTAACTAAGGCGTAGTCCTGATTTCAGATAATCCTTGTGCGGGAAAACCGCCCCTTAATGTTTAGAATGTTATGGCAGTTTTACTCTAATGTGACTCAAGAAATCCACATTCCTGCCGAGTTGAGCCCCGACCCAAATAAAACACATCTGAACAAGAGTAAACAAAGACTTAATGCAGCGCTGCACAGATTGATTGTGTTAAAGTAGTGTGAGAGTGATTCAAGTCCAGACCACACCGTATGCTTTACAATCGCTCTCGCGATACTATATTGTCATATTCAACGTGACCAGCTGCTTGCACAAGGAGCCTTGTAACCATGGAGACATTTGTGAGAGACGATTCAGAAGATAGTTTCTTTGGTGCAGATCCCGAAGCGTATCTATTAATACACTGAAGATGAGTTTTTGTAAAAGTGAAAGACAGGAAAGTGTGTCTGAACTGCCTGTGTCAGAAGGGAGGAGGAGAGTAGAATCAAACTGGTGGTGCAAGTGTGTAGCATGCTGACTGAAAGCGAGTGTTTGTTTTGTTTTGGCAAGCGTCCATCTAGCTGAAGAGGAAGTGTCATGTGTCACAACAGTCAACGAGTTCTTAGCAACGCTGCATTCTATAAGCTCGAAAAAACGTCCCATGCAGAGTGGACCTGATAGCCAGCTATATGCTTCAAAGATTTTGAATTCATACTGTCAGCTTGCATTTTCAAGCTTATATTCATGATGTAATATCTTCTCAGTCAATACAGAATGGTGTCACACATAATTAAGAAGTGAGCCCTGAAGAGAGAGACTTAGGGCAGAGGCGACTGAAAACCATTGTCATCGTGTGTGGTTGATGTTATTCGCCAGTGTCACCAGTGTATGTAGGATTTCAAGCAGAAGATTTTACTGTAGGTAATGTGAATGTACTGTAGACCTACATTCCATTTGCTAAGGTTTAATGACTTCTTACAGTCAAAACACATTTTTGCACTCTGATGGAAAATAAAGATTATATTCTATTCTATATTGCAGTGGTTCCCAACCTTTCTTCATTGGGGCCCCCCCACATGCATATGACAATCGGAGCCCCCCCGAACCCTCATATATGTGTGTGTGTGTGAGTGTGTGTGTGTTTATACACACACGATTGCTACTCACTCACACATATATAGATAGTAAATATAAATAAATTAAATTAAATAATTTAATTGTAGGGGGGCACGGTGGCTTAGTGGTTAGCACATTCGCCTCACACCTCCAGGGTTGGGGGTTCGATTCCCGCTTCCGACTTGTGTGTGTGGAGTTTGCATGTTCTCCCCGTGCCTCGGGGGTTTCCTCCGGGTACTCCGGTTTCCTCCCCTGGTCCAAAGACATGCATGGTAGGTTGATTGGCATCTCTGGAAAAAATTGTCCGTAGGGTGTGAGTGCGTGAGTGAATGAATGAGTGAGTGTGTGTGCCCTGCGATGGGTTGGCACTCCATCCAGGGTGTATCCTGCCTTGATGCCCGATGACTCCTGAGATAGGCGCTGGCTCCCCGTGACCCGAGGTAGTTCGGATAAAGCGGTAGAAGATGGATGGATGAATTTAATTGTAAATAAAATTAAATGGTTAAGATGAGTAATGTTGAAGATTTATATGTCATTTCTACTTGAATACTCAGGTTATTTTTCAGGCTACTGTCAATTACTGCTTATTTCACAAGGTGTCTTTTCATTTTGCTTGGTTTCATGGTGTTATTTAGAAATGTTTTGACACAGAACACACATTCTGGCCGAGACTTAAGCATCTAAACTTTTGTTCATTTCTAACAAAGAATCACCGCATTAATGTTTGTCACGAGAAAGGCGGGACAAGAGCAGTGTCAGCTGCACGTGGCACCGGTCTCACATCTCTCACGGAGGAGATCGGAAGCATAAAAGTACGAGCGACAGGAGTCTTTGACGAAAGGACCAGGCCTGGATTTTTGTTATGTTTTATTATGTTTGTTTTGCAGGGAGTCGAATGTTATTTTACTTTCGTTTTGTGGTTTGTTTATTTGAATAAAAGTTGTTAAATGTTTGCAGGTTCCCGCCTCAATCCTTCCTTACGTGGAACTGTGTGAAAATGTTTCTCTGCTATTTTCCTTTTGATTTTTATGTTGACGCCTGACAGAAGACAATTATCACGTGAGTCTCATAGTGAGAACAGCCAATGTCAGTGCTTCCAGCTGCCGCAAAGCACTGTGTGAATGTCTGCGATGGAGCCGGAAATTAAAATAATTATTTTATATAAGATATAACTCTTTTTGACTGCATTATCTTGGCATTGCAAGCACGTGATTTTTATATAAAATTATAAGTGGAACTGGTTGAAAGCCTGGCTGAAAGACGGACAGGATCTCTGGCTGGTCCTCGAGAAGGACTCGCGTCCTCGGCAGCGTTCTCGTCCCGCTGAGGCGCTTCCTCGGTCGGCTAGGCAGCTTCCTCCGGCAGCTGGGTCGGACTCTGGCAGCTAAGCAGCGCACTTGGGTGACTCAGTAGCACTTTCCGGCAGCTCCGTACCTCGGTCGGGCGGCTAGCAGCAGGCTCTGGTGGCTGGATAGCTCTGTCGGGAAGCTTGGTAGCGCTCTCCTGGCTCGACCGCTCATTCTGCCGTTGATCTCTCTGTCTCTCTCCTCTTCTTTGCCACCAGGTTCATCCCTCTTGGGCGGTCGAGTGAGTCCCGTCCGAGACCCAGGAAGTACAAGGATTAAAGTACTCTTCTCCTGCCGGTCTCCTACCTTCAATCGCCAGCATTCTCCACCAACTGTGGCGGGGTAAGTGACACGGCAGACACAGAGCAACGGTGCAAGCAACCCCATTGGGGAATTTAATAAACAACATAAAAGTATAAAAGTTGATGATGTTACCCAGCTTCTACTTTTTTGTGGGTTAATTTTCTCTCTCTATATTTATCTTTCCACTGTAATTATCAACTCCATGTCGGGACTTTATTATTCCTTGTGTAAATTATTAGTAGGCCTGGTTCTGGGGTGCTAGAGATCTGGATGAGGATGAGTGACAGGCTTTTTAGTAATTCTAAATAGAGTGCTCATGGTGCGATTTCTGTGCTATTTATAATCCATTTAGGATTGTATAAAATTTGTTTTTCATGCTGCTTAACCCAACGGCCACATACACGCTGCAAAGTTTTGGGAATTGCATTTGCATATAAATGCGGGATTCACTCTTGAAATAGATATGATTGACATTGACATTTCCATAGCCATAGTTAGTTTCTGAATAAAGCAGACTTTTGGACTGAAATGGTTGAAAAGTCTGCAGACTGACAGACTCACTCATAACAGTCCCTAACTGGACCTACTGAATGTAACTATGTAAACTGCACTGTAATCGTTGAAAAACACTAACACACAGACTGACAGCTGGTCTTGTCACAATTTATATTTGTAATATCTAATAAACTGGTTTCCTGCATTTTAAACAAGTCTTTCGGAACAAACATTATTATCACAAAGTGTCAATCATCCAGTTATTTTTAGGGAAAACTACACTACTGTTCACAAGGCATTTCTGTTTGCCAAGCCAGCATTGATTTGATCAAAAATACAGCAAAAGAAGCCTGTTCTTTCCTGCAAGCCTGTTTTAATAAATAGCATATAGTGATGCATAGTATGATCAAATATATTGTGTATTTTGTATAAAGTGTATATTGCGAGACTAACCCAAGCCTCCACAAAAAAAGTCTTGATAAGATTTGATTCAATTTGAGCACTGTGGCTACGTGTGTCATTAATGTTAAGGGTTATTTTGTTCACAGTACTTTCCACTTAAAAAAAAAGGAAATTTGCAAAGATGACTATGGCTTGTAGGCCAATAGGGTTTAAAGGGATAGTTCCCCTAAAAATCTGTCATGAATTACTCGTCCTCAAGTTATTCCAAATCTGTTTATATATCTTTCTTTGTGTTCAACCGAACAAAGACATTTGCAGGTGTGAAACAACTTGAGGATGATTAAATGATGACATCATTTTCATTTTTGGGTGAACTATCCTTTTAAACTTATGTGGAACAGCCAGCTTTTGTGACCAAATGAAAAGAGCTTTCAGCACGTCAAATTCTCCTCATATCCCGCCGCAAATAGCAACACTACGATTAGGCTTTATCTTGACTTTCTCTGCTAAAGCTATTACTGTATATGTCAAACACTCACAATTAAAAAGCCAGAGAAAACAAAGTCAAAGAACTACATGAAGTCAAAGGTCAAGAGCCCAACTAAAGAAAACACTAATTTCAACAAAGGTGACTTCAAATAAAAACATATCTAAATCTCTGTTAATTCAGAATAAGAGATTTCGTGACAGAAATAAATTATAGGTGGGTTCTGTAATAAGGGAATAGTGTTTTGTAGAGCAACTAATAATTACAAATGTTCTAAATGACAGAATGTTATGTTCCTCAAACATTCACTTAATCAAGAAATGTTTTTAAGAACAAACTTTTGTTGGCATGTTCACATCTTTCCTTCATCTCAATCCAGAATTAATTTAGATCTTTTAGAGTGAGAAGTGATAAAGCTGTGTGCATTCTCTTTGGATGTGCCTAGTTTTTAAGGCTTGTCTCAAGTTTGAATGGTTGTATATTAAAACAAAGTAATAATTTGAACAAATGATTTTTAGCAAACATTACTAATGGAAACTTGACTTACCAACTTTTTATGATTTGTAAATTTAATTAAACCTGTTTACTTTCAACCTGTGTGTAAACCTAAACCTTTAGTGCAACAGGTTTAAACGCAATTTTCTAGTAAAGTCAACTAATTCGGGTTAAGAGTGGAGAATTCAAGACCAGCGCCTCCACCCTCATATTCATTATAGTTTGTTTCGGCACCTTCAGATTCTCAAATGAAGCACTGCTCAAAACTTTCAGAAGAAAAGAGTTTCTGAAGATTCACGTCTCAACTGTTAGTGAATGAAAATCATGAGACTTAAATCTTTATTTTCTTCAACAGAAAGCAATAGAGCCTACATCATTGATATGTCTACTTCAACATGGAGAGAAGCTCAGAGTTTCTGCAGACAGTATCATACTGATCTGATCACTGTGAGGAACCAGACTGACAATCAACTGATCCACAACATCATTAATGATCCTCACACATCTGTCTGGATTGGTCTGTTCAGAGACTCGTGGGAGTGGTCAGATAACACTGACTCCGCCTTCAGATACTGGGACTGGTCAACTGAATAATTCTGGTGGTTCTGAAGATTGTACAGAGGCGATAATGAATAAGCCGGTTTAATGGAATGATGCACCCTGCATTTACTCTAACACTTTTGTGTGTCATGACGGTGAGTTGATAAAAGTCAATGTCACAGTGTTTGTGTTTTGTTCTCATGTTCAGTTGTTGCCTCGGGAGGTAAATGGCCAATAACTTCAGACACGTTACTGGCCCACTGACGGATGTCGAAGCCCCCAGAAGACAGAAGGGCACGTAACTTGTCAACCAGCTGTCTGGCTTCTTCAACCGAGGGTAAGCTTTGTAGGCAGTTGTCCACATAGAAACATCTGTCAACAGAGAATCTAACGTCCTCTCCAGGGGTGCTGTGCAGTGCCACATGTTGCTGAAGGGCGAAGGTGGCACAGCAGGGGCTGCAAGTAGTCTCGAAAGGCAGCACCTGCCACTCATATGTATCGGGAGGGTCATCTCTACGCATGTCGCGCCACAAGAAACGTAGCAGAGGCCGGTCCTCAGGTAACAGCAGAACCTGATGGAACATGCCACGTATATCCCCGCTTATGGCAACACCATGCTCCCTGAACCGTATAAGGACTCCAAGGAGGGATGGACTTAGGACTGGACATGGCAATAGGGAGTAATTTAGGCTCAGCCCTCTGTACTGGAAGGAACAATTAAACACGAGCCGATCTTTCCCATTGTGAGAAACCAGATGGTGTGGAATATACCAGCTCCCCTCTGCGGTTGTTCTTCCCTTATTTTGGAGTTTGATGGCTGCACTAGTCAATACCAGCTTTCTCTGATGTCCGTGCGAGTCGACGCTCCATTCCTCGGAGACTCGACATAACAGCCTCCTTTGGTGCACAGAAAACAGGAAAATTCCTCCTGCGCAGCAAGGGTGTTGCGTAACGTAGGATCCCTTTAACCTCAACACGGGTAGTCTTGGCCTCCAAGAGGCTGATAGCCTCCTGATCCTCCTTTGACCTTGTAACTTGCTTCTCACATCGATAAGGCATTACATCAATCTGCCACAACCTCTCGACATCTCTCCTCAACTCTAACTCTGCCGGGCTGAGGGACAAAAAGAAGCAATTTGCTTATGACAGCTGTTCCCTGCGAAGATTTACAGGTCCCTGTAAAGTCCATCCGAGTTTCGTCTGTATGGCTGCCGGTGCTCCCGATGGCCCTAAGCGCACAGGTGATACAGGAGTGATGAGGTGAGTATTATCGGCTCCAATTAGCAGAAGTGGATGCACTTCCTCAAAGGGCTGCAAGGGGAGGTCCTTGAGGTGCTGGTACTTCACCAGGATACTCAAAGGGTAGGATTGCTCCGCAAGACCAAGACGTTCAGCAGTAAAAGCAGCTGAAATTCTGAAGACCTTCTGTGGCTGAGTCACTGGGGAGATTTGGAAAGAAACTAAGGCTCCAGTGACAGTCTGCACATCCTGGCAGATAGTCCGCAGAGTCAAGCTCTCTATAGTCCCATGGATTCCGAGTTTAGAGGCAGCAGGGGACAGAAGAATCGTCCCTTCCGATCCATCGTCCAGTACAGCATAAGTATCAAGGGTCTTGTCCTCATGGCGAAGCAGAACTCTAACAACCTTCAGAAGAACTTTCCTGCATCCTCTAGGTCTGTCCAAATACAGAGTCTCCGTTGCGGAACTAATCAAGGATTAAATAATAAAGGATTTGATGGCCCAAAGTCTCCAACATGCCAACAAGGGATCTAATTTGCAGTGCAAACTTGTCGAAGGCTGCTGTATCTCCTCGTCGAATGTCAGGCGCATCCATCACCTTAGCTATTCTCCTGAGGGCTAATTTGTTAGGTTGTCCAAACCTCTCAGTCAAAGCAGCCATAGTGTCAGTATAAGGAAAAGGTGAGTTAAGATAAGAGTCGGCCACAAGACGGGCTTCATCTAATCTCAGGTGATCCAATAGTATTTGATAGCGGAAAAGCTCCGTAGTATCCGGAGGTAAAAGGTTCTCGAGAGCAATCTTCAGTCTTGTAAACTCACCAGGATCAGCGGTGACGAAGGCTGGGATGGTTGGTGTAGGACCACGGTAGTTGCTCTCTCGTTTATCTCGATGCGAGGTGGAAGCTCTGTGTGTAGGTCCCAAATACCTTGGTCTCTGTGGATCATAGTGGTCCTCAGCGTAAGCAGCCATACCCGCCTCAACATTCCGTGTTGAATACCAATTTGGATTATAAACAGGGTTGTTATACTCAGGGTGGGGTGGAGACATAATATGACTACAATCCTCGGGATAGCTAGTAGGCTGAAAGTCATGACAGGTGGGAGACTGGACTTATTGCAAAACTTCCCGTTTGTTGGGCAGCGAGGTCTGTATGTGATTGCACATTATGTGTAAGTCACCGAGCATCTTTCCCAGAACATCTACCAGTGCTTGCTCTCTTAATGGCTCCTGCTGGTCCCTGTCGCTCACATCAGGCAGATTTGACCAACCACTATGGTTGCTTACCGTCTGCTTCGGGGTAGTTAATGAATTGTAGTCTCCTCTCTGGGAAAGCAAATCTGCTCCCGCTGATGTAGTAGTTGTGCCCATACCCTGTCGAGACTGCTTGGAGGCAAAATAGGGGGGAAGGGTTGTTGGAAGAGACACAGAGCGCAACATAGGCTGAGAATGGTGGCGTGGTAGGTTACAGAAAGTTTGGGAAGTTGATTGAACCTCATTCCCTTCCCAAGGCCTGTGATAGGGTGAAGATACTTCAATCTGATTAAGCGGTACGGATGCTCTATGCTGTACTGGTGCATCGACTTGCCTTCTGTCAGAGTAAGGCTCCCACTCCAAAGCAGTAGGCGACCACTCATCCACTACATTCCAGGAATACTGACTCATGGGACTGGAATCTCTGTCAGGTGATGAGGAAGGATTCCTGTCGACCGCTGATGAACAGCCTTTCTGTGGTTCAGCAGCCGCGTGGACCATCACCAGCTGGCTGACCTGTTTACATCGAGTGTCTGTAAGGTCATAATCCTCTAGGTAGACAGGAGGACGCAAATGACGTTGAGGTCTGCCATCATGATCATATACCCCTTCTGTTTGCATCTTAACATTAATTAATCCTCTTTATCCAAAAGCAATGGCTGATATCCGGCTCGAAGGACCAATATTGGTTAGTAAGGCATTAAGGATTGTAGTTCTAAGGAGGTTTTAAAGTATCTAGCCTTCCTTTTGGTATGTTGGTCAGAACACAAGAGGTAATCACAGGTCAAGTTCCAAGAAGGGGTTTATTAAGTTCTGGTATGGGTTACGATGGGTGTGGTTAATCATTCAAAGACGCACAGAAACCCATAAAAGGTGAGGATAATTTGCCTGGATCGTGGCCACGTCTTTCTTTTATCTCCTTCCGTCGACTCCGTACGGTGACTGACAGGTGCGTTAAGCCTGCCTCCTCAACAAAGGGAACAGGTGTAGGGGCTTTACCTTTTCAGTCCGTAGCCTGTTAACCACAGAAAAGTTAGTTTGAACTTGAGTGAAATGGCGCTCTACATTACATTTTTTACCCACAGCAACGTTGGCGCCGCAAATTAGACACACACATATTTCTCCTACATTTATGAAAAACTCATTCTCCAAATCCTCATGGAAACAATATGTTTGTTTTCTTTTTTTGGACTGTGCGATGTCTTTAAAACAAAAACAAAAGCATAAGCTGTCACGGTGCACAAAGGGACTCAAATGCAGGTAAGGTACAACACAGTTTATTAGACAGGCTCCACAGAAAAAACAAAAGGAAGGCAGGGAACTCCTGTCCAACACTCAGATATAAAGCTGGCAGCCAAAACCAAAAATCAACAATATCCGGGAAAGGTAAACGGGAACCGAATGGGGAAATTAAATCTGAACCGGCTCACAGGTTGCCACGTTCCTACGGATAAATTGAAAAGGTAACGTACAAAGCACAGCAAGAGCAAAACAACGTCACAAATAATTTTACAGCGCCATAATGAGAACAGGCACAGCCAAGCTAAAATAGAACGAAAAGGCGATTAGAAACAGGTGAGGGTAATGAACAAGGGAAACAACCAACGAGGGATAATTACAAACGGGAGGTGAACGGCAGGTGACAGAGATACAACATTAGTGAAAGACTAATGGAGAAACAAGTGGGCGGAGCTACACGGAAGAGAGGAGAACACGCGGTGATCAAACAAAACATACCGCCAGGTGTCTCCTTATAAAACAAAATATACACACGAGACAAGGTTCTGTCCTGAACTTGTCCAGAGAGTTAGAGAATTGCAAAACCAGGACGGACAAGGTCCTGACATAAGCGTGATGAGGCTGTTGAGAAAACTTTGAGGTGATATGTAATTATTTTAAAATGTTGGTTTAAAATTTTATAGTAAACCCTCAAATAACAAAACAATAAAAGATAGGAATATAAAATATGGCCTAATGTTAGCTAATTTTGATTGGATGTAATTTATGTCTTGGCGATCTGAGTCATTCTACGAAACGGGTGCCATTTCCACTTTGCAATTTTCCACATTTTCATTAAGGACAAACTTTTTTTTTTTTTACTTACAACTTTAAATATATATTAATCCTAAAAAAAACATATTTTCCCACCTCAGGCACAAAATACTTAATAATATTATAAATTTTATTCTGGCAAGAGATTCTTTCTTTTACCACCCCGTCACGGACAATGTGTATGGCATTAGAGTAGTAAAACAAGAAATATATTTTTAAAATCTTACGTTTTCCTAATAGTAAAATGTCCCTTTTTTGGAAACCATCAATAGAAAGTCTGTAATTTAATTTAAATAATTATTCTTACTTTTTTAATCTTGAAATACGAATTTGACATTTCAATGGCCTCATTGTTTGAACTAAAAAAACGAATACACTTAAAAAATACAAATAAAGTAAAATTGATTTGATTAGTCCACATAACAAGAACATCATTCAACATTAATTTATGTAAAATGTCTTTTCTGTTACATAAATTTTTTAACAAAATGAACCCGTGACGGGGTGGTAACTGATGTCAAGGGGTGGTTCACTGTGACAGGGTGGTATGGAATGGTATGGTACTATATGGTATGTTTGTTTTAAACTTTAAACTATAAAACTGGGGGAGGGGAAACATTAACATTGGACATTTAATGGAGAACTTTGGTCATGCTCTGAAAAACTAAAAAAAAGAGCATCATTACAGTGACTGGGAGAGTCGCATCCACACATCCCTCTGGATTTCCATGTGGCGGGATGTCACAGGCTGTGGTGCTTGAATGATTTCAAGCACATCATCAAAGAGATACCACAGGAAGTCGTCTCTTGGAGGCCAGAAGAACCTGTTGACACCAACACGGTGCATACACTTTACCAGGGCATGCGTTTCATCTGTCTCCATGATGATCCCAGGATAAAGGTCACTGTCATATGTAAGCACGCACCACTTCCCAATGAGATCTCGACTTTCCCAAGCAATTGCTTCTGTTGGCACCTTTTGGGCTGGCTTATTAAAAGTGAAATGTTGTGTGGTGAAGCATTGACATCTCAGCTGCTTTTGCCTGGAACACATGCAGCTAATTTCCCGGTAAAGGATTTCTCCTGGAGTGAATGTGACAACTTGGTGGGTTTTCATTGTGGATGGCACTGGTGGAATCTGGCCTGGCATCTTTTACATTGCCTGCTCAACTGCTTAAGATGCTACATAAACCAACTTAACAGTTGTAGATGTTTCACTTAGGGCTTTATATAGCTCATGGGCATCGGGTATGTCGCGACCGTTGGTCACCAGCTTATCCGCTGTTCTTTTCAAGGTTCCCCCAACACCGTCAGGGGCCCACTTGCCATGGCTTGCCTCAAAAAAGTTCCACGTTCCACCTTTCAGACCTCGTCTTGCGAGCTCTGTGCTGAAAAGGAAGAAATTCCCTTTCTGTTTGTATTGGGTACAAGGTCCATCACTCAGAAAGTGTAGAACAGACACATCTGGGTATGTGGCCTGTAGATAATTCAGCACTGGATTCATGTGTTCCCATATAGCTGGGGAGCTTTTGTGTTTGGAGGGTGACACTGTGCTAAAACAGATGGGCTCTTTTTCACCACCTAAGTACAAAACACCAGTGTGCAGAGTAGCTTGTTGGTGCGAGGAGCCAAAGTGGACAGCTTGGATCTCTGAGCTGTATTTGCATGTATAGTTTTCAGAGAAGTCAATGTGGATCACTGCCTCCTCTTTTGACAGGTTCTTCTTCAACTCTCTGCAGTATTAGTATTGTTGATTTATGTTGAATGTGTGTCTTTTAAATTTATGGAGAAGAGTGTGGAATAACTCCACAAGATTGTCTTGTGTGTCCTCCATTATTTTCTTCACGGTGATCTTGACAGTGGTTGGACCCTCCCTCGCATCTTCCCTTGCTTTCTCTGGTGTGGCCCTTTGAGTGAATGCAACCTTTGCTGACCCATCAAATCTGGAGAGCTGAACAGTCTTGTCTTTGCATTCCTCACACTCATCATACATGCACATTTTCCTGGAGGTTTCACAGGCTATCATTTTAGTCAAACTCTCGAGATCTGAAGTATCAATGAGCCTCAAATTATGCAACTTCTCAATGACAAATCTGAGATTTTCATGGATCTTGCACAGACACGTGTTCCGGTCAGAGAGAGTGCGATGTACAACCCAAAATGGGCGAAGCTTACAGAAAAGGGAGTATGATATGTTGTTTGTGTTTTCAGTGAGAAATTTTTTGTGAAGATTTTTCATTGTGTCAGCCAGAAACCCTTTTCTGCTTCTTCACCTTTTTCTTGGTAATTGTTTGTTTTCGTCGAGTCGTTATCCGACTGTTGTCATCTCGGGTAAAGAAGGTTTTGACTTTGGACTTGAAAGCAGCAGTGAACCTGTTTGTGGGATTTCTGTTGGTGGAACAGAGGTCTTCACTCTGAACACTGCGACGCTTCTTTGAAAATCCAAGGGCATTTTCAGCAAAACCTTGTAGCCTGTACTTCTTCACAATCCTCCCCGCTGTTACCTTTTGTATTAGTTGTTTTTCTTTTTCTTTTCTTGCTCTTCTGTACTTATTATTTATGTCTTATATCAAGGCTTCATGATAGAGTAGTGTTTTTCTGATTTTGGAGCTTACTCTGCCCGTCTTAGTTAATTCATTTATT
Organism: Triplophysa dalaica; assembly: GCF_015846415.1. Taxonomy (NCBI): domain Eukaryota; kingdom Metazoa; phylum Chordata; class Actinopteri; order Cypriniformes; family Nemacheilidae; genus Triplophysa; species Triplophysa dalaica. The sequence continues at coordinate 27,069,746 of NC_079546.1, read as the reverse complement.
TTTGAACGAGGGGAGTCATTCTTATTTAAGCGCTTATATCTTTTTCTGTATTTGTCAGCACGTTTTCTTTCCTTCTCTAGCGATTTCTTTAGTTTTTCAATTTCTTTGCGTAGTGTACCCCTGTTCTTCCTGGAAATTCGCTTTCCTTCTTTATGTTGCCTGAAACAAAGTAAAAAATATTATTATATAATAATAATAAATTATAGTTATATATCTATATATATTTATATATATATATTACAATATATATCTATATTTTCAACGTGTAGAGTCATCGTTAATGCCATTTCACTTGTTTTTGTCCTCCGTCCTCACTTCTTTTCCTTGTTCCCTTCCCTCCCATCCTGAAGTGGGGGAGCTAAGATGTGTGTAAAGGAAGCTAGGATGGACGATTAAGACTTGAAAAGCACCCCTTGTGTGCAAAAGAAAACCCGGAAGTGCACAAAGCGCCAGACAATACTCTGAAACATCATTGGTCAGCTACAACCAGCATAACATTCTCATTGGCTAATCCACTGCCCAAAAAATAAAGATACCTTGCCTCATATAAATTAACAGTTAAGTTTTAATGCCATTTGTAATACGGGATATACAATTCTGCCAGAACAGTGCAAGTGAACATGTGAATGTGTCAAAAAATTCAAATTACTTATTATTTTCCAGTGCCATAACTTCATAATTAAAAAACAAGTGAATCATTTTGCATAATTATTAATAAATGGCATATTTAACTTTAATAATTGTCATGTTACTGGAAATACAAACACTCTGTCTTTATTTGCTCATTTGGGTTCGGCGGCAATGGCGTAGTACACCACTTTTTTTGGTAGGACTACTCCACTGCAGTCCAGATATTGATTTAATCTTTGACAGAGTTAATGTGTTTATTAATGTCTGTGTCTGCTGCATCATGGGTATTCTGCAGATCTGTGGTTTGGAAGAAGTGTGAAGATGACCTCACTCATGTTCTGCTTTTGTGTGTGTGGAGACAGAAGAAGAACGGAGGTGTGATCAGCTTTAATGAAGGCTGTGCGTCTGCTCTGCTCGGGCAGGAAAGTCTTGAGTTGAATGAATTTGGAGAAAACCTTCATCATGTTAGTCCTGTTAAAGTCTCTGATAACAAAAGTCATAACTGAGCACTGTGTACAATTATTTTAAGACCACAGAAGTATTTTACAAATATCACCATTAAACTACAGAATGTGTTCTAGTCTATAATAGTGTCATGACTCAGTCGATGAGAAAAGAGGAAATGAGAAACACAGGAAGAGTTACAAATGTTCTTATGAAGAAATATAAGTAGATGATGAGAAGAGACTCAGTAAGAGAAACACAACATGACTGAGAAGAGTGATATATGTCTGCTGGGAATGATCCTTCTCTCTCCACTATTCACAGGTAAACTATACAATACATTGAAGTGGAGTAGGCGGGGCGAGACCGTGGTTCGAGTCCGGTGAGTAATTGTTAATGAGAGCCAGCTCTGCGCACACCGGTCTCGTATCACGGAGAAGATCGGGAGCATAAGAGAATGATAGACCGGACCGTCGATGAGAGAGGACCGGGCCCGAACATGTTTTATGTTTGTATGTTTGTTCTTTTGTTACAGTTTACATTTTTGTTGTGGTTTGTTTTGTTCGCCGGCGGTCGGCCGTGAGGGGCTGCCGGCTGTTATTATTTTTATTAAAACTTTATCTAAATGTCACCAATGTAGAAAAGTACATTCAAAAAGAAGGAAGGAGAGGGTAACCAGAAGACATTTAAATAAAGTTTTAATAGAAATAATACCAGCCGGCAGCCCCTCACGGCCGACCGCCGGTGATCTCCTACGGGATACGAGACAGGTGCGCGTACAGCTGGCGCTCATTAACAATTACTCACCGGTCTCAAACCACGGTCTCGCCCCGCCTACTCTACTACACACATTTATTTCATGTGATTTCATTTCTTTACTCTCACTGACATTCTGACAAACATGTTCAGTTTCATCTCATGTCACATTTATCATAGAGTTCATGTGTCTTATTGTCACATTCAGCAGTCTGATGTCAAGAGTCAATAGTCGCTTTCACACATACAGCCTTTACTGGTAAATAGCAAGAAAATTGCAGTTAACAGATCATGTGTGAATAGGACCTTTAGGGTAAATCGGTACTTCCAATTTTCCAGTAATAGAAGTAGTAACATTGCGGTCAGATTACAATAAGTTGCGATGTGTAAACGAAGAATGAAGATAACCATTGAGAGGACATTACAATGCATGACGTGCAAATGCTTTGGCCCAGTCATAACACTTTAACATTTGTGCACTGAAGTTGTTCAAAACAGTGCCAAACACTTTCTCATGTATTTGCCAAACTGCACACGTCACTTGTGCACTTTTGGTGTATATGTATGTATGAACATTTCTTTTTCTGCTTGCAGTTTCTTGTGTCTCTGCATTTGTCCTCATATAGTTCAGTTCAGTTTTAAAGTTTTCCATTTCCCTGTTTTACCGCAAGGTTGTGATGTGTAGAGAAAGAAGTTAAATTACAAGAGAAAAGGACTGACAGGAAGCAAAAGCTGTAACAGTTCTTTGAGTTTAATAAGGCTGCTTGTGCATCGTCACAGTCATCAGCATTCATGCAGTTTCAAGAGATAAAACATAAAAGTTATTCAGCTTCAGTCACAGTAACAGAAGCCGGTGGAGCAGTTCTATCATCTCATGTTAGTTCACCCCCCTTCGTCTTTGACATGCCGTCTCACATGTGCAGATCTTTATTACCATAAATACATAAAGTGACTGTACACCGTCCACCCCACACAAGAGCAGCACAGCGCAGTGTTGAGTTAAGAGCAAGTGTTTGACCCAAACATCAACAACACATTCGTTCAGAGCAAAATCGCCAGTGTTGAAAAATGGTCAAGTTAACTCTCACAGTGTATATATAAGATTTTACTGTGTTCAGATATAAAATCACACCGCCACCATATTTTCAAACATAACTCTGGTTGAACGTCCGCCTGGACGCATCATATTACTGATATTTTGAGACAGCTGTGTGACCTCTGTTTTACTGTCACGGTTGTTTTTTGTTTTGGTTTGTGTTTGCCTTCTGTGTCTTATGTTGTTATTAGTGAATTAGTCCCTCAACTGTTTCAATTTCCCTTGATTGCGTTTTCCCTTGTATTTAAGCACTGTGTTTTACTTGTCTGTTATTGTTTTAACTTAACGTGTGTTGTGTTCCTGGTTCCCTGTTTGCCTTTTGGATGTTGATTAAAAGTACTTTATGTTGGATACCCTGTGGAGTACGCTCTCTTCTACCAGCGCACTTGACACTTACTGTTAAATCAAAAGAATGCCATTGCATGTGTCAACACGACATTACCTGAATGACGTTACCAGAAACGTACCATCATTTCTGTGTGAAAAGGGATAGAGGAACCAGATCACATGATTTACTGTCAAATCTTCTGATTTATATGATGTTAAAATAATACAAATCTATATGTTATTAAGAGATAAATATTGAACTGTTTGAATATATTGTGATGTATTAATGTGAATGATGTCATCTGCTGTTTCAGGTGTGAGTGGAGCAGAAGAGAATGACGTGTTCATCAGTTCTGGTGAAAGTGTGTCTCTGTCCTGTAATGATGCTCTTCATCAATGCTCCTCAACTACATGGATCTACATGAATTATACCACATCATCTACAGTAGAAGTGTTTACTGGAGGAATAAATCAGAATAACACAGAGAGATCTGAGAGACTGAGTCTGACATCTAACTGCTCTCTCAACATCTATAACACAACACAACATGATGAAGGAGTTTACACCTGCAGACAATTTGTGAATGGACGTCATCATGGACCTGATTCAGATGTTTATCTACATGTTCTTCATGGTCAGTGTTTTTCTTCATTTATATGAACACATGTTTAACTTCAGATCACAGTTCACGAGTTCACCTTAGCAAATAATTAAAAGGGCGACAGCGTAGTTACGCTGAGAATTTAGTAGCATATTTGGCATGCTGTCCGGGGAGAGGGCTCCGGGGTCGCCATTCTCTCCCGACCCCGGAGCACTCCCCCTTTGTTCGGGGCGAGGGCTCTGGTCTCTGTGTATTCCTGTGCCCCGAGCGCTTCCCCCCCCTTTTGGGTAGAAAAGAGTTTTAATGGTGAGGAGTCGGGGTGGAGGTGGGATGCTTCGAAAATCTATGACTGGAGTAGTTAAGGCGGTTTCACAATTTATAGAGCTCGCTCTGGTTTGGTAGGCTAGGGGGTGTGATTTCTAATCCAGTACAGCCGGGCGGCTGCGTGATCGCTAGTGCCGTGCAGCTACGTAATTATTTGCACATGCTCCTCCCGAACTTTGTTAATAAAACATAATTTCTCTTTATCTCTTGTGTTTTCACTGAAACTCATGAGTACTGAGAGTGTGTTGTGTGATTTGTGTTTCAGTGTCTTCATCATCATCATCACAGACTGAGATAAGAGCAAACACATCTGTCACTCTCTCCTGTCAGCTGTTTACATATTACTCATGTGATTATTTGCTCCGTTATGATGGATTTCAGCTGGTGTGGATGAATCAGACTGATGTTGATCTACAGACAGACTCCAGATATCAGATTAGATCAGATAAACTCTGTCTCATCTCTCTGACTACAACACTCGTGAATGAAGACGACAACACAGAGTTGAGATGTGTGCTCAAACACAAGAATGACATCAAGACCTCAGTCACATATACTGTCAGATTTACAGGTAAGACATCACTCTGACAGGAGTGTCCTGAACTCAAAGTGACTTCAGTCATTAAACTCTGTACTGATGATGAAGAAATGACATAAACATGAAATATGATTGTGATGTTCTACAGTATGATGTCTCTGAACATTCATCATCTTCTACAGATTCAAACAAGATTCTAGTGACCACCACAAACCCTGAGAGATTCTCAACTCTTAACACACCAGAAACTACACAACAACAAGGTACATCATTGCCGATTGTGTGTTTGTGTTTCCACATTATGACGCATCTAAACTAAACTATGTTTTTTACAGCATCATCTACAACATCAATAATAATAAGAGGTATGAAGTGTTGATTGTGATCCATGTGTCCTGTTACATAAGTACATGAGTGAAACTCTCACTGAACTCATCTTGTGTTTGTTTCTCATGTGTAGTGTTTGAGAGTTTGATGGATTTAATGGTGTTCTTGTGTCTTCTAGTGATTCTAGTGATTGTTGAGGTGTCAGTGTTTGCTGCTCCTACTGTCATTCTTCTTCAGATCATATGTGCAGGAAGAGCGCGTGAGTTTTCATCATCATCATCATTCACATTCACCTGAAACAATCCAGAAAACAAATGTAAAGTGCCAACTCAGGCACACGCAGGCATTCCACACTTGTGATACACAAGTAAAGGCTACACCAAACATCTTATAAAAATACAAAGATAATTTATACAACAATTTAAAAAAAAACTAAGCATAATTGTATACATGCTCAAGGTGAACACATTAGATATAACTGCTTAAATTCAAGGACTAGGAGTAATGTTACAATCTGGCGCTCCCTGGCTAGACAGTGATCAAGAAAAGGGCCAACACACCAATCACGCCAATAAAGTCAAATGCAACAACAGCCAATCACACGTGAGATTTGTAAGGGCAAATAGCAAGTTTAAAAATGTACTGGTGTAAACACTTCAACATCAACCTCACACATTAGGAATAACGATAAAAATAAATTAGTTTGATGAGTATATCAGCCTTAAAAACAGTCAAGCAGTCAGTGTTCTCCTCCCTTTACACAAACAGCAGAACTTCATCACTTTTATTGACTTTTCTCTTCTCAGATAACAGAAGAAGGACTCAGAACGCTCATCCAGAAGACACAGTGATGTCAGCAGTTTTGGAATAAAATCCTCTCTTTATGACTAACAGAGAAAATTACAGCGAGCTTTATTTGATCAGATTTTATACATATGTGTGTAATGCTTTTATTGTCACATCTATATTATGGTGCGTTTAACCCATCCAGAGACTAGAGAACACACGTACACCCGGAGGAGTGGGCAACTATCACTGCAGCGCCCGGTTAAGGTGACTTGCTCAAGGGCACCTCAGGTGTTAACCGACAACCTTCTGGTCACAAGTGCGACTCTCTAACCATTAAACCACGACTGTCCGTAATATCTTCTTTACACTATTAATGTGATAGTTCATCCTCAAATGAAACATCTGTCATCATTTACTCACCTTTAATAAACCTGTATATTTTTCCATTGTACACAAAAGAAGATATTTTGAAGAATGTTGGAAAGTAAACAGTTCTGGGTCACCATTGACTATAGTAATCTTTTGTTTGGTTACACACATTCTTCCAAATTCTTTCTTTGTGTTCACTAGAACAAAGTATTTTACACAGATTTGAAACATCTTGAGGGCGAGTAAATGATGACAGAATTTTCATTTTTTCGTGAACTATTACTTTTAATATACAAACAGAGTCTGACGCCTTGTTTAACTGAATTTGTGTTATTGCATTTATGTAACATAGCTAAATTGTGTGTTAATTTATATCTATTAATTCTGGCTTAAACATGTTTTAATATTGCATAATTGCTGAATAAAATTTCTGATAATGATTTCTGTCATGGACTCAGATGCTCTGTTAGCCACGCCCCCAGCACCAGACCTCACCGCACACTTCAACATACTATGATGACACACAAACTGTTCCTCATTCACTCGTTTCCAGGACTCAGTAGCTGTGTCCCAATTCAAAGGCTGTGACCTTATATTGTAAGCAGCTATTTTGTGAGTGTTTTGCCACTCAAGGGGGCGTGTTCTGGCATGGTCACATGGGAAGTGACATCACTTTTATACCCTCTATTGCAGTGGTTCTCAAACTTTTCAGATCAAGTATCACCTTTAATAAATTAGTTCCAAGGATCACCTCATGACTGCCATAGAAAATCACAACAAGAGATTAATTATTATTAATAATTAGTGGTGGGCATAGATTCATTTTTTAATCTAGATTAATCTTGGAATTAATCTAGATTAATCTAGATTAAAATGGCTCATTTGAATTCTGCCGAAGGCATTCAGAATATGTGTGCTACCCAAATAATGACTAAAAGTAAGTCTTTGAGAACGGGTTTCTCAAGCCAGGTGGCGCATTAGACCAGGGGCTCATCTCCTGTTTCCAAAATGCATCACAAACTGCTTGAGAAAGCTGTTCTACTATGATCAGTGGCGGTCACAAAAAAACAGCCATGTTTTATCATAACTATATAAGTGTAAAACGAACCTTATATTTCTCAATTGCACAAATCCTTCAACAGAACATTTTAAAAACACAATTCTGCACAAAACAGTATAAATTATCAGAGCTTAAATATACTCTATGTACACAAAAGTGGCAACATATGTACAATCATGATGTAACATGAGCAGAGAACAACGATGATATAAAATATTAAGAATAATATACAAATAAAATATAGAATAAATATTCTAAATAGCACAAATCCTTCATCACAAAAATCAGACAAAAGCAAATCTAATTATTACACTATTGCACTAAGAACAGAAAACACAAACTAAAACCTGACCTTTCTGCCCTTCCTTGGTGCAAAATCATCAATAATGTCATCATACAAAATCATAGGAATCACCTATTGAGTGATTGATCCTGATGATAAGAGGCCAGTGAGCTGTTCCCGAAACATGGTTGACCTCAGGTACGACTTGATCAACTTTTGAAAAGCTCCTCTCTGCTTAAGCCACAGTGACTGGCAGAGTAAGTGCAATCCTGAGAACAGTCAAAAAGTTGGAGTAGATCTCAGATTGATCCTTATCATGCATAAAAGTGATAAGTTTAAGGAGGCTGATGGTTTTTGATGGCTGACCAGTGGCAGAGGATTCTCCAAAATACTTTAGAAGTGCCCCTGAATTTGACATCAAAAGACAGTAGGCTACAGTATAACTCTTCTGAATTGGAAATTTAAATAAATATGCCCTTGAATGCCAAATGTCTGTCATGACTCATTAGACGCTATATTAATCTAATCTAAGGGAGGAACAATTAGCTCCTTTGTGAATGCCTCGAATTATATTCTTTGTCACGCAACAGAGTTATAGCAAATGTTCGTCTTTGAAACTTCCTACCATTCCTTTGGCTTATTACAGGGCCCAACATTAACCCCAATGATGGAAAAAATAATAACTTTACTTGTAACAGTTTTGTTGCAAAGCACAATCTTATGGTGAAATTAGATCTCGTGTTTGTTGAGTTAAGACCGAATTATTGTTGTATAAACATAGCAAGCATCATAGCAAGAAGGCTAACAAACGAAAGAGTTAACGTTACCAACAATTAACATTAGCCCTTCATGGATGACATGGATAACGTTACCGTAATCATACAGAGAGAACGTAGTTGTATTCCTTTATCTTTTGCTCTTTTCTCCTCTTCTACTTTTTTTTTCCTATATTGGGCACCTGACGGCTTAAACCTTTTTCTCTCCATCGCTCTCACTGTGTTTATCTGGCACTTGACAATCAACAGATTTCACAACACTCACTCACAACCAGAAGTCAAGACTAAACCACTTCACCTCCACATAATCGTTTTGGATTACATATTTATATTAGACATTTCACACACACAATTCAGAAAAAAACAAACCATGTAAATTATAGGCCTGTGCTTTAATATTATGAATGAAATGTGCGTTATTTGGAAGAAAGTCAAGGTGTGACTGACTTTAGCCCACTAAGTGGATCCCCCCTCCTTGTCAGCTCCATTTGGGAGAAGTGAACTGTCCATCGCGGGCTTGCTTCTCAGCAAGCAGGGGCGGCAATTTGCCAATTCCCCACACAGACAGTTATATTATAAATAATAGAAACCCGCTTAGCGGCGCATATTATTATTTTTTTCAAGTGCTTTTATGGCCCCCCACGTGTTGTGAAAATTTGCCTGTGCCTAAAACCGCCACTGCTTGCCGCCTAAGAAAAAGCATAATAGAGATTAGAATGAAATAAGAATTCTATATAAGAACTAATTTCCATTGCATCCAAGATGTAGGTGACTATTTTTCTAGTCTTAACCAGACGAGTGGGAGAGGCTGTACATTATCGCTCATTTTATTATAAATGACGTTCAGTTTACTGCAAACGTTGATTCATTCACTTCACAAGACTTCAGTAAAAGTCAGTGTAAATAAAGTAAATAAACAACATGTTTTTATTTTTGGGTGAACTATGGCTATAACCCAACTCCTAGGGAAATGCGATCGCTATTTGAAGTAGGGATGTTAATGATTAATCGAAAATCAGTTAATTGTCGATAATGAACATCTGAAATTTCAAATTTTCTTTTTTGATTCTTTACTAAAATACTTAAGATCTAAATTTCATTATATTTAATTTCCATTTAAATAAATGGATGTCAAAAACCCTAAGAAGAAGCATCCGTGCCATGGTTGTAGGGCTGTTGGCATGGCTTGCTGACCACAACACATTTCTGGGCACATAAACTCCTGAGCCAGGGTGAATTTCAAGCTGTGGGTAGGGGACATACACTAACATTATAAAGCAATATTAAACGTTATAAAAGTTATATCTAAAAATAGCCCAGGACAAAAGTTTACATTCACTTGATTGTTAATCATTTTTGATGTTATCGATTTAGTCATTTACATTTAGTCATTTGGCAGACGCTTTTATCCAAAAACATATTTGATTGTTACGATTAGGGCTGCTCGATTTGAAGAAAAAAATGGAATTGTGATTTTTCTGACCAAAAATGCGATTTGACTACTATTAGTTTACATTCAATTGAAAAGAGCTAGGTTTGTTGTGTTGGTTTTAACAGCATGCATCAAAGAAAGACCAAGCAAAATCACAAACTATTGTAACATTATCCCACTGTTCATTTAAACCACTTACACTGGTCAGTTTTTTTAAATAAAGTTGTCATGCAAAAATGTCATGACAAATGAAGAGAATAACAGCAGTATCTTAAATACTTCAATTAACAAGTATAAATAAAACCTTAAACTTTTAAGATCCCAAACACACTGTAAACAATTACAGTTATGTATGGCGTCTGTTATTTTGGCCTACCTTTGTGAAAATTTGTCGTAGGGTGTGCTAATTTCAAACGCGTGAGCAATCGTGTGCACAGTTGCCAAGTCCGCTTATAATCCGTGACTTTGGGCTTGTTTTTTTATCAAGTCACGTTAAAAAATCATAATTCGCGGGTTGAGTTTTTTTGGGCTTATTTAAAAAATATTTGTTGCTTGTTAGGAAAATTTGTCAAGCAACTTCGTTTCTTTAAATGTATGGTCACCGTTTTACTCGCATGCATTGATTGACACTTTCAGATTACAGCTAATTGCCAATCAATGAAGTAATATCCATTCTGTACCGTATGTCGTCAAAACATTCAGTCTCCTCCCCCTCTCCCCTCATTGGAGGAAAATCTAATTCAATTTGCAGGCGCGTGACGCTGTAATCCAAGCGATGACATTTAGATGGACATAAATAAAACATGTCAATTTGAGAAAACAATGGCGCCAACAAAGTGGTCCAGGTATGGAAAAAAGTATAACAAAGCCCTTTTATCTTTTTTTCTTTAACAAAGGCTTTTATCTTTTTCTTCTTTTCCATCTCTCCAACACTATTATGCTCACAGCTCATCAAAGATGAGTGGTTAGAGCGTTCCCTCACGTTGTGTTGCCGTTTGCTGATTTTGCTAAATATTTTCTGCTCTTCATCTAAAAATAAACGAGAATTTCCAGTTTAAATATTGCAGGCTCATTTATTGTGAAAAAAATAGTTAATGATAAATTAGAACGATGGTAAAAAAATAATCGAACTATAATGGGCTTGTTTTGGGCTTGTTTTTAAAGCCGAGGTTGCTTATTTGTCTCACGAGAGTTGGCAACTATGATCGTGTGGCGAGGTCGACACAGACTTTCAAAATAATTCCAAACATAAGCGTTGCTTTTTCTTTTAGGTTCCAAGTCGTCTGCTGCTGCAGGACTTTGCGCTTCAGCAGACATAACGTTACTTTGTTGCGAATTTGAACTGCTGCTCCCGGTCGCGCTCATCTTTCCCAAACGACGTTCTTTGCCTTATTAAAGCATGTACAGTAGACCCAGATAGCACACGTACCTCGCGGAGACGTCTGCTTAAGATCGTTCCATCGTCTGTAGATCGGCTTTGAACATTGATAAATAAGATGTCTGCCATATCTCTGCCAGAGGTCTCTGCGACGTCTCCATTCAAGTGCAGCATATCGCCGAGACCGGGGTACCGTGCAAGTGCAGACGAAGAGTTTTGTGAACTCATTCGTTTACATTTCTTGCACAATTCTATTGAAAATGTAATATGTTCGCTGCATATGGTCATTCATTGCCACAGTATTACCTGTCCATTTTGTAGTATTATTTACGTGGGCCACCTGCACGTATTGTGTATTTACTTAAAGTAAAAAAAACATTTCAAAAAGTACTAAAATTAAGATTTTAATAAAGGCATTCCCACAAGATGACCTCATATTTGTTATTCTTATTGTACACATTGAAAACTTAAACAGTGTAAACCATATTATACCATATAACCATATAGTGCAGCCTCTGGTTCTTTATCCCATCATGGAAATGTTTCATACAACTGCCAGCAGCTGCACTTGACAGAAAGAAAAATGCAATTTCTGAATTATTTTATGTAGTTTATATAAGTGTAGCTCATATCATCTCATGTCCCTCATGATTCATAACTAATACATTTACACCATGATATTTAAGTGCAAGATTACAGCCTTGAGTGACGGACAATGTCCTTATTAAAATTACAACCATCACCTAGCCATTTTCACAACTCTGTAACAAAGCACGTGAACAAACTTGACTAATTTGTTCAAATAGTTTTAACCTACAGTTTATGATTGCATATTAATGCATACCGGCAGCATGTCTCCAAACACAGCACAGCTGAGATTGATCACCGGCTCATTATATTACTGCATCATCACAACCCTTTTCGAATTGGAAAAGGAAATCAGTTAAGCCTAATACAACGTCTGAAAGCACCATGTGTATAGTCACAAATAAGAGAACTCGATGCAAGTTTTTAATAGCCTCGTAGGGAACTAAAATTACATTTGCCATGAACAGTATGCAGATCATGCATGAAACATTGTTTACAGATGAGGTAGGGTGATGGTCAGATGGCCAGAGTTCGATCTATGCATCTTAGGAGAACACAGACTGGTTCTTCCTAAAGTGTAGTGTGAAGTTGATAAAGATGTTAGAGCATTTTATAAACACTTTTTTTACAAAATACTCCCCCCCCTCACAATTGATATAGTTATATCTAACTTAAAAGTAATGACAATACATCATATAGAAACAAAATGCAAACATAACTGTCACCTACCATATGTTATGTGTCAAGCTCAGTTCCTGGAGGGCTTGCGCCAACCAGTTCCAACCCACACCTGCTTGGAAGTTTCTAGGAATCCTTAAGACCTTGATTAGATGAACCGGGTGTATTTCATTAGGGTTGGAACTAAACTGTGCAGAGCTGCAGCCTTCCAGGAATTGAGTTTGACAACTGGTCCAATGAAACCAGACCGACAAATCATGAATTGTCATTGTAAAGAAAAGGATCCTGCCCAAACTGCTATTATAAAATTAGTAGCACACAATCCTCTAGAAGGGTATCCAGCTCCAACCCCAATCAAACACAGCTGAAGCATCTAATCAAGGTGTTCAGGGTTGCTTGATAATTACAGACAGGTGTGCCGAGAGAGGGCTGGTGCTGCAGTCTGCAGGAAGGTAGCTCTCTAGGAACAGGGTTGGAGCCCTGCACCCGAATGTCATTATATGCTGTAGCATTAAGATTTGTACTACCAGATCACTTTTTCTGTTGTTTTATGCTTTTGTCATGATATTGGTTGAGCATTGATATAAATATATTTTAGTCATGGATTATAGTGCATGTTTAGATTTTTTTTTTTAATTCAAATATCTTACTATTTTCCCCGAGATCTAATGACTCCTAGTTCTGAAGCAATTTTTATCTGTCTAATAATATATTGTACTGCAGATATAAATAACCACATTAACAATAGATCAGGGGTGCCCAATCCTGCTCCTGGAGATCTACTATCCTGCAGAGTTCAGCTTCAACCCCAATGAAATACACCTGCCTGTTGTTTTTCAAGTAAGCCAGATGATCTTGATTAGGTGAATCAGGTGTGTTTGAGAGATGAGCTCTGCAGGACAGTAGATCTCTAGGAGCAGGACAAGGCACCCCTGCAATAGATTATTCTGTTTATACTACGTTCACCTGATGTTAAGCATTTGTATTTATAAGTTATGTACTGCATAGCCTACATTAAACATTTCTCCTACATTGTTAAATAAACCTTTGGCATGATGAGGAATAACATGTTCACCAGAAAATAAGGAAATCGCTTTCCAATCCAATTTATTGAAAGGTTACATTCATAATAAAATAAACATTTTCTTTGAAGACTGGTTAAAGGAAATTACAAGAATTGTTTCTAAACACATTATAAATATTAGACATGTATTGCTGAAACACCTTGTAAAGACTGTTGTACTCAATTCTAGAGTTGGACTGCTTAATAGTTCATTTTTGTGTTCAGAATTTGCTGGGTGGTCCTGAAATCAGGTTCTTGATGACGTACTGGAGCAACTGAGCATGCATGGCCTTCCACCTAACCATCAAGCACACTAGCTGACACACCCCTGGTTTGAGAGCAGAGAGTACTGCTCAACTTATTTTATTTACTTAGCCAAATATGATTAAGAACCCGCTAAGTGGTCAACATCACAATATTTTATGGTGTGATATACTCAGAACACATTCAAAATTTGGTCTGGTTTACCCAGACTTTAATAGGAACCAGCCTTTTAAACAAATGATTACCTGGGAGGAGGTTGGGAGGTGGATGTGTCCCACTTTCCACACCTAAAACATCAAAGAAGTGTAGTGGGCTGGCTGTAGAATAAAGATCAGTTAAAAATCTGCACAATATTTTGTTTATTAGTTTTGGTTATTCATTTTGATTGGTTGTGCAGTGTTTCAAGTAGACAACACAAAATATTTGTAGTAAACATGTACAGTATGTCAGGTTAAATCAGTGGTTCCCAAACTTTTTGAAAGCATGGCACCCCTTTATAGTAATTTGTTTACATGCATTTCTAATAATTAGATATACATGCATATATATATGTATTGATATTAATAATTTACATTTACAATTACAGTTAGTCATTTAGCAGCCGCTTTTATCCAAAGCGACCTAAGTAAGTAATGGAAGCAATTGGGACAGCATAAGTACAACAGAAGCATAAGTGCAATCAGAAAAGAAGACTGGTCTCATATAACAGAGGACATCATCAGTGGCTATTTGAATACATCAAGTTTGCAACAGGTCCAGTTGTCTAATTATCAGGTACATTTGTTGTTTTATAAAATGGTTAGTTCTGGTCCTTGTTTCTGGTAGTGCTGGGTTCTAAGCCATTATATATTTTCCAAACGCATACAACTGACCGCATTACATAAATATCACCGTGCCACTGTATGTTGGTTTGTCTGCGTTGCTTGCAACCATTTTGTTCTTTCTGTTTTTCAGGAACTACATTGTTTGGCATAGCAATATTTATGACTTCTATTTCTTCTCTACTCTTTATAAAAAAAAAAAAAAAATCGAACTTAGCTCTGTATACTGTGCACAGCAAAGTCCCTGGTGTAAAAATGTACACCCTGGTGTATATATGAATCCATACCTACGGGTGTACAAATTTACTCTGAATCAGAGTAACCTCAGTATAGGGGGCAATTATCACTATTAACAAACCATTAACTACATAATTCCCACCAATAAACTCTTCATTTGCTGCTTATAAATTGTTTGTACAGTAGTTGTTCGGTTTAGGTATTGGGTAGGATAAGAGAGGTAGAGTATGGTCATGCATAATATGTGCTTTTATAATTACTAATAAACAGCCAATGTGCCAATAATAGCCATGCTAATGTAATAGTGAGAATTGCCCAGTATACTGAAGTGTTACCAGATCTTCTTACATTTTTGGCATATAAAGTGTATGTCGATGATGTAGTTTACGTTTATGTTTTTTGGCATCATGCAGTTGCCGTAAAGCTCTGAAAACTAACTGCACCCTCCATCAGTAAACACACTAAAGAAGAGTCACTGCAACGGATATTAACAGATAATGTTCTTAACGTACAGTTGGTGTTCATTATGAATTTGCAGACAATTAAAATAAATCATTATATTCCATGTATAAAATAATATACTAGATATCTTAAGTAAAAAAAATTCTTTTAAAAGCGTTTATTGGCAAAAACCTGATATATGCAAAGAGTCAATATTTACAGTGTTGGGCCTTATTTTACATAACCTCTCAGAACTAATGACTCCCTGTAACCCGGATATTGCAAATCCTTTTGAGATGGTCAGTTTAATATAACAAAAAACAAATTATAAATATGTCTTTTAACAACATATATGACATTATATTTACAAATGATTAAATCAATTTGCCTGTTAGTGACGTTTGAACGTCGTTTCTTACTTTAAAACTATATCTAAAGGCTTAAACGACAGATAAAGTGCCCAGCACAACAGATATGACAGACTTTACTATAAACAATATACAAATACAATATTATGTATATAGTGTGATAAATAAATAAATAGCAGGCAATAAAAATAGTGTAAATGGTATAAACAGTGTAAAGTAGCCGTGTAATAAGCGGGAAAGTGTACAAGCAGCCAGCTGTTGTCGCGATAAAATCCTTTACTTAAACAATGTTAATGAAAAACACAACAGCTTCAGCAGAAACAAGCTTTGCTGGCAGCAAGCAATCATTGAGTCATGGTTAATCATGTTAATTGTTGATTTTTAGTGTTAATGGCATTGAATCAATATCACTTTTGCACAAAACATTGCTGAGATGTCAACAAATCCTTAGAAGGTCCTTAGTCTCACTACTGCTTGACACTTGTCAAAAACAGCAAACTGCTGCAACACAATTTTTTTTCCAAAAAAATCTTTCTTTATCTACGCTCTTGTATTCTTACTGAAATATTATTAAAAACAATGAAAGAGAAACGACTTCATGAGAGTCAAGGGCTCAACCGAAGCAAACACTAATCTCAATAATGCTGCTTTGTTGACGTTTCAAAAACATTTCGACATTAATTGCGTTTGCAAATGTGAACTTGATTAAATGCTATTAACATTGACAAATTATTTTTAAAATTTATTCAATAGTAATTGATTCAACTGTTATCTGGGTTGTTATATGCTTAAAGTGCATATTGCAAGTTGGAGTTCCCAGAGAGTAAATGTATGGAAAAATAGCATAGGAAATATATGTTCTTTAAAATATACTCATAAATGCGCTAACTGGGCTTCTGCCCAGATAGCAAATTTTTGCGGCCCAAATCTGGCCCACACCTTACTCCCCATACTCTGCTCATCTGGCCCACATATGGCGTGGAATGATGGCACTTGTGCGGTCCGCTCCTGTTTGCCAGATTTGGGCCACAGGCATGCCAAAGCTATGACACATGTCAAACATCAAAACAAATAAAGCAGAGCTGACCCAAATATAAACAACAATTCATTTCAATTCTGGCCCAGATTTATCCCAAAACCATCACCTTTCTGTGCTCCAGTTTGACAGAATTTATATTGAGTTTCATTATTATTATAGTGATGATTGAGTCATTAGTGTTGAACATCTGCTTTTCTAAATAAAAAAAATATTTGCCCAGACAAATACAAAACCTACAACCCGAAATACAACCCAGCTAACAAAAGTTTGTTATAAGAACGTTCCTGCTGTTAACAAACAGCATCAATGCAGATAAGTTCAACAAAAGCTACAAAAAAAGTATTTGCCCAAAGAAACATAACAACTGCAACCTGAAATACAACCCAGCTAACAACAACTTGTTTCAAATGTGAACATGGTAGATATCTTAGGGACCACCAACAAACAACACTGATAAGAGTATCATTTTAATATCTATTACAAATGTACTTTAGAAGTACAAATATATACAAGAGTAAATGTCAAGGGTCACGAGCCAAACTCAAGGAAACACTGATCACCATGATGGTGACTTTTGTCAGCTGGGAATGATCTTAAAACAAAAAAACTGACATTTTGAATGTTTTAAAATGTGAAAAAACTCCAAGGAACGTTTTTATAACAAACTTTTGTTAGCTGGGTTGTATTTCAGGCTGTAGTTGTTGTATTTCTCTGGGTACATTTTTTTTATTTTCAGAGGTGGACAATCCTGGGGCCAAAGAGTAAAAGTCCTGCCATATTTTTGTTTCACCCATGAACTCAGCAGCTGATTTCACCAGCGGAGGAACCAAAACATTCCTTTCAAGTCACAAGTCAAATCTCAAGTCCTCAAAGAGTTAATGTTAATGAGATCATTAAGTGAGTAATTTAATGATGATTGAGCATTAGTGATGAACACCTGCTGTAATTGAGATGTTGACGTTTTATTGGTTAAATGATGTCACCATCATGGAGATCAGTGTTTGCTTTTGTTGGACTCTTGACCCTATAGTTAGATTTTGCACTGTATCAGTTCATGTACTGTTATAAAGCAGAGAGATCAGTTCTGTGAAGTGTGTAATTCTTCACTTATTTTATACGATAAGTTGATCTAACACTGAAATGTTTACAGGCAGGATATTTCTTTTAGATCATAATCATGTTAATGTTTAGCGTAATGAACCCTGTACACTCGGTGTTTAAACAAACTGTTTATCTAAAAGTATCATTGAGAAAGTTCAATAGCAAAAAAGCACATGCTAAATTAAAACTTCTAGACAGACATCAAGAACCAGCATATGAAGCTCAACAATGGTGATGCTCAACAAAATGCTTCAAGATGCAATGCATGAAAAACTCCCATCATGCAATGCAGTATGACTTATAATTGTCACCACTGTTGAGGTTCATATGATAAATGTTCATGTCTAAAAGACTGATCCCAATATTGAAGCTTTATCGTGCCATTGATTTAGGAGGTTTTTATATCCAAATGCAGATCATAAACCTAGAGATTTAAACCAGAAATACAAACTATTCTGTTCCTTCAAGATTTGATTCAGCATTGAACAAATGTTTACCATGAAAAAAATATTGTAATTATTTAAGCAAGTATCTTTGAATAAGCCATTTATATAACGCTCGATTGTGTAATCCTGTACACCTAAATTGCTTTATAACCATAAGTGGGGAGTCTGTGAGAACACCAGTGCGCTCACGACATACCAGCATTCGGTTGAGAGAAGAGACTGAAGAAGACCCACAACCTATTACTGTACGACTCAAGAGCACAACTAAAGCAAACACTGACCACAATTATGGTGAATTTTTTTTTTTTTTCAGCTGAAGTCAGTTGTAGTTCTTGTGTTTCTCTTTGTCTTCAGTGATGTTGATTGTTAACGGCAGGTATTCATCACTCAATCATCATTAAATTACTCACTTAATGATCTCATTAACATTAACTCTTTGAGGACTTGAGACTTGCTTGTGACTTTAAAGGAATGTTTTGGTTCCTCCGCTGGTGAAATCAGCTGCTGAGTTCATGGGTGAAACAAAAATATGGCAGGACTTTTACTCTTTGGCCCCAGGATTGTCTGCCTCTGTATACTGCACATGTCGAATGTTTGGAGACCTCGTATAGACATCTGGCAGAGATATGGCAGACATCTTATTTATCAACGTTCAAAGCCGATCTACAGACGATGAAAAAATCTTAAGCAGACGTCCTCGCGAGGTACGTGTGCTATCTGGGTAACCTTGGGGTATGGTCCAATTTATCCTTCCACATTTGATTGAAATTTGAATGACCCTTACGCATGTTTTGAAGATGTCCATTTGTAGTCTTGTGCGTTTAAAAAAAAAAAAAGTGTATTATAATAAACTAAAAAACATGTGCGCCTCTGCTTCCTTGTCGAGAGCAATTACACGTCTCTGTCTGCTCCTTGCACCACCGAACCTGTGTTCCATTGTTTATTGGATTCCTTGGGTGCAATTCCCAGGGGGGCGTTGTCGTTACCTAAACCTAGCCAGAGAATAATACCATCCGGTTACAGGAGGATGATGCAATAAAGGCCTCCCAAGAGGGCTGTACTTTAAGGGGCGTAAAAGGAATCTCACCACTTCTATTATTGCCACATTTTAATATAATAACTGGTTTTGTGCCAGAGTACATACATTTACATTTGAAAGTAACAATCATAATCTCATGCTGTATTTTCATGGCAACCAGTGTGTTCCTGAACAGATATGCTGCACATTTCTGCTTTGGTGTTACATCTTTAGACAGACAAAAACAGAGCGAAGTAGTCTTGTATTCAGTTACAGCGTGAGGCTTACTGGGAAGAGACAGGTGATTTTTTTTAACTTTAAAGGATGTACATATATCGGGTGCACCTAAATATCAAGCTCTGACACCAAGGCAGCTTGCAGCAATTTACAAAACATTACATTTTATGGTATTGAACCCTGTTCAGTTCTATAAACGATTTTTACATGCAGTCACTTTTAACTCTTCCACAGCACACACACAGACACAAAAACGTAATAATAATGTTGTAATGCTAAAAGATGATTTAGGACTGCTTAAGGGTCATTGTCATGAGTTGAATCGCGTAGCCGAGACGGATCTTATCCCATAGCCACTGTGACGGTTTGGGAAGCTCTTGTCAGGCTCCCAGGAACCGACCACCCGGGAGGTGATATGATGGCTGGCAGTGAGGATCCCCCTCCGTGGGGAAAATCGGCTCTGCTGACTTACCTGCCTGTTCATGATGTAGCACAACGCACTGTAGACTGAGAGTGCTGAGGGCTGCTGATTATCCTCGACATTGGTTCTCAAACTACGTCTTTTGTGAGAAACTGGGCTGTAGGAACGGGGCAGGAACCATCTCGGATCTACAAATCAGCAATGGAATGGCTGGGGTCGCCCAATGGTATTCTCGATCTCCCTGGGGTCTTCCCATGGTCTTGAGTCCCGAGACGCCCAAGGGAAGTCGCTGCAGGAAGGGACAGTCCGCTGCACCATGTTGTAAGATTCCAGCAGTAATTCTACGTAGAGTTTGAAGTCTCGAAGTCGATCATGTTTGAAGGCTCCGAAGAACAAAAGGTGAATGAATGCAGCACGCCGTCTCCCTTTTATACCTGGATATCCTGAATTTCTGTAAGGGCATTTGTCTCATTACCTGCATCTGCCCATCACTAATTTCCCCTAATTAGTGTTCCCTTTTAAACCCTTAGCATTCTCTGTCCTATGCGGTTTGTCATACGTCCAACGTATCATTATACGTCTCTGTGTAATCTGTTCTGTTCAGATATTTGGTATGTGGATTATTTCCCTACGAATCGTCTCGTTCCTGTTTTGTCTGTTCGTGTGTTTTGGATTACGGTGTTAAAAAAATGTATCTACTTATTATTTTCCAGTACTATAACTTCATAATTAAAAGGAACAATGGAGACTGTTTTGAAGTGTTTTGTTATTATTGCGGGTGCTGGGTGATATCCTAATCTTCCAAAACTTTCGTTTTGGCCGGTAGTCTCCCGTTTCTTTATTTATCATGGAACCTCTTGTAACATTTGATACCCACACTGTAAAAAATGTTCCGTAATTTTTACGGAAAAATACTGGCAGCTGTGGTTGCCTGTAAAATTCCGTAAAAAATACAGGAAAAGAATGTAAACAGTCTTGCAGTTTAAAACTTCAGGGCACAAACTTCAAATTGTGTATGAACTTAATACATTTGAGTCTTTTATATTAACAACATTTCTTTATACAAAATGAAAACTTGGTCCAAATTACATTTACTTAATTTACTTTTAAAGTCACTTTTAAACAAAGCATCATGCAAGCATGACATCAGAATATCTTTGCCTGACCGTGACTTGAACACAGACTCCACTCTTCAGCTTAGTGGTGACCCACAAAACACTTAATATCAGAAAAGAAAAGAGAAAATACAAATTCCGTAGTTTTTACGGAAAAATACCGGCAGCTGTGGTTGCCAGCAAACTACCGTAAAATTATGGGAACATCCTGTTTTTATTCATCCAATCAATTCACATTAGAAAACATGAGCCACGCCTACTATTCATTTTGGAAACACGACAGAATACTGAAGACGATCATCACTTCTGCTTCACAGGAACTGCAGCCTAACAGTCATGACTTGATGCTTTATTGGTGTATCAAAGTCACCGTTTTTGTGATCAGGGTTTGCTTTAGTTGGGGTCTTTCAGCCGTCATAAATAAGTTTACAGTTTTCTTAGTGCTGTTATGACATTGTTTTATATAAAACATAGTCTTGTAGCACATCAAATGAAAGTGTGATTAGGTATTTACTAAATCTTTATCTGGGATGTTGTTTAATTACTTATTGTATTTTTTGTTCAAAGCGCCTCAATGAATCTACTTTTAAAATTCACATTTCCTGGAATTGTCAATCTAAATAGTTTGCATTTTGTCTTTGACTCAGACATCAAGAATCAGTGTATGAATCTCAACAGTGGTGACTAACAAATGAAAAGCTTACAGCTGCAATGCATGCTGGGAGTCATTGATGAGTTCTGTGCTTTGATGATACCCAGAATGCATTGCGTTTATCTTTAGAGGTTTTTTCTGTTGTCACCATTGTTGAGACAAACTGTTATATTCTAGATATTTGCTAGAACATTTATTATGTGTTAGATGTGCTGTTAAAGACATTCAGTATATTAATTAATTTCATTCAATATCATAAATGAGGACAACAAGTAACTTAAAGCACTACCTAAACTCTTGAACATGTACTTTACCACCAACACAAATAATTTATTGCGTTAGCTTTATCTGAGCTTTCCACCCACCTGAGTCAGTGTTTCTCAACTATTTGACAGAATTTGTATTGAGTTTCATTATTATTATAGTCATGATTGAGTTATTAGTGATGAACATCTGCTTTTTAAAATAAAGAAATATTTGCCCAGAGGAATACAACAACTACAACCTGAAATACAACCCAGCTAACAAAAGTTTGTTATAAGAACGTTCCTTTTAAAATATTCAAAATGTCATTTTTTATGTTTTAAGATCATTCCCAGCTGACAAAAGTAACCATCATGGTGATCAGTGTTTCCTTGAGTTGGGCTCGTGACCCTTGACATTTACTCTTAAACATAGACGTACTTATAAAGTACATTTGTCAAAGAAATTGAAATGATGCTCTGAGCAATGGTGTTGGTTGTTGTCAGTGAGATATCTACCATGTTTACATTTGAATAAATTACGGTCCTGCTGATCTTGAAATTACATTAAAACATCTGGGAATTTGATTACATTTTTCAGTCTCCAAAGCTTTTTTGAAAAAAAAAAAGACTCCTAATTTAGACACACAGACATGAAGAATCAGTTTATGAATCTCAACAATGGTAAGAATAAACAAAAGAAAACTTCATGCTGTGATGCATGCTGGGTAACATCATAGCACAAAACTAATTAATATTTCCCAGCATGCATTGCGGTTGATCCGCTAATCTGAGTTAGTTGGTTGTTTCTCACCATTGCTGAGATTCATACATTGATTCTTGATATCTGTGTGATTCTAAAATGTTGTTTGATAAAAATACATCCGTTTTTCACATATCTTTCAAGATATCTAAAAACAGTCAAGTTTCCTGATTTTACAATGTCCTTTCAGGATCTTTAGCATAGCACTCAACCTAAATGAGTACTGAATCAAGCTATAACATCACAGAGGTTTCACCAATACCATTAGGTTAGGTTCATATTTGCTCCGCCATGACAAGTGCACTTCATAAGAACCCAATTTCAGCAGTTCAAACATACCTTTGCTCAGGGGTCAAGATCCCAACTCAAGGAAACACTGATCATCATGATGGTAACATTCTTAAAACACAAAACATTTTTTACGTATTCAAACATGTGAAAAACCTCTAAGGAACGTTCTTATAACAAATGTTTGTTAGCTGGGTTGTATTTCAGGCTGTTTTTCAGGTTGTAGTTGTTATGTTTCTCTGGGTAAATACTTTTAATGTAGTTTTTGTTGAACTTTTCTGCAGTGATGCTGTTTGTTAACAGCAGATGTTCATCACTAATAACTCAATCATCACTACAATAATATTAAAAATCATTAGAAATTCTGTCAAACTGGAGCACAGAAAGGTGATGGTTTTGGGATAAATCTGGGCCAGAATTGAAATGAACTGTTGTTTATATTTGGTTTAGTTCTGCTTTAATTGTTTTGATGTTTGACATGTGGCATAGCTTTGGCATGCCTTTGGCCCAAATCTGGCAAACAAGAGCGGACCGCACAAGTGCCATCATTCCACGCCATATGTGGGCCAGATGAGTAAAGTATGGGGAGTAAGGTGTGGGCCAGATTTGGGCCGCAAAAATTTGCTATCTGGGTATATATTATTAAAAACCATACAACTTTAGGCTATACAAACTATACGCAAAGCCTTTCCATCACATTCGGAAAATAAGTCTGTTGCGTGTCTAACCAAATCACAAAAGGATCCAACTTAAGTTTACTACGCAAACTGCTTTCCAATGGTCGCAGTGCATATTTACTTCCAAGTCTTCTATGTGGCACGGCCATACAAACCGAGCGTTTCTCCAGCTGGCCTCAAAACCTGGGTAGAAAATAGCCTATTACATATTGTTTGCTTATGTTTTCAAGTTTCAAAAGCAGGAGAACTTCATAAGTTGACCTCAGACAATAGTGTAACAAATTTAACTGTAATAATTGTCATCTAACTTTATTTCGTCATTTGAGGTCGGCGGTAATAGCGTAGCACACCACCTTTTTTGGA
The DNA here is from genome assembly GCF_015846415.1 of Triplophysa dalaica. Lineage (NCBI taxonomy): Eukaryota > Metazoa > Chordata > Actinopteri > Cypriniformes > Nemacheilidae > Triplophysa > Triplophysa dalaica. The sequence goes on along the minus strand of NC_079546.1, from coordinate 27,045,793 downwards.
CTACACTACTGCAGTATTGGTACAATCTTTGAACTCATTAATATCTGTGTCTGCTGCATCATGGGTAATCTTTCGATCTGTGGTTTGTAAGAAGTGTGAAGATGGCCTCACTCATGTCCTGCTTTTGTGTGTTTGCAGATAAAAGAAGAACGGAGGTGTGATCAGCTTTAATGAAGGCTGTGCGTCTGCTCTTGCAGGAAAGTCTTGTGTTGAATGAATTTGGAAAAAACCATCATCATGTTAGTCCTGTTAAAGTCTCTGACAACAAACGTCATAACTGAGCACTGTGTCAAACTATTTCAAGAAAACAGAAGTAATTTATAAATGTCAGCACTAAAGAACAGAATGTCTTCTAGTCTGTTATTGTCATGACTCCGTCAATGAGAAAAGAGGAAATGAGAAACACAGGAAGAGTTACAAATGTTCTCATGAAGGAAGTAGATGTTGAGAACAGACTCAGTAAGAGAAACACAACATGACTGAGAAGAGTGATATATGTCTGCTGGGACTGATCCTTCTCTCTTCACTATTCACAGGTAAACTATACAACACATTTATTTCTTCAGATTTCATTTCATTTTTCTCACTGACATTCTGACAAACATGTTCAGTTTCATCTTGTCACATTTATCATAGAGTTCATGTGTCATGAATGGTAGACAGAGAACCCAGACGCAGACAGAGGTGGTGGAAATCAATTACTTTAATAGATAAACTTAAAGCAAAAAGCCACAAGGGCAGGGTTCAAATTGAGGGGGGGCTGGAGAGGTCCCTGACCCCTCATAAGCCTTAAGGGACCTCTCTTATACTCTAAAATAATGAACTTGAGGGAGCCCTCTGGTTTTTCATTAAAACTATACCACTAAAAAAGTGAAATTATTTTTGTCAAATCAACACGTTAAATCATGAAATTTGTACAAATAACAGACAAATGTGTTTTAGGACGTAAATTAAAATGTCCGAAAAATCCATCCATGCTCAAGGGCACCACACAGTATTCAATGAATCCGCTGTGTGCGGATCTTCTTATATTGAAAACTTAACAGTTAGGCTATATATTTTTGATATGCAAGACTTTCTTTATGAAAGTTGTCAAAACAGATGTGACGCGGTAGGCCTACTGAGCCACTGAAGGGACATACTGGTGGAAAAATAGGAAAAGGGAGGGTAAATATTTTCCTCTCCCCAACATTACGTTCCTTTGCAAAAAATGTGCGCTCATTTCCCCAAGAATATCTATCCATCCCTCAGTAAACTTTCCCATTCCCCAGAGAAAATTTGGCCTTCCCTTCTGCAAACATGAGCTCGGACTTGCTGTGCGTTCAGACTGCCGCCGTCGAGAGCGCCAAAGATGCCAGAATTCATTCATTTTCAATGTCAGCTAGCGGCGAGGAGCAGCACAGCGCGTCTTGGCCTTTGAGGGTGTCAAGGAGAGTTGAAATCAGGTTAACTTTATTGAAATGAGCTATGACGCGTTTCGGTGGCAACCAATCGTGACGTAGGAGCAGGGCAGTATTTATGATACATGTATTTAAAATACGTATTTTAAATACAAAATAGTACTTTGTAATTTGTATTTGATTGGGTTAATGAAAATGTCCTCATATTATGTATCAAAATACTTCAGTTTATGTATTTTTGTAGTTTCAAAAATACTTCAAATACTTTGTAGGAAGTCTACGTGATGACGTCATAAAAGTGCGGCCTCTGATTGGTGCCTACTGGGAAGTTTGCCCGGACCTGGGTTGAGCTAAATTAAATTGCTTTAATAGATTTAGTTTTTGTTAAGTTTTCGTCCTACACTTAAAAGTAAGGTATTTATTAATTTATTTTAAAAATACATTTTGATATATTTTTGCCCAGCCCTGCCTAGAAGTCTACCGCTTGAGTGGATTCCAGAGAATGCAACCCTGTAAACTATGGTTCCGATCACATTTGATCCCAAGTAAAATGGAGGAGAGGTTGAGTAATGCTGTGGCTGGTTTCCCAATCATATATACGATGCGTCCCTGTTTGCGTATAGGGACATAAATAATAAAAAAATGTTTGGAAAAAGATGTCTTAGATTGTTTGTGTTACTGGTGCATACTGGTGAGTTAATGATGATGTGCATTTACGTTATTCATTTTCAGTAAATAAGCGGAATTTCATGCTAACTTTAGCGTCAGAGCATGCACAACAGTGTTACTGCTGCAGAATATTATTTTGTTAGCAAACGTTTAACTACAATAAAGTTCTTTCCACCGATAAATTTCTGGTGTTCAGTCTGCACAAAGATCAACAAGCTTGTTTGCTTTGCGACCCCTTTAAATGCAAGAAAAGATGTTGATCTACGTCAGAGCGCTCAAGACTCTTTCTACAGTGTTGTTGGCAGGGTGGCCAGAGCGATCTTTGACGCTCTTGACGGCGGTGATATGTACAGTTAGACGAGAAGGAGATAAATCACGTTAAAACGCTCATACAGAAATGGACAGATAGCCACTTCCCAGATAACAACCAAACCAGATAATTGTTGTGGCCAAATTTCTGAACACGGTTACTTACTGACAACATCACAAAGTTAGGTTGTGGCAACAAATCCAGTAATATCACTTTTTTCAGTTGTCACAACGTTAATAGATTACATAGTCAAAACGTAGGTGTGGTCATCAGAATAAAATCATAACATTAACATACCGTGACAACGTCAGATAGTTATTAATATATTCATATATTAATGACAAATGCATACTCAAAATGCAGTTAATTTATTGTACACCAGTACACAACAACATTTTTTTTGTTTTGTTTCAACAACTGTCAAAATAATAAAATAAAAAATTCAAGAAACGTGAAACAGGTTTATATCAAAACAGTCATTTGTATAACACTTATTTTAGTACATTATTGGTATAAAATAGTTAAAGTATAAAAAAGTTAAAAAAAAAAGTATAAAGACAATGTACATATGATTTAAGCATGCTACAAAATTATTTACAGATAAATATTAACAAAAACACTTTGAAATGAGTGTTACTAAATGTGATGTTGTTGGTCTTTTGTCATTATTCTGCTGTTTTCAGTCTTCAGTGCATTTTCCGGTTTGCCATGGTCACTCTTAGCAGCTACAAGTGCTTAATAATATAAAAGGAAAGGAAAATTTTAATTGTTAAGAAAAAAATAAAAAAACTTTTAATTCTTATTGCTATCAATAACATTTTACAATGAGTGAAATCCCAGCAAGAAAGACATCAAACCTAGACAAAATCTTTATCAATTGTATTTTGTGATTAAAACAATGTAGACTACAATGCAAAATAAAAAAGTAACAGCAATATCGATAGCATGGTCTCTGCACAAAATAAAAATATATCTTTCAATTTCTCCTCATGTTGACCTCTTACAGTACGTGGACATTTATTTGTGTAATATGGTCAAATTACTATGATCCAAACTATCATGTGATGGAAGCTTGTACTCGTGGCTTCATCTTTTTTTTTTGAGGAGTGGTTAGTGGACTCGCAAGAGCCTTGACACAATAAGAACACTGCGCGAGGGGGTAAAACAACAAAAACAGAAGATAATGACACAGATATGACGGAACACAATAGACTGACTAAACTAGACTTACAACATTTGACATAAACTACAACTGACTCCACTTGACTTTGACTAGACATAGAATCTCCTCAGAGCACGAAATTGACGCAATGTCTTTTAAAATGTCATAAAGCAAAACGAACCGGCACGAGACAGAAAACAAGAGGGGACAAAATCAGTAGAGGAACAGATGTAGGGCATTAAACCATTAAATCGTCATTCATGAAGAAAAGAGAGGGCGGGGTCAAAGACGAGACCGGAGAGAGCAGTGGACACACCAAAACAAACAATGCCAAGACTCTTTCAACACTTAACACGTGTGTACTGCTACGATCATGACACAAGACTAGAAAACAAGGAATGACTTCCTTGAACAAGGAACAAGGAAGCAGGATCAAGACATCATGTGTCTTATTCTAGCATTCGAATGTCAAGAGTCAACTAGATCACATTAAATTCTGTCAAATCTTCTGATTTATATGATGTAAAAATAATACAAATATATCTGAGAAAAAATAAACTTTTTGAATATATTGTGATGCATTAATATGAATGATGTCATCTGCTCTTTCAGGTGTGAGTGGGACACAAGTGATTCGTGTGTTCATCAGTTCTTGTGAAAGTGTGTCTCTGTCCTGTTATAATGCTCTTCATCAATGCTCCTCAACTACATGGATCTACAATAATTATACAAGATCATCTACAGTAGAAGTGTTTACTGGAGGAATAAAGAAGAATAACACAGAGAGATCTGAGAGACTGAGTCTGACATCTGACTGCTCTCACAACATCTATAACACAACACAACATGATGGTGGACTTTACACCTGAAGACAATATGTGAATGGACATCAACATGGACCTGATTCAGATGTTAATCTACATGCTCTTCATGGTCAGTGTTTCTCTTCATTTATATGAACACATGTTTAACTTCAGATCACAGTTCTCTTTATCTCTTGTGTTTTCACTGAAACTCATGAGTACTGAGAGTGTGTTGTGTGATTTGTGTTTCAGTGTCTTCATCATCATCATCATCACAGACTGAGATAAGAGCAAACACATCTGTCACTCTCTCCTGTCAGCTGTTTACATATAACTGTGATCATGAGTTCAGTTATTATGGATATCAGCTGGTGTGGATGAATCAGACTGATGTTGATCTACAGACAGACTCCAGATATCAGATTAGATCAGATGAACTCTGTCTCATCTCTCTGACTACAACACTCGTGAATGAAGACGACAACACAGAGTTGAGATGTGTGCTCAAACACAAGAATGACATCAAGACCTCAGTCACATATACTGTCAGATTTACAGGTAAGACATCACTCTGACAGGAGTGTCCTGAACTCAAAGTGACTTCAGTCATTAAACTCTGTACTGATGATGAAGAAATGACATAAACATGAAATATGATTGTGATGTTCTACAGTATGATGTCTCTGAACATTCATCATCTTCTACAGATTCAAACAAGATTCTAGTGACCACCACAAACCCTGAGAGATTCTCAACTCTTAACACAACAGAAACTACACAACAACAACAACAACAACAACAACAACAACAACAACAACAGCAACAAGGTACATCATCACCATCTGTGTGTGTGTTTTTGTGTGTTTGTTTCCACATTATGACTCATCTAAACTAAAACTAAACTTTGTTTTTTACAGCATCATCTACAACATCAATAATAATAAGAGGTATGAAGTGTTGATTGTGATCCATGTGTCCTGTTACATAAGTACATGAGTGAAACTCTCACTGAACTCATCTTGTGTTTGTTTCTCATGTGTAGTGTTTGAGAGTTTGATGGATTTAATGGTGTTCTTGTGTCTTCTAGTGATTCTAGTGATTGTTGAGGTGTCAGTGTTTGCTGCTCCTACTGTCATTCTTCTTCAGATCATCTGTGCAGGAAGAGCGCATGAGTTTTCATCATCATCATCATCATCATTCACCTGAAACAATCCAGAAAACAAACAGCAGAACTTCATCACTTTTATTGACTTTTATCTTCTCAGAAAACAGAAGAAGGACTCAGAACGCTCATCCATAAGACACAGTGATGTCAGCAGTTTGGGAATAAAATCCTTTTTATGAGTAAATTACTGCGAGCTTTATTTGATCAGATTTTATACCATTTGTCGAAATGCAACTTGAGTCTCTCACCTGATAAAACAAAATTTCCTGTCAGAGTAACTTTGTTCCAGTCAGTAAATAAGAACCTCAAAAAAGTGTTGTTACTCTTGTCAGACAGCGTTCTGTCAGTTTACGAGTACATTTTTCATTTAAAATGCGATTTACAAAACTCTTTAATCCACTGTTGTGAAATTAGAGCTTCGAAGAAACGATCAGCGATCCTGTCATGCGCAGTTCAGCTGTGCGCGCGCTGCTCTGAATTTGAGCCAAGATGGGAGGGCGCGTGCTATTTACTTTCACATACAACACAGAGCATTACATTTACATTTAATTTTATGCATTTGGCAGAAGCTTTTATCCAAAGCTTACATTAATAAACATATACATTTATACTTATGTATATGCAATCCCATGGGATCGAACCCGCAACCTTGCGTTGCTAACGCACTGCTCTTACCACTGAGCTACAGGAACGCTCAGTAAGAGCTCAGTGGTATCAGCAGCCAGCATAGCGTGTTAAATCTCTTGTAAATCTGATTTACAATGTCAGACTAAATCTATTTTAAAAAAGCGTCATAATTGTCTTGTGAATCGTCAAAGTTACGCATGGGCTACAATAAATGGTAATGAAATAACTTGCTTGCGACCTGGCAGTTACATTACCATCAGGTCATGTTGATATCAAAATATTACCAATAGTTTACATAACTGGACCGTTCTTGGTTACCCTGCAACGTAAGGAGACGGTAAATGTGACGTTATGAATGGGTCATTTAATTGCTAAGAATTTACGAGCCTAGGATGTGTACTTTAAATTACCAGTAGGTCATGTAATTACCAAAATACTATGAATATTGTACGTAACTGGACCATTTTTGGTTATCTTGTAACATCAAGAGTTTGTGCAGGGGATGTCATGAATTGGTCATTTAAGGGTAATAAAAGATGCTTGGGATGTGCCAGCTACGTTGCCACCTGGTAAATCATGAAATTACCAAAAATGACCAATAAATTATGTGAGTAATGCTTTTAAACTATGCTTATTGTCACACAAGTATTAAACGGATAGTTCACCCCATAATGAAACATCTATCAACAATTACTCACATTCAAATTGCTCTTATCCTGTATTTTTATCTGTTGAACCCAAAATAAGATATTTTGGATAAATTTAGGAAAGTAAACAGTTCTGGGTCACCATTGACTTTAGTAGTGTTTTGTTTGGTTAAGCACTGTGAGAATTTGGGTCTTGCCTCTTCCCACATATTATGTGAAATTTATTGCAATGTTTATTGTACACAAATTATGTCTAATCGTACTTCAGTTAAAGTGCTGACAAAGCTAACAAAATGTTCCAGAACATCGTGCTGCCTTTTGCTAATAATATTAATGTACTTCTAAGAATCTTAGAAAAAGGAACTAACTCACGTGAATAATATCAATATAGGTCTGGTATGTTTCCATGACATATCTTTTCATGACATATTTACTTCCTCTTTTATGAATATAAGTCATTTATAATCAATAAACTTTGGACTCAGATTGAACTGCACTTCTGTGTCTGTGTCATTCTTGGTTCCCAGGCCTGCAACTTTGTGTGTTCCATCGACTAGAATCTTTAACCTTCTACCTAGACAAAGGGGACAAAAAGTTATATTCTTACAGTTGGGGCTCAGTCCGTGAAAGGGGGAAGATCTCTTTGAACCAAGAGACCAAAGCATTCCTGGGGCAGGCGCCACCGACGATCGGTCAAGGACCTACATAAAAAGGGGAAAGTGTTTTTTCGTATTTCTGAAGAAATATAAAGCTTACCCTGTAGGATTCCTGTGAGTGACTTTTCAAAGTTTCTATTGCTGCTTTTTTTAACTGTATTATTTGTGTCAGTGCCAGTATTGAAGTGAAAGATGGGGAGTTCTGTTTCAAGACCGTTGCCTGGCGAAACGCTAGTGACAGTTATGTACAGAAATAATCAAGGTTTGTACGTTGAACCGTATGTTAGAAACCTAGCAGGATGGTCACGAGTACAAAACCTTAAAACTCAATGGTTTGGGTAAGAGCTGGCAACACAGTTAATGTGAGACCGTTAAGAATGTCTGATATGGAAGCAATTTGTAAAAGTTTGCCTTCTCCACAGGAAGCGGGTAAATATGTGTCGATTTTGCAAACACATACAATTTCACATTTCACATGTAGCGACTTTCGAACATTGTTGTTAAGAACACTCAAAAAAGATGTAACGGAAGATATGCTGATTGAAAAGTGTCCCGTATTATCAATCGACAATGATAAAATCACCAGCAGAGGTACGGCTGCCAACCCGCATGAATTGTTTTGGGAAATTTCTGCAAATGTTGAAATATTCTTTAAACAGTTGAGAGTTATTCTTGATGAACGTTTAGGAAGCCAACACTAAGCAGGCAGCAAGAGAATCAGCGCCTCAATTCTTTGTGCGTTTTAAGAAAGCGTGGACCTTTGAAAAATTACATAAAGCCTCGGTTACAGGCTACCAACCAAAGGGGAACAGCAGCCGTACTTCTCTGAATCTGCAGCAACCACATCTTAGCCATAAGAGGAAGTCTAATATAATATGTTTATACTGCGGCAAAAGGGGCCGTTTCAAAAGAGAGTGCAAGCAGTTGCAAAACTTTAAGTCACCTCAGCCAAACTCTGGTGACACACACTCACCACAGCGGAGGAACGAGAACTCGGGTGCTACATATCGAACCCAGTTCGAACCCAGTGATGTCAGTTCTCAATTATGTATGATGACCCTAACATTTTCAAATAATGGGGAGGAATTGCCTTATTTTTCTATTATGGTGAACGGGCAGCCTCAAACCTTTCTGCTTGATAAAGGTGCAGATGCTTCGTCTTTGACTTCAAATAGTTATGAGGGTCCTATAACTAATCAAATAATTCACTCTGTGGGAATTTCCGGAACTGACATTGCCTGTGCTGTGACGCCTCCATTGGAGGTTAAAGCCGCTGAAACAGGTTTTAAAGCCTCGAAAAAGAGAAACTGCAATGGGTCAAAGCTAAGGTGACCTATTTAGGACAAGTGCTGACGCAGGGTCTCATTGCAATATCCACAGACAGGGTCCAGCTGATCAGAAATGTTAAGTCCCCACAAACAGTGCAGCATCTCCACAGCTTCCTGGGACTCATTAACTATTGTAGATCGTGGATACCTTACTGTGCGATTCATGATAAGCACCTGAGGGGTCTGATCGATCACCAAACGCAGCCAAACACACCACTGACGTGGACTGCGGAGGTGGAGACAAACATTTCAATGCCTTGAAAGCAGCTATCACAACCGCACCAGCATTGGGCCTACCGGACTACACAAAGCCTTTTCACTTACATGCCAGAGAGTCAGAGGGTGTCCTGTTGCAACAGCATGGTTCTCACTATAGAACAGTAGTATATCTGTCTGAAAAGAAAAGTTAGATAACATAGTCACAGGTATGCCAGCATGTCTAAGTGCTGAGGCTGCAGCGGCTCTGATTGTGCAGATGGCTGAGAAAACTGTTCTGTCGCGCCCATTAACATTGTATGCATCACATCAGGTAGGCGCAATTTTACACAACATGCAAATATAACACATGACAGCGCAATGACGCTCAGGTTACGAGGCTACTCTGCTGGCAAAAATAAAACTTACCAATCAAACAACAGCAAACATTAATCCTGCTTTGCTGGGTATTTTCGGTATGGTAGACATGGCAGACTTGAATGTTGAACATGATTTCATCTTTGAACTGACAATCTCTTACTCTTCTAGGGTTGATATGTTGGATACACCCCTAGAGGGGGGACGAGACTACAATTTGGCTCAAGCAGCAGAGTTGATAGCATTAATACGGGCTTGTGAGCTGATGACAGAGAAGCGAGCAACAATTTACGCAGACTCTAAGTATGCGTGGAGTGTTCTTCACCATTATGCTAAAATGTGGGAAGCAAGAAGTTTCAAAACAGCTGATGGTAAACTCATAGCACACGCAAATCTGACAGTTAACCAAAGCAGTATTTCCGCTCGAAGTGGCCATAGTGAATGGTCATGGTCAAAGGTCATGCTTCGAGGGAGGATGAACAGACTATAGGTAACTGAAGGGCGAATGTACCTGACATTGACATCAAAATCCTGCAAAGTCAACCAACACAGGGAGACTTAGAGCATTGGAGCAAACACTCAAAACACTCCTAACAAAAGCCGTAATCGATACGGGAAAATAGTGGGTCGATTTGTTGCCCGCAGTCTTTACAAAGTAAGAATGACCCCATCTTCAACGACAAGATTGTCACCTTTTGAAATACTAATGGGTAGGCCTTTCCCGACATCGCGGGTCAAAGCTCGGGCAGGTATTTCTTCTTTCTTAGGTGACTTGAAAGTGATCCAGTAGGACTATGTGACTTCCCTAGTTGAAAAGTTAAACTCTATATGTGCTGATGTTTCTTTGTGTCTTCCTCATCCCTCAGAACACCCTACTCATAACTTTGTTCCAGGACAAAAAGTCTTTGTGAGGAGTCTAAAGCCGACCAAAGTTGGACAACCAAAGTACCACGGACCAGAGACTGTGATTGCCGTGACTCGGACAGGAGTTCTGACGGACTACCAGCCACAGTGGATACACGCTTCCAGACTGAAGTTGTGTTCTTCAGGAGAGCAGGAAAGCTCCAGTTTAACATAGAATCTCAACAGGGGATTCACCTCACTGCACCTCAGGGTGGAGAAAGCACTGACAACGCTGAGGAAAGAGAAGAACTTTCGTGAGGTGTGGGCCACCCAAAGCAAGAAGATACATGGCCCATTGAGCCAACAGTGCTGACTCCGTAATCATCCCTGAGTGCACCGAGGGCCAAATTCTTATGGATATATTAGATATCAATTATTTTACCGAATGTACGATTGCAGAAGGCCTCATTGTGTTTGGAGAAAACGTTGTTACGCCAAAGGCAAAATTGATATGGGTATACTTTATTCATATATTTTTAAGTATGTTTTGATTCTATTAAGGGACACAGGGTTGTTCGTAAGACCGTTGGTCTGAAAGTGGCCTTTGTGAGAATTCGGGTCTTCCCTGTGTATGTGAAATGTATTGCAATGATTATTTATATATTATTTGAGGAACATACAGAGAAGGAACAAAAAAGAGGTTTAATACTGCCTTCAAAATGACCAATGTGATCAAATACAGACAGACACATTAAAATAACAGACAAACATCTCAACACATCTACAGTTAATGTAACAAAGATAGCAGTTTCCATTAATATGACTACACCAGCAACTGTTGCTAATAAAGCTGATACAAGGCAAAGTCAGTTTAAATTGTTCATACTTTGGAAAGAAATTGTGTTATGCTTTTCAGTACACTACACAATGTATGATAATTCATTTGCAGCAGAGGATGAAGTTCTGCTGTGACAGAGGTCTAAAATGTTAGGCCCATATATAAATACATAATCATTTCTTAACATTTCTTATGGGGTTCTTCATTTAAGATAAAAAGTCAAACTAAGAAATCTGTTTCCATGACACTACACCAATTTGATCACGCACACTGTTAACAATACATATGAAAATTCATCAGGCATGTTAGGATTCAATAACATGTGGACAAAAACATCAAATATTAAACAAACAGACAACAAACAAACATTCCAAAGCCAAGCAAAAATACATCAAATAAATCAAATCTGCACTTGAGTTTGTTTGTCAAAGGAAATTTAAGTTTTGTATAATTTTGTGTGTTTGTGTTTTATTTGCGGGTGGTTTTGTTCAGGGAGGAGTAAAGCTCTCTGCAGGCGTCTTCAGGTTCAGTTTTTCCTCCTCTGATAGCGGCATAAGTCACATCACCAGCAGACTGAACCTGAATGAACATTACAGAAACCATCACACATGTTTAAACACACAGATTTATTAAAGCAAGATTATACAAATACATATTTATGAGACTGTATATCATGAAGATATTGCAGCGCATTAAATCATTTATGTAGTTTGAGAGTTTAGAATGGAGGGCGGATGTAAATGTTTGTAGTTTCTACTCACAATGTTGTTCTTCAGTTGTTTTTTACTGACAACGGTCACCTCAGAATAAACCACATCATCTTTCTGCTCCTAAACATCAACACAGATATAAAGGTGTAAAAAACTCTCCACTCACTGTTTGTTAGACAGACTATAGTGAGAGTTAACAGATGTAGTTGTGACTTTTGAAATCAATGTGTTTTATTACTCTAGAGAACAAAGTCTTCACAGATTGATTTTAAAGTCATGTTTAGAGGACTGTTAAGATAGTATAAAACAAATTAAAATGATGCCGATATAAACCAAAGAACAATTAACACAGTGACTGTAAATATTCATAATTCTCATGAATCTTTGAGTTTATTGCAGATGAATGTTTACTAACATTTGTGATAGGAGTAGAAGGAACGATGTTGATGGTGTCATATGTTCCATTATTGTCATTCTTAGATGCGACCTAAAGGAAAGGAAATGGACAACAACACAATGTATCAGATTATTTTCATCCAACAGGATTTATGATGATATCTCACAGATCAAGCCGTTACTATACTCACCACAGGCTCTCCAGACAATCTTTGATCTGAAACATAAACATGTCTCATTGCATTTTAATCATTAAATAGGTCAGCAGGAGACAGAATGTTTTTAAGGCATATATAGTACGCATGGCCGGTCTGTCAACACGTGATGTCACACCATTCTTATACTGTGACAGTGTCAGTGATATATCAGCTCAATGTGAATTTATTGCATGTATTCATCATTATAGTGATGAGTGTTTGCTTTTGCTCGGCTCATCACCCTTAACATTCCTTTCTGTTGTTGTTGATTTATGAAACACAATTGTTATAGCAAAGAAAACAACTGTTGTGTACTCACTCTGAACATACTGAGTAACTAATGATGAAGATCCACTGATCTCATGTGTAAATTTAGTCTGGTTATCATTTTTATCACAAAGCACCATAACTTCATAAATGGACATTGGTCATTCACAGCTGTAGAACTGCTGATATTAGAGATAAACAGCATCTGATTTAAAGAGATATTTCACCCAAAAATGAAAATTCTGTCATCATTTACTCACATTCAAGTTGTTCTTAATCTGAATACATTTCTTTGTTCTGATGAAGAACGGAAGAATGATTATAACCAAACAGTTCTTGGACCCTATTGACTACCATAGTAAGAAAAAAATGTTGTTTTGTTCCGTTAAAACAAAAGAAAAGATATTTTGAAAATGTTGGACAGCAAACAGTTCTGAGGCACTTTTGACTTCCATTGTCATTTTTCCTACTATGGTAGTCAATGGGGTCCAAGAACTGTTTGATTACAAGCGTTCTGTCAAATATCTTTCAATGCGTTTAACCAAACAAAGACATTTAAACAAATTTGTAACCACTAGAGAGTGAGTAATTCATGACAGAATTTTCATTTTTGGGTGAACTTTACCTTTAAGGAGAGCGACTGAAGACCAGTCACAAGCACGAGCAGAAGAATTATCTTTTTTCAGATTATTAAAATCTCAGAAACTGTATTCCGATGGCCTCTTGAAATCAGCATACTCACCTGATCTTTTGATATAAATCACACAAAGAACAGCAACAGTAAGTAGAAGAAGTAATGAAGCTATCACAGCAATAGTCACTGTATGAGAGCTTGTCTCTGAGAAAGACAAATAATAAAATTACAAATTAAAGTCATTAAAAAGTGAACAATGACTTGAGTTTGTGATCATCCCTAGACAAAAACAGCTCAATCATAACCTGTAAACAACATTTAGTTAATTATCTTTAATTAACAGAATATTTATTTGGTGAAAAAGTCCCGTTATGGGGATCATTGTTATCTTTTGTTGGGCCCTTGACTCTTGACTTAGTCTTGTGTGTGTGTGTGTCGTGACTGCATGCTTCTAAAATACATCCGTTATGATGATGCTAATGGGAATCTAATCAAGTGGTGTTATTGTTATGCTTTTATCGGGCCATTTTGGGAACTTAATCCACCATGACAACAGAGTTTCCATCCCTCTCTGTGAGCTTGTGTAAGCACATGGATGTCTCTCAGGCTGAATCAGACAAACTTCCTTACTTGGACGATTCTCTGTGGTTGGCGTTGTTGGAATACCGGGTAGATCTTTTTCGAAAGATTGAATTCATTGAACAGATCGATGCAAGGAAGAAATGATAACATTTTGCTTCTTTCAGAAAAATTTAGTGCCTTCGTTGGCAAATTTGATCTTTTGTCTGATTGGTTGATGAATAAAAGTATTGACATGTTTCCCAAATTCGAAGAGAGACGGTGCAAGAGACGGTGTAAATATTTCCACTTTGATTGATGTAGTTGCTCAGCATATTAATGGACTAAAACAACAATTCGTTTGTTATTTCAGTGAGGATTTCAGTTCCCTTTCTGTCGGTCTCTCGACGTTGTGTCGAGAACGACAGATGGGGTTCGCCCTTGAGAACCAATCAACTCTGACTACTATAGAAAAGGCCAATGAAATTTGGTGAATGCAATTTGCATGCCGGGCTCCGCCCCCGGAAATCCGGTATAAAAGGAGGCCGGCGTGCAGCATTCACTTACCTTTTGTTCTTCAGAGCCATTGCTCATGAGTACAACTCAGGATTCAATCCTCTACAACTACACGCTGGTGCTACGACATGTTACAGCGGATCGTCCCTTCCTGCAGCGACCTTCCCCTGGGCGTCTCGGCGGTTCCGGAGGTGTTAGAGATTTTTTCTAAAAGTCCTTTTCAGGACTGACTGAGCATTCTCCAGCGCGGCATGTCCCGCTGTTCTCTTGGGTGCGGCACCCTCATCGAGGAGGGGGATGGACACGATCGCTGCATTAGGTGTCTGGGCGTCCGGCACACTGAAGCAGCGTTCATTGACACATCTGCCTGCACTGCGGGCAGATTGTCATTCAGAAGTTGCGGTCACGGGTGGCTGTCTTCCTACGGGAACCAGCCACCATTTCGTCTGCTACCCGGGCTGTGACATCTGTGGCTACGGCCCCGATGACCACCCACGTTAGCAGCGTTAGTGATATGGGGAACTCTGCGAACGTAAACCCGCCAGCCAAGTGCTCACGGGCCGATCGCACCCCGATTCGCTCTTCTGAACGTTCCCCAACCGGCGGTGGCATACCGTCCGGATCCTCACGCACACACTCGGAAACGATGTGTGACGTAGATGAGATGTCGCTCGCAGCATCGGAGGGAGACTGGCATCCGACTCTGCCGAATCCAAACTCCACCCCCAGCGGTCGAGTTCAGGAGGAAGCAGAAGTGATGTCATCCGTGCTAACCCGGGGATACGTGGTTCCCGAGGTCGGTGCGCGGTGCAAACCGCGCCCACCCCGGGTGCCATGTTTTTCCCGGAGGTGCATGAGGAGCTGTGTAAAACTTGGAACGCTCCACTCACGGACCGTTCCAGTGAAACCAGCTCTGGCTCCCTTACTTCCCTCGATGGTGAGGCAGTCAAGGACTGCGTCGAGATCCCCCGGGTGGAACGTCCGCCTGCGGAGCACCTGTGCCGCGGACGGCTACCACCTGGGGGGGGATCGACCACTCCTACCGTCCAAAGCACGTAAGACTTCGGCATCACTGGTGTCGAAAGCTTGCGATGTTGCGGGCCAGGCTGCCACCTCTCTCTATGCCTTGGCCATCCTGCAGGTCCGCCAGGCCAGGGCGTTGAGAGGGCTCCACGAGGGTAAGGCCGACCCGGGTATAATGCAGGATCTCCGTGCCACCGCTGACAGCGCTCTACGGGCGACTAAGGCGGCGGCACGGGCCCTGGGTCGGACGATGTCCACGGTAGTGGTCCAGGAGAGACACCCCCGGCTATACCTTGTGCAGAAGAGTGACAGCAAGGAAGTCCGCTTTCTTGATGCACTCATCTCGCAGGGTGGGTTGTTGGTAACACCGTCGAGGACTGCGCTCAGCAGTTTTTTGACGGCGAAGCAGACAGTGGCAATTAACCACATTTTTTTCACGCCGCGACTCGGCCGCCTACAGGCCTCCGAGATCTCACGTGACGTCTGCTTCCCTGCAACCCAGGACCCTTTCGACATCGGCTCCGGTTCCTGTGCCCCCACAGGCGGCACCCCGGAAGCAGAGGTCGAGGGGGAAACCTCCACCCCGTCAGCAACCTCCTCGCGAGAAGGGACACTGACGGGAAGACCCCAGGGAGAACAACATCGGGCCCGAACCTTCACAGCCACGGCTCTGATCGGTCGGTACGGGACGACTCCTGCCTCGTCACCAAAGCCGGGCCCTTGTTAGGGCTTGGCGCCCACTTACTCACTGAGTTTTCTGTTCTACCCGGGTTTACTTGCAGCCGATCGCACACTCCACTGGACAATGCTCGTCGAACCGACCTCACACCCTGGCGAGGCGTGAGGTCGTACACATACGACAGCCGTCACCACTCTCAAACCGACAGTGCGTGCCGTTGTCCCGCCAGGCAGGTAAGTAGGCGGAGCAAACCTTCCCCCCGGGGACTCCCCACGACATGGTTAGCTCCGCCAGCCGACGAACCACCCCCCGTGGGAATGATGAAGCAGACCGTCCCCTTGGTCACCCTGTCACAGTCCCTGGGAGCTCGAGAGCTGCCAACACTGTCTCGCTGGCTAATGAGGGCGGTCCGTCTTGGTTACTCGATCCAGTTCGCCAGAGACTCACCCAAGTTTCGGGGCATCATCTCTCCCTCTGTCAGAGGCAGGGACGCCTCCGTACTTCGGGTAGAGGTCACCACCCTTCTGGCAAAACAGGCATCGAGTTCGTCCCTCAAAACCAAGATGTTCAGTGGGTCACCACCCGCACTTCATCGTTCCCAAGAAAGACGGCGGGTTGCCCCCAAAGGCTGCGTACCCTGAACAGAGCACCTTCACAAGCTGCCATTCAGGGTGCTCACACAGAGGCGCGTCCTGACATCTATGAGGTGTCAGGATTGGTTCGTGGCAATCGACCTGAAGGACGCTTACTTTCATGTCTCGATCCTCCTCGACACCGGCCGTTCCCACGGTTCGCGTGCGAGAGGCGGGCATATCAGTACAGAGTCCTCCCTTTCGGTCTGTCCCTGACAGCCCTTTCTCCCTGAGAGGAGGAAGGCGAGCGGGTACTAAACTATCTCAGCGACTGGCCTATCTTGGCACACTCGCGAGATCTGTTATGTACACAAAGGGACCTGGTGCTCCGGCACCTAGGTCGATTGGGACTCCAGGTCAACCAAGAGAGGGGCAAGCTCTCCCCAGTGCAGAGCATCCTCTTTCTCGGTATGGAACTCAACTCTGTCACCATGTCGGCACACCTGTCCGCAGTTGTGCCCAACCAGTATTGAACTGTCTGAAATGAACATTTTAGGCAGACAGCGGTCCCTCTGAAACAATTCAGAGGCTCCTGGGACACATGGCGTCCTCGCGGGTTAATACCCCTCGAGTTGATGCACATGACACCGCTCCAACACTGATTTCAGAGTCGAGTTCCGAGGAGAGCGTGGCACACCGGCAGCAGGCGCATGGTGATAAAAATTTCTCGCTCGGAGCTACGACCCCTCAAAATTCCACGCAATGTTAAGTCAATGGGATTTTCGGGGTGTTTTTTTGCCCCTCTATCGAAACCCCCTGTGCCTGATCCCTTATAAAAGTCATAGCACACCATTCCCAATATAGGCCCGTCGATTTGAGGCCTCATTCAGGGGCCTACGACAAAAACTGCAGGTTAAAATATTTCCAGCACAACAGTAATAATGATGCTTTTATAAGACCACTAACTAAACGTGAGGGTGGAGGTGATGTGTGTGAAAACAGGAGTGTTGACCGGTATGATCTGGATTCTCTGTCTAAAGATCATGGTGTGGTGTCATGGGTAAATAATCAATGTTTCTGTTCTTTCGCTTTCTTGTCTCTCAGTGATTTGTTTTCTTTTTAGCGCTGCACTGCGATAACGCTTGTCAGCCATTATAACAGCATCTTAATGCAGAGACAGGTTTCACTGCGGTGAACATGACGGATAGAATTCACAAATAACCAATCAGGAAATGCCAACATGACTGACGGATAGTTTAGCCAATCAAACGACATCATTCCTTACAAAAGGCAGTGCTATTGTCCGGCCATGACTATGATCAGTGTTTGCTTTATTTGGGCTCTTGACTTTCATTGTGTCTGTTAAAGTTCCTCTTTCTATACATGTGATGTGTTTCTATAAGAAGACATCATACTGTAGAACATCACAATCATATTTCATGTTTATGTCATTTCCTCATCATCAGTACAGAGTTTAATGACTGAAGTCACTTTGAGTTCAGGACACTCCTGTCAGAGTGATGTCTTACCTGTAAATCTGACAGTATATGTGACTGAGGTCTTGATGTCATTCTTGTGTTTGAGCACACATCTCAACTCTGTGTTGTCGTCTTCATTCACGAGTGTTGTAGTCAGAGAGATGAGACAGAGTTTATCTGATCTAATCTGAGTCTGTCTGTAGATCAACATCAGTCTGATTCATCCACACCAGCTGAAATCCATCATCACTGAACACATGATCACAGTCATATGTAAACAGCTGACAGGTGAGAGTGACAGATGTGTTTGCTCTTATCTGAGTCTGTGATGATGATGATGATGATGATGATGAAGACACTGAAACACAAATCACACAACACACTCTCAGTACTCATGAGTTTCAGTGAAAACACAAGAGATAAAGAGAACTGTGATCTGAAGTTAAACATGTGTTCATATAAATGAAGAGAAACACTGACCATGAAGAACATGTAGTAAAACATCTGAATCAGGTTCATGATGATGTCTATTCACATATTGTCTGCAGATGTAACGTCCACCATCATGTTGTGTTGTGTTATAGATGTTGAGAGAGCAGTCAGATGTCAGACTCAGTCTCTCAGATCTCTCTGTGTTATTCTTATTTATTCCTCCAGTAAACACTTCTACTGTAGATGATCTTGTATAATTATTGTAGATCCATGTAGTTGAGGAGCATTGATGAAGAGCATCATTACAGGACAGAGACACACTTTCACCAGAACTGATGAACACATGAGTCACTTCTGCTTCACTCACACCTGAAACATCAGATGACATCATTCATATTAATACATCACAATATATTCAAACAGTTCAATATTTATCTCTTAATGACAGATACATTTTCATTATTTTTAGATCACATTATTCAGAAGATTTCACAGAAGATAATGTGATCTTGTTCCTCTATCATTGACTCTTGACATCAGACTTTTGAATGTAGAGGAAGTTCTCAAACGCTTTACAGTCTTTAATGCTAAATTTAAGATAAATCTTCTTTTATTTTGTTCTTTGATGAACATTAGTGACATGAGTCACAGCAGCAGGTTTAAGAACGTGGCCCCTTTAAGAGCTGTCTCAGGACGCAGATCCGACCATCACCACACTCCCATTATCACAACTCTTTGTATTCATTTAAGATTTTATTTTACACTTTAAAGTCTGCGCTTAAGAAAATGCTAGAAAAAACGTCTTTCTGTCATAATCTTGTGTGCTTTTATCCATTAAAGCACAAAAGAGAAGTTAACACAGATGAGCTGTCTGACAGAGATTCACAGACGCAGCCTTTAGTCCATTACTGTTCACACCAGACTGGACCTTGCGTTGCGTTCTGCTGCGTCTCACAGTTTAGAAGATCTCTTTCTTCATTGAACATGTCAAAGCAACTGTTTCAAATCACACTTACGTGGTTTAAAAGCCTAAACATGAATAAGAGTGTGATGACATAATGTAACACTTGACAAAGAATGTCAAAACAAACAGATGTTGTGTTAATTGCATAAAATATGTTTCAGGAGTTAATTTGAAAAAATGTATCACATGCGTTAACGTGTTGACAGTCCTAGTTGTAATGCAATATAAAATGTTTTTTTAAAAGCTCATATACACAACCGTTCAGACAACCACCACGGGTTTCACAATCATGACTGTTACAGGCACCACTTCTTTTTTATTTTTAAAGGAGATCTCTCAGATACAAAAACAAGAGGTTTGTAAAAGCTGAACCTGGAATAACAAGAATTTTATCATGTAAAATATTTCAAATGTATTCAATCTTTCCTATACATCCATTTCTTAACTGAACTGTGAAACTGTTGTGTTTGTATTCCTTTCCATATTTCTCTGTTTTTAGCAGTTTTAACAGACCCTCAAATGAAAATGCAGATTTACACCAAAGGAGTCCTTCTACCATCTGCCAAATATCACGTTTGAGCAGCACTATACACGGACTAGAACAACTAAAACATTGACGTACTTGTACACATTATATACAATAAATGTAACCATGTTTATTTCTTATGATAGTTTTTTTTATCTCTTACACAACACTGTTCATGACACATGAACTCTATAATAAATGTGACATGAGATGAAACTGAACATGTTTCTCAGAATGTCAGTGAGAGTAATGAAATGAAATCTGATGAAATAAATGTGTTGTATAGTTTACCTGTGAATAGTGAAGAGAGAAGGATCAGTCCCAGCAGACATATATCACTCTTCTCAGTCATGTTGTGTTTCTCTTACTGAGTCTCTTCTCATCATCTACTTATATTTCTTCATGAGAACATTTGTAACTCTTCCTGTGTTTCTCATTTCCTCTTTTCTCATCGACTGAGTCATGACACTATTATAGACTAGAACACATTCTGTAGTTTAATGGTGATATTTGTAAATGACTTCTGTTGTCTTAAAATAATTGGACACAGTGCTCAGTTATGACTTTTGTTATCAGAGACTTTAACCCTCCTGTTACCCTAAAATCTGATAACATATTTTACCCACTGGGGTCAATTTGACCCCAGCAATTTAAACCTACAGAATGGGACATTTTTCTTAAAGTTTTGTGTCAGGTAATATATATCTTTGGTGAGTCCTTAAAAAGACCTTTAAATAAACCCACAATACCGCACCGCCACCACTCCGCACCCCTTGTACTTCCAAAATACCTATTCTAAGTAATGTAACACGAATTATGTTTGAGGTCAATTTATTATTTTTAAAACAGAACATCATTAACATTATCACATAATTAAGGAACACATAATAATTCATTAACAATGGAGAAAGAAAGAACATATAAAACACATAAAAACACAAAAAAAGTACATTTGAGCATTGTGTCAGGAATTGTTTTATGCAAACGTATGTGCTTTTTAGTATGAATTTATGAGTTGGACAGGATACAACAAGCTTAGATAGAATATGAACAGCATTTGAACAGCAATATGAACAGCCCACCAGCCGGTACATTTCATCTTTTTATCACTTTGCACATGATGTGCATAAAGTTTGTGCATGATCCTTGCAGACGTATTTTTTGCATTTCACACAAGTGTTGCTGGTCTTGGAGTCATTTCTGTTAGTACAGACTTGGCACCTGCCACGTTTTTTACCTGCAGTTTGAACCACTGGCGTGTGTGTCTGCATTTGGATGTCCTTCACAACAGTTGCAGCAGCCGTTGATGCTCTTGGAAGGCACCGTCTTCTCTCAATATGAGGTTTCACTAACTCGTAACCCAGCTGCTCCAAGAAAATCCTCCTTCGACTCAGTTTTCCGCTGTTCCAGTCTGTGTTTATTTCTCTCCATAACACAAAGGCATTATAGGCGCTCACATCAATGATGTTGAAGAAAATTACAAGTGGCCAACGGGCAGTCATGCGTCGGCAGCTGTAGGTGGCTGTGACCTTGTCTAAATTATCAACCCCTCCTTTTGTCTCATTGTAGTCCAGGACCATTTGTGGTTTTCTGTCTTCTCTGGCACTCTGAGCAGCATCTTTGTGCATGGTGCTCATTAGCAGGACATTTTTCCCTTTCTTGGGGCAATAGGAGACAATAGTGGCTTTTTCAGTAAAGGCAAACATTGAAGATGTTACCTTTCTGTTCTTCATCACAAGAAGCTCAGAGGGAAGCTCTGGCTTATTTTTTCTTACCGTCCCCAACATGGTAACCTTTCTTTTCAGCAGTTCCTCACCCAGGGCGAACGATGTGAAAAAATTATCACATGTAATGTTATGGCCTTTCAGTCCCTCAGCCATGTCTAGTACCACCCTCATGCCTTGATTTTTTTCAGGTGCTGCTCCAGGGGATTTACCAGTGTACACCTGCATATTCCAGGCATAGCTGGACTGTGCATCACATGCGGCCCATATTTTTATGCCATATTTGGCTGGTTTGCTTGGGATGTATTGTCTGAAGGGACACCGCCCACGAAATGGAACCAGACATTCATCCACAGTGATATGGGGGCCTGGATTATAAAGAAAGGGTAATCGCTGGACCCACTTGCCCCATACATCCCGTATTGCTGCAAGTTTGTCACACTCTCGTCGGCCCTGTCTTGTTTCTTTGTCATCAAAGCGTATAACACGGGAGAAAGCATGGAATGTCTTTAGAGACATTGTGGCTGGAAATATTGACCTTCCAGTGTCAGCGTTCCAAAGGCTTGCTGTTGATTCTCCTTTTGACTTGTACACTCCAGCCAAAATGAGCAACCCAATGTAGGCTTGCAAGTCAGTCCCATCAAAGTCTTTCCAGCTGTCCCCATACACCTTCCTTCCCTCTAAGTTTGTCATTTCAAGTATATCCCGTTCAATTGATGGTGTAATGAACAGCTCAAATGCTGATTTTATATCTTGTATATGGCTGACAGCATATCTGGTGGGCCCTGGAACCATTTTGATGACATTAGCAGCACTAAGTCTACCCTGACGTTCAAGTGGGTTGCGGGACCATAATAACTTTCCATTTTTGGAAGGTAATGTGTCTACAGGTGGTTGAGAGACAACTGGAGGGTCAACACTAGGAGTCTCATTCTCATCTAAGGAGGATGACTCATAATCAGGGTCCTCCTCAACATTATCATCAACCTCAGACACATTCTCCTCTATGTCACTTTCACTGCCAAAAACCTGTGACAAAACCTCATTGACAGAATACCTTTGCTTAGAGGCCATATTGGAATTGAGTGCATAAAGAGAGTGTCCACAGAGCACAAACACAAATGGTTTAGAAGTCTTCTGTCCAAGCTTTTATATGTATTCCCCTGCCCCATACCACAGGAAATGTAAAAGTTCTCGCAAGAATTTAGTTTTCCCTCACCCATGGCACGGGAAATATCAAAGTTCTCGGAAGAATTTA
The DNA here is from genome assembly GCF_015846415.1 of Triplophysa dalaica. Lineage (NCBI taxonomy): Eukaryota > Metazoa > Chordata > Actinopteri > Cypriniformes > Nemacheilidae > Triplophysa > Triplophysa dalaica. The sequence goes on along the minus strand of NC_079546.1, from coordinate 27,022,838 downwards.
GTTTTCCCTCACCCATGGCACGGGAAATATCAAAGTTCTCGCGAAAAATCAGATTCCCCCCACCCCCACGTAATGTGAACAATCAGTTGTTCTCGCAATACCATGTTACGTTACATTTTTAAATATTATAAAGAAAATATAAAATTATAGAGAATATTATGAAATTAAGGCATGTTATAGTGACCACAATATCACCAAAAGCATACTGTGTGTGAAATTTTGAAATTTATTTTGTTTTATACAGCTATAAGAACCTGGGGTCAAAATGACCCCATGGAACACTGATGATACAAAATGTGTATAGGAAATTGAAAAAGTCACATCATGTTAATTTTGGGTTTACTGAATTGTCCTCATTAAAAGAGGAAAAGTCATTAATTCTGAAACAAAAAAGAGATTTCAACTATGTGTTTACAGACGTTAAAGATTGAATGGGGCCAAATTGACCCCTAGGATAATAGGAGGGTTAACAGGACTAACATGATGAAGGTTTTCTACAGATTCATTCAACACAAGACTTTCCTGCCCGAGCAGAGCAGACGCACAGCCTTCATTAAAGCTGATCACACCTCCGTTCTTCTTCTGTCTCCACACACACACAAAAGCAGGACATGAGTGAGGTCATCTTCACACTTCTTACAAACAACAGATCTGCAGATTACCCATGATGCAGCAGACACACACATTAATAAACACACTAACTCTGTCACAGATTATATCATGTATGTTTCATCAGTTATGTGAAAACTTGAATATATATTTAAAATATATTTATTTTATTGAATGAATCTAAAATGTTTCAATGAATTCATTTGAAATGTAATGACTTGTGACTGTTGGTGTAAAAGCAGTCGGGGTCTATCAGCGGCGGAGTCTGAGGTGCGGTCCAGACTTGCCAAGGGTCTGCTCCAGAGTCCTTTTCTCATGATGGCTAATTTTTTTAGGGGGGTCACATACGAGATGCAGTTGTGTTGGGGTTGTGCAGACAAGAGACGAAGGAGATTAGAATTCATACTTGTATTCAATGTGTCTCATGTACAGCTGCTTTGTAACAATGTAAATTGTAAAAAGCGCTATATAAATAAAGTTGAGTTGAGATCTTGCGCTTAACGCATTGGTCACATATAGGCTACTGATATATTTTGCTGTTTACATTCACTTGGATGTAGTGACTGCGTGAGTAATTTTGAGAAAGACGTGAGTGGGAACGGCACGCTATGAAGAGAACTTATGCACACTGAATACATGATACAGACATGTTGTAGTTAACCAGCAGTCGCTATTGGAAGCGTCGTTTATACTTTCTATTCTCCAGTAAGCTTACGGTCGGCTGACTGCCACTCACTAAACAGTACAGATGCTGAGAAAAGTGCACACGTGCTGGCAAGAGATATTTCACGCTCAAATGCAGCAGTGGTGACGTGAAGTCAGAAGATAGAGCTAAATATATTTTTCAAATATAGAGAGTTTGTACTCACCCGGCTTCTGCTCCTGCAGTTAATGTGTGAACTAATGTTTACGCTTAAAGAGAAAAGTAATAACGTTACAAATTGGAGCCAGCATTATGTGTACAGTTGTATATGATGCACATGTTAAAAAAGGACTGAGAAAGATTGTGTATATGTCCTTTCACCATGAACCCATAAAGTATGACACACATGATTTGATTGTTCAAGGTCTCCAGAGAAAACAGGAGATAAAGGAGGAGAGGAAGAACAAGTGTAGAACCAACCCTTCTGAAATCAATAAGTGATATGATTTACAAAGTTACACAAATGATAAGGTTGATTCGCCACCAAGAACATATCAATAAAAACTTACTGAAGCTTACAAGGAAAATATTAAAAAATAAATTATAACCTTTGCTCTAGATTAGAAGTGACCACAGCCGAGGTTGATTCATTGGCTTCGCCTGAAGAATTTTTGCTTATGCTTCTGCAACATTTAGATAGATGCAGACTGTTATCTTGACACCTCCGCTCAGAGGAATGAGGGTGTAAAGGTCAGCGATGAATTCCTTGGAACATAGTGTGTGTGAAGCCATTTATATGTTCATTTATGGGGGAAACAGATGTCAACTGTGATAAACCAGAGATCTTATCTCCATTGTGGTTAAAAGGTGTCGCTGCTTCATGAGATCTGTTTATGTTTAGGTAGAAGATGTGTGTCAAAATGAAGTGTCCATATAAGGGATGTATATCCTGACACAAGACCCCTTTGTATGACGGGGATGGTATAAAAAGGGAACTCACATGTTGTACGAGGCTGAACCTTGTGATGAAGACTTATCGCTGTTATGTTTGTATGATTACTTTTGATGATTTATCAATAAACCAGAGCCATATATTATTGTGATGGTCATTTTTGGTAATTTCATGACTTACCAGCTGACTGGCATGTCCCAGGCACATCATTTCATTACCATTAAATGACCAATTCATGATGTCGCCTGCACGAACATCTGATGATACAAGATAACCAAGGATGGGACATTCGTACTATATTCCTACTATATTGATAATAATATGACCTACAGGTAAAGTAAGTGGCACATAATGTTATTACCAATACATTTTTGATTAACATGAATGATTAACATGCCATTTAGTATTTAAATATGCATGTTTAAAAAGTTTACAGTCAGGACATTGTAAATTTATTGATTAAATAAGCCAATAAATATTTAATTGGCTTCATGCAGGCAGCTCTCTGTTGTGGGAATGTAACAGTGCTCTCCTCCTGCGCGCTCAAGTTCAGAAGAGCGTGTGCCCAGCAGAGCTGCGTCTAAAGGTGCGTTCCCACCAGACGCGAATGAAGTGTTAAGTGCCAGTGATTTACATGTTAAGTCAATGCAAAGACGTGATAGACATCCGGCGGAGCGAATTAAGTGTTTCGGGCGTTTGACGCGTGAGTTGAAAAATCTGAACTTTGGCGAATATTCGCGCCGTGCTAACCGATCAGAAGCTTGCTCTAGTAGTGAAGTGATTACAATGTAGTGAGCAGAGGCAGAAATCCAAAACAACAATGGAGGACTCACCAAGATGGGTGAACCTCAAAAGGATATGATTGACCCAGACACAGTGCCGAATGAGTCTACATGGTTTTTCATACCTTCCATATGACATTAAGTGCAGTTACCCTCTCAACAAAATCCATGTCAGCCGTTTCGCAACTCGCAGAAGCCCCTCTCATGACATTAATTCACATCTGTAATGAAGAGAATTTCACACATGAATGAAGTGCAGAAAATTACAGAAATACTTGAGGACTGCTCGGATGTTTAAGAATGACCATAACAACATTTCTGATGCTGTGTAACACGATCAGTTCTCTGGTTAGTCAGGTTAATGTATGGAATTCCAAACATGACAATTTTTTTTTATATTGAAAAAAAGAAATGTAAAAAAGCAAAACTAAATGAGTATTTATGGTTATATTTTCTTATTTATGTGTAATTAAATGTGTAAAAAAAATCCTTATGTGTTATCCCGGATCCCTAAATCCAATAGATGAATCATTATCTAAGAGCAGCATCTATGAAATATGTGTTATATTTTAAGCATTTGAAACGCCACGTGTTATGCAGTGCACAGTAATGAAACACGAATGTAAACTGTATTTGCAGATGTGTTTCAAATGCGTTGATCATAATTCATGTGTAAGACTTCAGTAAAACTACGACACAAAGTGACAATATGCATTAGGTTCATATGTTTATCATGCAGACTTGAAGTCATATTATAACTGAACTGAACTGTCACATACTGTAATACAACTGAACAAAAAAGCTTTTTTCCATTTATGTATTTTTTTTGTCTCTGTTGTGAAGACAGGAAACAGATATAAAAACACATTTAAATTTAGTCATTTGACAGATGCTTTTATCCAAAGTGACTTACAGTGCACTTATTACAGGGACAATCCCTCTGGAGCAACATGGAGTAAAGTGTCTTGCTCAAGGACACACTGGTGGTGGCTGCTGGGATCAAACCAGTAAAAATTGTGGCAATACCACAATCACCCATTCCAAAACAGTCAGGAACCTCGGAGTCATATTTGATGAACAGCTGTCCTTCAATGATCACATTGCACAGACAACACGGTCATGCCTATACGCCTTATTCAACATTAGAAAGATCAGACCCTATCTCACGCAGTATGCGGCACAACTCCTTGTCCAGGCCCTGGTAATCTCAAGGTTGGACTACTGCAATGCTCTCCTTGCTGGTCTTTCTGCAAAGTCTATCAAACCACTTCAGCTGGTTCAGAACGCAGCAGAATGCCTCGTCTTCCAACAGCCCAAAAGGGCTCACGTGACTCCCCTTTACATCTCTCTCCACTGGCTACCGGTTGCAGCCCGTATCAGATTCAAGTCACTAATGCTTGCCTACAGGACTATCACTGGATCCGCACCGGCTTACTTCCACACTCTCCTGCACTCCTACACCCCATCAAGATCCCTGCGTTCAGCAAACCAGCGGCGTCTTGTATTGCCTTCCCATAAGGGCAGTAAATCGCTCTCCCGCTCTTTCTCATTCACAACTCCTTCCTGGTGGAACATTCTTCCTATCTCTGTTCGTTCAACCACATCTCTCACAACATTTAAAAAACTACTGAAAACACATCTATTCTGTGAATACTTGACAAACAAATTAAAAAAAAAAAAAACACTATCCCTTTCTCTTAACAAGTAGTGGTCTAGCTCCTGTATGACATATCGCTTATTGCTCCTAAACTCTTTGTATGTCGCTTTGGATAAAGCGTCTGCTAAATGTCTAAATGTAATGTAATGTAAATGTCATTTCCAGCTGACAAAAGTCACCATCATGGTGACCCTTGACATTTACTCTTGTACTTTTAAAGTACATTTGTAATAGATATTGAAATGATGCTCTGATCAATGGTGTTGGTTGATGGACAGTGAGATATCTACCATGTTTACATTTGAATAAAGTGCATTAAAACATCAGGGAATTTGATTACATTTTCAGTCTACAAAAATTTGTTAAAAAAATTAAACGCTCAGATTTTAGACCCACAGACATGAAGAATCAGTTTATGAATCTCAACAATGGTGAGAATAAACAAAAGAAAACTTCATGCTGTGTTGCATGCTGGGTAACATCATAGCACAAAACGAATTTTTAATTCCCAGCATGCATTGCGGTTGATCCGTTTATCTGAGTTAGTTGGTTGTTCCTCACCATTGCTGAGATTCATACATTGATTCTTGATCTGTGTGATTCTAAAATGCTATATGATAAAAATACATCTGTTTTTCACATATCTTTCTAGATATCTAAATACAGTCAAACCCTAACTCTAACCCACCCACATTCAGCAGATCAAACTTAATTTTGCTCAGGGTTCAAGACCTCAACCCAAGGTCTCTAGCGACAGCTGGACATCAGGTCCACTTTGCATGTGATGTTTTTTCCAGTTTATAAATTCTACCACTGCAGGATGCAGCGTTGCTAAGAACTTGTCGAATGTTGTGACACATGACACTTCCTCTTCAGCTAGATGGACGCTTGCCAAAACAAAACAAACACTCACTTTCAGTCAGCATGCCACACACTTGTACCACCAGTTTGAATCTGCTCTTTCTGAAAGAAACTATCTTCTGAATCGTCTCTCACAAATGTCTCCATGGTTGCAAGGCTCATTGTGCAAACTGTTGGTCACGTTGAATATGACAATATAGTATCGCGAGAGTGATTGTAAAGCATACGGAGTGGTCTGGACTTGAATCACACTCACGTTACTTAACACAATCCCACTGCAAGTCCTTGTTTACTTTTGTTCAGATGTGTTTTAGAGTAACACTGAAATATCATTCTAAACATTAAGGGGCGGTTTTCCCGGACAAGGATTATCTGAAATCAGGACTAGGCCTTAGTTAAATGAGGATATTTTAGTCAATTTAAAAAAAGTATTTTAAAACAACTTTACAGGCCTGCATCTTGAGATAAAACAATGGGTGGGTGTCCTGGAGGCCAGTGCAGGGAGCACAGGACATGGTGGGATGGGAGATCTCCAGGACGATACGTCCAGCTCAGGGACCCTGGAGGGCGCCGGCCGTACCGAGAGCCCGACGACCGGTCTAGACGATCGGGCTATCCCTCCCATATGACTCCCCCAAAAAACTATTTTGGCTGCGTCCAGGAGCTCGTACGGAGGTTGGTTAGCGGGACGGGCTTGAAGGGGGCAGGATTACTGCGGGCTCTGTTTCCGGTGGAGGACTCCAGGGTGAGGTGAGTTGGGTTGCTCGACCCGTGTTTGGATGGGCTTGGATGATCAACTCCTCCCACCACGTTTCCAAATTAGGTTATGGTTCCGACCAGATGCGTTGAATTGATAAGATCGTTTCTATATTGAACCCATGTCTTACTTCCGACGTTAACATCGATGTACAGACAAAATACTGAACATTGATTCAACATCGATATATGATTGACGACCGATACTGACCACTCTAACCAAAAAATCAACATTGATTCAACGTTAGTTTGCTATCTGAGATATCACAGGGTTTTAAATACATTTTTTGTATGTTGTCTGGGATTGAGTGTAAACCATTCTACATTCATTCCACATCCAGGGTTTTTTCATGATGATATTATCAGTGGACCAGTTGTGACGTTGGGGCCACACGCACATATACAACATTTGCATACCTTTTCCAAAGCGCTGTTTGTGTATAACGACATCTAAAGATCTTAGCGTGTATCCTTCCTATGCCCGCTTGTTTTCCTGCTTAAAATGTCTCCAAGCTGCAGTTGTTTTCCTCATTTTCCTTTTTAACATCCTCATTGTGTTTATTCATTTCTACATTTAAAATCAGATCGATTTTATATCAAGTATGTTTTGTATTCCCACAGATATGTCAGTGTTGGTAGTTAGGCTAAATCTGTAATAGTATCTGTACAAAGTGAAATCCTGCATGTTTTTACATAATCTCGTTTATGTGAACGTGTTAAAAAATGCCTACTACTTATTATTTTCCAGTTTTATAACTTCATAATTAAAGCATAACTGAAGAATTTTGCATAATTATGAATAAATGGCATATTAAACTGTTTTAATTATCATGTTACCTGAAAAACAAAACTGTCTTCTTTTGATCATTTGGGATCGGAGGTAATATCGTTGTTCACCACTTTTTTTGGTAGGACTACACCAGTGGACATTTTGATATAATCTGTGACAGGATGAGTTTATTAACGTGTGTCTGCTGCATCATGGGTAATCTGCCGATCTGTGGTTTGGAAGAAGTGTGAAGATGACCTCACTCATGTTCTGCTTTTGTGTGTGTGTGTGGAGACAGAAGAAGAACGGAGGTGTGATCAGCTTTAATGAAGGCTGGGCGTCTGATCTGCTCGGGCAGGAAAGTCTTGTGTTGAATGAATTTGGAGAAAACCTTCATCATGTTAGTCCTGTTAAAGTCTCTGACAACAAAAGTCATAACTGAGCTCTGTGTCCAATTATTTTAAGACCACAGAAGTATTTTACAAATATCACCATTAAACTACAGAATGTGTTCTAGTCCATAATAGTGTCATGACTCAGTCGATGAGAAAAGAGGAAATGAGAAACACAGGAAGAGTTACAAATGTTCTCTGAGAACTATAAGTAGATGATGAGAAGAGACTCAGTAAGAGAAACACAACATGACTGAGAAGAGTGATATATGTCTGCTGGGACTGATCCTTCTCTCTTCACTATTCACAGGTAAACTATACAACACATTTATTTCATCACATTTCATTTCATTACTCTCACTGACATTCTGACAAACATGTTCAGTTTCATCTCATGTCACATTTATTATAGAGTTCATGTGTCTTCACTTACGGAACAAACATTTATGAATATTCTCTCAAACCAATTATTTTACATCATACATTTCCATATATTTGAGGTGCTAATCTTTTTTGATATACAGCAATATGTGCATTGACAATATATGAATATATATATATATTGAACATAAAATATATTTAGAAACGAAGACAAAAATAAAACTGAAAAAGGTTCACATATAGATGTGATTGTTTAGTATACACATATAGGCCGGGTTTCACAGACATGGTTTAGCTTGAGCCAGGACTAAGCCTTAGTTGAATTAAGATATTTAAGTCGCTCTTAAGAAATGCCTGAGTAGAATACATTAATGGTGTAAATCTTGAGACAAAACAATGGCACTGATATATTTTAAGATATTTCTGGGCAAGTTATATTGAGTTAAGACAGGTCACACATTCATTTTAGTCTGACTAGCCTTAAGCCTTGACTGTGAAACCGGGCCATAGTGTTTAATGTTGTATTACTATGAAATGTAGAAGGGTCTCTAGTGTGTAATTGTGTGGGGTTACCGTGGTGATGAAGAGTAGAGTCTGTGGTTAGGACAACAATTGACTGAACATCATGAAGATCATATATTACTTTATTGTGCGTTATTCAGTAAAGCAATTTTCAATAAGTGCTTCAGTTTGAACAGGAGTGCTTAGGCTATTGTGAAGTGGCTATGTTTAAAAATATGAAACATGTATGTTGTAATTCTTAACGTAAGAAATATTATAGTCAATATATTTTAACACATTCAGTCCCATATCTTATCACGTGTACATCATTATATTATAAAGTATTTTATTGATTATAAAATTACATGTATTGGGACATATAAGTAAATATATTATGGTCAATACATTTTTCAATATATGAAAAGCGGCAATTCCTTATGTATTATTTAATATATCTTAATATATTTACACAATTTATTATTATCTATATTTTCAAATACACCATTATGTCACTTTATATATTTTACATTCATATATTAGGAACTATATTTTCTTTCCTTAAAGGTTATTCTCACTTTTAAAAGTCTGATGTCAAATCACACGAGATCTTTTACTTGACCACTTCAGCTTTATACTTCACAGAGGCTATTTTTGACTGCCATGAATGGGTTTTAGTCGCACGCACAGCGCCAGTGTTGTTTTTAAACGTGTCAAATGTTTATTTTTATTTCACAGACACGATAAGCAACACTATACCAGTGTGTTTCCAACATAGTCTACTTGTGTGTGTGTATGTACTGTAAAGTCTACAGTGTAAATACTCTTAATTTTCCTGCTGTCCTGAGGCCTGTTGTTGTGTCTCGTACCGTCCCCACAAGACAGAAGCGACAGCCGCGCAGCTTGAAACGGAGCTCTGAATACACCGTATATATCATTTACATACAGAAACAAGATTGTATAGTGTTCTTTATAGCTGATGTCAGTAAACACACTCTTTAGGGTGCAGACCAAAGAAACAACGTCAGTTTCAGCCGAACCAACACAAGTAACACAGGAAAGTCCTGATGTCAAATGTACAACCGCTGGTGTAAATATGAGTCTTTACCTACGGGTGTACAAATTTACACTGAAACTGACTCTTTCACACCAGAAAGACTCTGCTTCAGTGTAAATTTGTACACCCGTAGGTACAAACTCATATCTACACCATCGGGTGTACATTTGACACCAGTGACTTCGCTGTGGTAGAACGATGTAAGTGGTCACTTTTGATCATTGTAACTGCGGCACACTTATGAGATAATTTTATGTGTCTGTGACATGAATAAACAAATAATGTGTTTAAAAACACCGTAAGAGGCTGTGTGTGTGCGTGTGTGCGTGTGTGTGTGTGTAGGTGTGTGTGTGTGTGAGTGTGTGTGTGATTGAAACCCACCACATCTCAAGTACTAAAACTTGTGTAAATTGACAAACGTCCTCTACTTATACTTTCACATATAATAAATATAATCGTATAAACTTCCCACCACTGCCATGATTTCAACATGACTGTAACGGATACTTCCAGTGTATCAAATCTGTAGCATGCTTCCTGTTATTTAGTTTTGTTTGTTATTAAAATAGTACAATTTTTAAATTGCAGAATTATTAAAACTATAGAGATCCATTCAGATATCCAGATGTAGAACACTTGATGTTGACATGTGTCCTGATTGTCTGAAGATCCGATCTGCTTGTTCAGATCACAGAGATCGCATGTTAATGCCAAATATAAATGCACCCAATAAGAGAAGAACTAGATCACATTTTGATATGTCAAATCTTCTGATTTATGTGATGTAAAAATAATAAAAGTCTATCTGTCATTAAAGGCGGGATGTCCCATTTCTCATAGTCATTGTTGATGTTCAAATCACCAAAACAAACACACCCCTACCCACATCTTTCACTTTCATCAGCGCTCGACTCGACTAATGTCCATCCTGTGCACTGTGAACCTTACTGCTGATTGGCTACAAGGTTGTTTTGGTACTCAGCCCGACTTTGTTTGAACAAGCTTAATTCAGAAATCGGACACCCCGCCTTTAAGAGATAAATATTGAACTGTTTGAATATATTGTGATGTATTAATATGAATGATGTCATCTGCTGTTTCAGGTGTGAGTGAAGCAGAAGTGACTCATGTGTTCATCAGTTCTGGTGAAAGTGTGTCTCTGTCCTGTAATGATGCTCTTCATCAATGCTCCTCAACTACATGGAACTACATGAATTATACAAGATCATCTGAAGAAGTGTTTACTGGAGGAATAAATAAGAATAACACAGAGAGATCTGAGAGACTGAGTCTGACATCTGACTGCTCTCTCAACATCTATAAAACAACACAACATGATGGTGGACGTTACACCTGCAGACAATATGTGAATGGACATCAACATGGACCTGATTCAGATGTTAATCTACATGTTCTTCATGGTCAGTGTTTCTCTTCATTGATTTGAACACATGTTTAACTTCAGATCACAGTTCTCTTTATCTCTTGTGTTTTCACTGAAACTCTTGAGTACTGAGAGTGTGTTGTGTGATTTGTGTTTCAGTGTCTTCATCATCATCTTCATCATCATCATCATCACAGACTGAGATAAGAGCAAACACAACTGTCACTCTCTCCTGTCAGCTGTTTTCATATTACGGTTATTATATGTTCAGTTATTATGGATTTCAGCTGGTGTGGATGAATCAGACTGATGTTGATCTACAGACAGACTCCAGGTATCAGATTAGATCAGATAAACTCTGTCTCATCTCTCTGACTACAACACTCGTGAATGAAGACGACAACACAGAGTTGAGATGTGTGCTCAAACACAAGAATGACATCAAGACCTCAGTCACATATACTGTCAGATTTACAGGTAAGACATCACTCTGACAGGAGTGTCCTGAACTCAAAGTGACTTCAGTCATTAAACTCTGTACTGATTGTAACCGGGTTATAGATAACCCATGCACATACGGTTTAGCTACTTATGACTACGCCACTCCAAGTTAAATGGGTAGGAGATCCCGAGTTCCCGCACAGCTATCCAAACAAATGAATGCAACTTAGGCAAATATTACTATGAAACAATCACCACATTTATTAAGTTAATTCTCTTGGTGTTCAACATCAGTAAGGACTGGTTCAAAACCGGCACATACCTTAACATCCAATATAGGGGGTACAGACACTCTCGAAATAAAATAAAACGTACAACTCACTTCAAAGAAAAGAAATATCACACTCAAGTGTAAAACAACTCAAATGTCACTTCATTACACCCACACGTGGACTTAAGCGACTAATTCCCCCCTCTATTGGCGGCAATGGTATTACACACAGCAGATGTACTCGGACCTAGTAGTCCAACTGAGAAGATGTTCATGGGCCTACAACGAAATTAATAAAAGACAAAAACAAAATAAACAATCCAAATCTCAAAAAGAATAAAAGGATGGGAAACAGTGATCAATCCAGACCAGAAGCACTCTTCCATTCCATGTCAACTGCACCTGGAAACTCAAAGGGATCCCCCACACGTCGTGTGCAGCGTATATCAGTGTTTACAGTAACAGATACCGGGCGTTGTATCCGTCATTCAGCCCTTACGACTCACAGTCAGATAAAAACTGGGTGACCGTACTGTAATGTACCCGTCTATCAAGATCCACCGACACAGGCAGAAACGATTTACGAAATGCGCACAGGATAAACAGCACGTTCTTCCAGCGACCAGCAACCAAGAAACCACCAACGATATGAGTAATACTCACAGGATGTGACGTATTTAATGGCAAATCACCATTCTTATTCTACGGGTGTCACTAAGAACAAAATACAACAGCGCCCCCCACTGACTTGGCTACATGATGATGAAGAAATGACATAAACATGAAATATGACTGTGATGTTCTACAGTATGATGTCTCTGAACATTCATCATCTCCTGTATGTGTGTGTGCGTGTGTGTTTGTGTGTGTGAGTAGGTGTGTGTGTGTGTGTGTGTTTCCACATTATTACTCATCTAAACTAAACTTTGTTTTTAACAGCATCAACTACAACATCAATAATAATAAGAGGTATGAAGTGTTGATTGTGATCCATGTGTCCTGTTACATAAGTACATGAGTGAAACTCTCACTGAACTCATCTTGTGTTTGTTTCTCATGTGTAGTGTTTGAGAGTTTGATGGATTTAATGGTGTTCTTGTGTCTTCTAGTGATTCTAGTGATTGTTGAGGTGTCAGTGTTTGCTGCTCCTACTGTCATTCTTCTTCAGATCATCTGTGCAGGAAGAGCGCGTGAGTTTTCATCATCATCATCATCATCATCATCATCATTCACCTGAAACAATCCAGAAAACAAACAGCAGAACTTCATCACTTTTATTGACTTTTATCTTCTCAGAAAACAGAAGAAGGACTCAGAACGCTCATCCAGAAGACACAGTGATGTCAGCAGTTTAGGAATAAAATCTCAAGGGCACCTCAGTCATTAACTGCCGGCCCTAAGAACTGAACCGGCAACCTTCTGGTCACAAGTGCGACTCTTTAATCTTTAAACCAAGACTGTCTTTTTTTCTAAATTAATGTGATAGTTCATCCCCAGATGAAACATCTATCATCATTTACTCACCTTCAGTAACCTGTATATTTTTCCTTTATACACAAAAGAAGATATTTTGAAGAATGTGGGGAAGTAAACAGTTCTGGGTCACCATTGACTATAGTAATCTTTTGTTTGTTCTGCTGAACACAAAGAAAGAATTTGGAAGAATGTGTGTTACCAAAGTATTTTACACAGATTTGAAACATCTTGAGGGCGAGTAAATGATGACAGAATGTTCACTTTTTCCAGAACTATTACTTTAAATATGTCAACAGAGTCTGACGGTTTGTGTAACTGCATGTGTGTTACTGCATATGTGTAGCGTAGTTAAATTGTGTGTTGATTTATATCTGTTAATTCTGGCTTAAACATGTTTTGATATTGCATAATAGCTGAATAAAATGTCTGATAATGATCTCTGTCACGGACTCAGATGCTCTGTTAGCCCCGCCCCCAGCACCAGACCTCACCGCACACTTCAACATACTATGATGACACACAAACTGTTCCTCATTCACTCATTGTCAGGACTCAATAACTGTGTCCCAATTCTCAGGCTGTGACCTTATATTGTAAGCAGCTATTGCAGAGTGTTTTGCCACTCAAGGGTGCGTGTTCTGGCATGGTCACATGGGAAGTGACATCACTTTTATACCCTCTATTGCAGTGATCCTCAAACTTTTCAGATCTTGTACCACCTTTAATAAAATTAACTCTAAGGATCACCTCATGACCGCCATAGAAAATCTCATGAAGAGATGAATTATTATTAATAATACAACACTTTAATTACCAGCTGTTCTCAAACTAAATCAAGTTTTTACATATTTTCAAGTTCTCCAGCAGTAATAGCGACACAAATACTTTTCAGTAGTGCACAGTAAACACGGCTCTGTAAACTCTTATGGGGGATTTATTAACTTTGTGGGGACTTCCAGAAAGCCTACAAACTTATATTAAAGACAAACAATGTGGAAAGAATATTTAACACAGAAGATAAATAAATACACAAATACTTTAAGAGAACAGATGTATATAAACAACAGAATTACACTTTACTGCAGCGGCTTTTGTCAATGTTGCGTTTCCAAAATACATCTCAACGCACGCTTCATTGATTTAACCTCGAGTAGATGCAGACACATGTTGAATGAGCACTTTACAGCAATAACAACAGCTTTAAACAACACTTCAAGTGCAGAAATACATAAGAAACTTCATTTAAACGCAGCTCATCTGAAGAGAAAGAGTCAAAGACTCACAAGCGTCTGTCTGCTCCCGCTCAGTGTTTGAGCTGCCCGTCACATCCACCAATGATAAATAAACAACAATAACACATACAACTATTTATAATTACACATAGGATGAGATGTTTACCGTATTTATCAATCATGGCGGCATATTAAACATTTGAAATTGTATTGTAGTTTTGCATTTTCTGTTGTTTCACATCACGTATCACTAGTTGTATGAGAACCACAATTTTAGGAGACGTGTGAAACCTTGAAGCAAATAAAACTGTAATCTACAGTGATCAGACACACATAGACATCAAGAATGTGTGTCTGAATCTCAACAGTGGTGACAATCAACAGACTAATTCAGATTAACAGATCAACTATAACTCAGGCTGGTATTCATGGATGAGTTTTCTACCATGATGTTACCCAGCATGCATTGCATTATGAAGTTTTCTTTAGTTTGATTGTCACCATTGTTGAGATTCATACACCGATTCTACATGTCTGTGTGATTCTAAACAGTGGTTTGTGATGCTGTACAATTAAAGTAAATGCAGACCCAGAATTGCTGATATTGATACCAATACTTTAAGAAGAATTCACTTGAATTTACATTTAATTTCTTGTGGATGTAATGTCATCATTTATCAGATAAATTCATCATTGATTTGCTAAATCTCAATACATTTTCATGACCACTAAAATATTTTGTGATTTGTGCTCTTAATGTGCCTATAGGCTGTAATCATGTAGAGGTTAAAATGGGACATAATTTAAACCAAATAAATATGTTTATTTATTAATTTATTCCTGTAATAGAATAAGCAAGCATGAACTTTGCACCAAATTATTACTGGAAAATAGTAACAATAACAGATTAACCGAACAGAAAACCAATATATAACAAAATAATTTCTCCCTATCCTAGTACTACTTCTCCAGCTTTAAAAAAACAAAGTGCACAAAATTATTACTGAAGAACAAAGCTTTTAAAACTGCTTTTCCGTTTTTGTTCAGTGTTATGTTGAAACACAAAACTATAACAAATTAACACGTTTTCCTTTCATTTCACTATTTTAAGTGAATTCATAAACAAAGTGCACACAATACAGACAAAGTCAATAAAGAGTTTAAATAATAACGTATTTTTTATATCAGTCCATCTGTATGGAAAATTAGTTATGGCCCTGTTAAGTTCTGTCAAAGTGAAATACTGCTAGTGGATAAACAGATTTAGACAATGTCAATTCCAATGGAATAATGCCTTCAAAAAGATCATGAAGAATATCCGGTTACAAAATGGAAGTGACTTAAATTCTCAGTGATGGGACAACATTTCTTCACGCCATAACAGTGCAAAACGCAGGATCTTTCTGAACAGTTTGAACATGCAAATCATAGTTCTCTTTTGTTCTTGGCAGAAAAGCTCCTGAACGTACTTCCTTCTGCTGATAGTCAGAATGGTCCCCAATACAAAACCTACAGATATAATGTCCAGTAAAACTTTCTACAAGTCCACTTAAGGAATGAGCACCAAGATTGTCTGCTGAAACAAAAACAACAGTCCATCTGATATTCCTACCAACTTGAGGCAAAAAAATACCTTCTTTCTCCAATGTTGAGAGTTCTTTCAAAAATGGCTCCAGAACACAGTTATAGCCATTTTTTTTAACATCATTGGCTTTACAAAGAAGAGCTAAATAAATTGATGTAAGCTGTGATCTCAGTTGAGACGGTACATCACCAAGAACACAGTACACTGCTGTGACTTTGTGGTTTTTTTCGCGAAGATCCAAGAGGATTGCAGATTTCAAAATCATCAACATAGACTATAACAGAAATGCTAAAATCGTCTTTAGCATGACATTCATTTAGCTTGAAATATTTACCATCATGGAAGGATGCCAAATGCGAAGTGTTTGAATGTTTAGTCAGTATATGGTTTAGAATATCTTCATTATTTAACAAGTGCGGTAAAGTTTGAAGAAAAGGAATGTACTGAAAGCTGTGATTCTCCTCTTGATCCAAAATATACTCTACTGGCTCAGTCACATTAAAGTTTTCTTTAAAATACTTTTCCCTCTTCAATTTTGTAGTGAAAGGACCTTTAGGACAAAAGTCTACATTCAAAGGATTAGAGTGACACAGTTTATCTACTAATTCTCTGAAAACGTCTTGATCAACAGCACAGTCAATCTTTGTAAATATATCATCAACTAACTTTGGAACATACTGAGTAGATGATGTGCAAATAAACTGAAGCTGTTCCACCAGGTCATCAATGCATTTTCCAGAGACGTTATAGATGCTTTCCAGTTTTAACAAGAGAGAACCAATATTTTTCGCTATTTTGCTTGAAGCATCCCTTTCACAATCCAATTCTTCGGTGTTATCTATGTCCACATGGTCATGTGACACTGGAGAGCTGATTTCATAGTCAGTAGAAGCTGGCTGTTTTGCAATCAAATCAGTCTCAAAATCTTCCAATGACCAGGATTTGTGATTTCTGTGTGTTGCATAAGCTGCACATATGTTTGTCTTAAAATTGCATCCTTTGAAAACACATTGTACAGTTTCGTGACTTCAAATGGGAATTGATGTGTTTAAAGTAGTCTTTTGTGTTGAAATAAAGTGAGTCACAAAGTTTACATTTTAAAGATTCCACTGATAGCACTTCACAATCCTTAGTTTCCTGTGAATTGTGACATCGATGCAAGTGTATACGCAGGCCACCCCATGTCTTAAAGGAGCATGGACAGTTTAAATGAAGACACGGTACTGAATATCCACGACCAAAGGTACCATGATTCAGCCGTTAATGCTTGAGAATAGCACCTTTACGTGAAGCCACAAAAGTGCAGAGCTTACATTGCCATCCCATAAATCACAAACTAAAGAAGGGATGAAAACAGTGTTACCAAAATTTCACATGCTTTTGTGCAGATGCAAGTTGTAATGTTACCCTTATTTTGTGTATTTAGGATATCCAATTATTAGTCATAAAAATTCATAAAACAGGCTTCAGGGCTGTAACCAATTCTGAAATCGAAATGGCTTCGAATCTGTGTTTTATGCACAGCTCTTCCGTAAACTACATTTGGTTGATCAGTAGGAAGTACTGGACAATCTGAAATCACTAAGAGATTGAACTGTTTATTATGTGCAGTTGAAAAAGCAACTCTTGTCAAACAACATCATAAATATACTGAAATAAAAACCTGCAAAGGTTTAAAGAACAGCTATACAACATGCACTTTTGCATTTCCTAAAACTACGTGTGTAAATTGTACTAATTCTGTGACCCATATTTGGAGTTTCTGAGTGAGAGTGCCCACATGCTTTCGGGTTTCACAAAACTCTGTTGTTCGTATGCATTAATTACAATAAATATTTCAAATGCATTGAAACAATTACATGACTGCCAAAAGCCTCAATAACAGCTGTCCATTTGTCCTCATTTCTGTACGTTTCGGCAGTGTGTTTGGCCATTGAATACAGTGGCGAATCAGAGACCTGAAGCCATTAGTTTTTGATTTTTTGTAGCAACATAACCCCCACAATTATTATTTTCTTCAAGAATATGACATGCAGCTGCATCATTAAGTAATACAACATTTTTAAAATTCAATGTAAAATCAATTAATCAACAATAATAATTGCTATTACAATATTGAGGTAATAATCAACACTTGTTTTTTGTCATAATATAACAGCCCCTTTTCAATGTTTGCACAATCATATAATATATATATAATAAAACATGAATGACACTTACCTCCAATGTTTGAACTCTTTGGCGTAGGTGCTGTAAAAGAGAAATTTAATATATTTAATAATACAATTAAAATTCATAAGAAAATGCAAGTAAGTTAGCTCTTGAATTAACCTCTATTATAAGATGACTATCTACGCCACCATAGCTGCATCTCAATCTACTCCCTAGGTTGTGAATCAGAATATCAGGTACATGAATTTGGGAAATGGATAGGACCCTGACTCACTACAGAATCAAAAAATAAAATTTAGGGGCACACCTTAAATCACCCTAGAATTTAATTATTAGACTTTACTCACAGAAATTATGATGTGCAGTTTTATTTTCATTTCAGTGGGATATTACATTACTCAATACGACGGTCATACGGAATCTGTATATGTTTTTGTTAATTATGTGCTTAAATTCTGGAAAATTTGCAGAATTCTGTGGAACAGTTTTAAATGTGTTTAAATTTATCGGCAAAAATGCAGATGTCATGTTAATGAACACACCCTGTAAAGTTACTCTGCTAATGACGTTAACTCCAATGTGCTACTGTGTGAACTGAAGAATGCGCTAAATAACGCAGCCTAACGCCGTTTTCATAATAAGAGTTATAAAGGGGGCTATAAAGCGATCTCGAATTCTTGTACAGATTACATTACACACAATATTTTAGGGGGGCTGAGCTAGAACTTTAGGGGGGCTTTAGCTTCCCTAAAAAGGGCCTAGCAACGCCACTGATTAGCTTATTAACGTAATTTACCAGGATTTTCAAGAGAGACCGTTCAGCTCGCTCCCGCTTAGCCGCGAAGTGGAGGTAGTCGATGTTCCTTAGCTGAAGTAAAATACAAAAACCGTTAATAGTAATTTCTTAATATTAAACTATTTGAAAAAGTACTACAAACATTCGTATAATTAACGTTAGCCGACTAATTGTTACTTACCAAGATTTCTGAGGCGCGGAGAGCAGATGTGTAGACTTGTTGCTGAGGAAAGCGCGCAGACGTGTAGCGCACGTGATCACTTTAGCCGCGAATGTTACTCGATTTTATTTGTTGATGTTAAATCAATAAGATAATTTATAGGATTTACTTAATATATTTAGATTTTAACACGGATCAGTACAAGTAAATGATCTTCAAATATATCTATTAGATTTCACCTAAATATTAATGGTATATTAAAAATATAATTTGTTAGTTAAATACTAATTTATTTTCATTAAAAAAAAAAAACAGTTATTTTTTCTAAAATGTACATTTATTAATGTTTTTTTTAAATATGTCCTACTAAAAAAACACTTAAATGATTTTAAAAGATTTTAATAAATTAATATAGCTGTTTTGTGAAATTTACATAGCAACTGGATTATTTTCTTCACAAGAATCTCAACTAGACATCAAACACTTTCAGACTTTATTAAAGTTTCAGACAAAAACACACAAACTGATCAAATCTGCAGACTGACACAGACTTTCTGTAACAAGTCCAGACTGAAAACTGAGCAAAAGTCTTGTAGTGTATTTCAGCCTTAAAGCAGCTGAAGACCGAACTCTGATAGTTTATATCCGGTACAATACCGCCACCTTCTGCGATAATCGTGCAACAATAACTAAAGTCAAACCTTATATTTACTTTTAAACATGATTTCTTTATGATAAAACGGTTGGTTGCCATTTTATACGCGTCATAATTTAAATGATAATACACATACACAGTAAATGCTTACAATAACAAGAATCTCTTTAAAGGAATAAGTGTGTGGCTCTTAAAAGAGCCTTTGTGTGCGGCGGATGAAAGCGGCGCTTTACTTGGAGCTGGTGTACTTGGTGACGGCTTTGGTGCCCTCGGACACGGCGTGTTTGGCGAGTTCACCGGGCAGCAGCAGACGCACGGCGGTCTGGATCTCTCTCGACGTGATGGTGGAGCGCTTGTTGTAGTGCGCGAGACGAGACGACTCACCGGCGATGCGCTCGAAGATGTCGTTGACGAAAGAGTTCATGATGCCCATCGCCTTGGAAGAGATGCCGGTGTCGGGGTGGACCTGCTTGAGCACTTTGTACACGTAGATGGCGTAACTCTCCTTCCTGGACTTTCTGCGCTTCTTTCCTCCCTTAACGGCGGTCTTGGTGACGGCCTTCTTAGAGCCCTTCTTGGGCGCGGGTTTGGCTGGTTCAGGCATGATGCTTCTTCACAGATGAGTAAATGCTGAATGTTGAAGAGTCTCGTCGCTGTGGTATTTATTCACTCTCACATGCAAATGTTTAGCGTAACGGAGCCTGTTGTCTGATTGCGTGTCTTCGTCGGCCGAACCCATAAAATGTGTTTATTGGTCAGCTCATAGTTTGACGGGTCGGATAGAGAGCCAATGAAAGTGTTTCCCGCCCACAGTCTCGTGTTTGAAGGTGACCCTCCCACAAGCGATTCAGTTTCCATTGTTGCACTTCCCGCTCTTTATCGAATTTGAATTAAAATAAAACTTTTATTTCTGTATTAACTCTACACTAGAAAAGAATTACGTCATCGTGTCATCAAAGTCACTTAAAGAGTTCGAGCAGAAAATCATTTCACCCTTTTATGATTTATTCAGCAGCTTTGGGCGTGTTTACGTTTATATAGTTGATATGATGGAGTTTCTTCTTCGAGCGAGAGAAGCGTTTAACACAACAGATTAATCTCATCAGTTAATAAAGAACGAGATCTCAGAAACAAAACAGCGATAATAAAACGTGACTTACTCAGTATTTCGTTTGATTTGATATAACTTCTGAAATTCATCTCCTCGAGTGAGACAGTGGGTGGCTCTTAAAAGAGCCGTTGTGTTCAATGTTTGACTTCAGAATAAACGCGTTTAACCTCCGAAGCCGTACAGAGTGCGTCCCTGTCGTTTCAGCGCGTACACGACGTCCATGGCGGTGACGGTCTTTCTCTTGGCGTGCTCGGTGTAGGTGACGGCGTCACGGATAACATTCTCCAGAAACACCTTCAACACACCGCGAGTCTCCTCGTAGATGAGACCGGAGATACGTTTCACTCCGCCGCGACGAGCAAGACGACGGATGGCGGGTTTGGTGATGCCCTGGATGTTATCACGCAAAACTTTTCGATGACGCTTCGCGCCTCCTTTTCCGAGTCCCTTTCCGCCTTTACCTCTTCCAGACATGATGTTCGAGAGTACAGATACAAACGTTATGCTTTAACAAAGGACAGCGGATAAAATTTGTATGTACCTACAGGACCTATTTGAAACACACGCGTGCGAGGGCGGTGCTAGTGGCACGTCACTTTTTTATTTTTCTCACCGCTCCTTCAGTAAATCAGTAAATATACATTTATGTATTTAGCAGATGATTTTATCCACAGTGACGTACATCACATTATTTTATACATTTGTTTCTGAGTGTTTAATCCCCTGAGATCGAACCCATGACCTCGGCGTTGTTCTATTCTAGACGAGTACAACATAATCTAATGTACAAAGAAGCGTGACTTTTAAGATTTTATAAGAAACAGAATAAAATTGAACTATAAATATTTCTCCTGACTTCTTTATTTTATACTCGTGTCATTTTATCTGAACAGAAATTTGCAACTTTTGCAGATCAACAAACGTGACGTCACGATAAAAAGATTATCGCCTAAGATTTAAAATAACATTTCTTCACATCGCATCATAAGTGCAACATGAACACATTTACTGACACAAGCGCTCAACTTCTATATATGAGAGCCGGTTATACATGACTCGGGAGACTACAAATATTCTTCAGCGGTTTGACTGAACATTAGACTCGGTTTGTCGTCTCAGACCAGTAATAATCCAATACAGGTTTATGAATTGAAAGCAGTATGTATAGTTTTAGTCTGTAATTAACCTCCAGGGAGACACAGGAATCGCATCGCTCTCTTATAGGTGAAGTGGGTGGCTCTTAAAAGAGCCTTTGGTTTGAAACGAACTGTCGCCCGTTTACTTGGTCTTGGCGGGCTTCTCGGTCTTCTTTGGCAACAGCACGGCCTGGATGTTGGGCAGAACGCCGCCCTGAGCGATGGTCACTCTGCCCAGAAGTTTGTTCAGCTCCTCGTCGTTGCGCACCGCCAGCTGCAGGTGACGGGGGATGATGCGAGTCTTCTTATTGTCACGAGCGGCGTTTCCGGCCAACTCGAGGATCTCAGCGGTCAGATACTCGAGCACGGCGGCCAGATACACTGGGGCGCCAGCACCCACACGGTGCGCATAGTTGCCTTTACGGAGGAGCCTGTGGACGCGACCCACGGGGAACTGAAGTCCCGCTCTAGAGGAGCGAGTCTTGGCCTTAGCTCTCGCTTTTCCGCCGGTTTTGCCTCTGCCGCTCATTTCCTTCAGCTGTGGAATTTTACTTAGTAGGTGGGAAGGAAAGACGAAGCTTCTGCTCTGCAGTTCTCAATATTTCAAACCCTCTGCCTGTTGACTATTGGTTGGAGTCAGTAATACTTTTAAACCAATCAGCCAACTTCCCTCCAAACTCCCAACAGCCCAACCCCCTCTTTCTCCTCACAGATGCTGTGTGACGCACAACAGTTTTGATATAATGAGAAAACTTTAAGTGATAGTTCATCCAAAAATAAAAAACTGTCTTCATTTACTTACCATCAGATTGTTCCAAAACTAACACTAGGCTAAACACAAAGGATGCTTTTTGGAAGAATTTCAGTATCCAAACAGATCTCATCCCCCATTTGCAAATTTAAACTGGAGGAACAACCTGTGGTTGAGTAAATGATAACAGACTACTAAATTTGGGGTGAATTATCATTTAAAGTCACATCTCTCTTTCTCATTAAGTCAATTATTTCCTGATTATCATTTAAAGTTTAATCAACTCTGTCACATGTTTACACTTCTGCAGTCTCAAGGCAGCTAAAGAGATGAAGGAGGTGAAGTTTATTGAATAGGCTTATATTATTTGTGTTCTTTAAAGATTATAATATAAAATATTTGTCCTGCAATAAAGAAATGCCACCACATTCTTTTCTTATCAACACACACTAAAGGGGAAATTCAATCAATGTCACACATCACTCCTCTCTTCATTCAGTTACATTGACTCCTGTAGTCGCTCTCATCAAACTCAAAGCTCTGCTCTCGGCCTACAAGACCACCACTGGTTCTGCAGCTCCATATCTTCACTCGCTCATACAGACTTATGTACCAGTCAGATCCCTCCACTCTGCACATGAACCACGTCTTGTGATGTGATCACAAAAAGGTCAAAAATCTCTCTCACTCATCTTCTGTGGATCTGTTCCACATGTGTGTTATGATCTGACCGCTGCTACAAGATCATCAGATTCTGTGTCTGTCTTTAAGAATCATCTGAAAACACATCTCATCTGTCAACACCTGATCCATCAGTTCTGACTTCTGTCTCTTTTCTATCAAAAAACCATCTTATCTTTGTATACTGAGTTAAACTATGAGACCAGTTTTACTGCACTTAAGCTTTTTGTTGTCCTGTTGTTCTTTCAATTGCTTCTATTGTTTACCTCATAAAAAAGTGTCTGCTAAATGAATAAATGTAAATGTAAGCACATATTTATAAAATGTAATGTACACTACTGGTCAAACGTTTTCAAACACTTAATTCATCATTTATTTGTATTTTTTCCACATTTAGAAAAAGGCCACTGTGGACTGAAGATGTTGTGACTGAAAAAATCTAAACA
Source organism: Triplophysa dalaica (assembly GCF_015846415.1). Lineage (NCBI taxonomy): Eukaryota > Metazoa > Chordata > Actinopteri > Cypriniformes > Nemacheilidae > Triplophysa > Triplophysa dalaica. The sequence continues at coordinate 26,999,184 of NC_079546.1, read as the reverse complement.
ATCAAATAAAAAATGTTATATATCTGCTACAAACCTGTTATATACATCTTCAATGTAGTCATTATTTGCATGAAATTTGCAGAAATTTATTTTATCATCAACTACTTGAGGTTTCTATAAGATGCTTTTTAAACAACACTTTTCATCTGAGCTTTTATTGGTTGCTCTATTTCATTATTTAGTCAAAGTCATCCATTTCAAAAACGTTTTTATATACATATACAAATATATTAGTTGATAATGAAGACATTTAAATTAGCACATTTCCTGTCTATGTATAATTTCAGACATTTAAGCACCTTCAGATTCAGATTGTGACAGTATAGTGACTGAATAAAGCAGTTTAATTAATAAAAGATTAATCTTTAAAACAAGTCAGTTTATGTACATACAGTCATTGCCAAAAATGTTGACACCCCTGAAATTTTTCCAGAAAATCAAGTATTTCCCACATAAAGGTATTGCATTAACACATGTTTTACTATACTCATGTTTATTCCCTTAGTGTGTATTGGAACAAAGCAAAAAAAAAACGAGGGAAAAAAGCAAATTTGACAATGTCACACAAAACTCTAAAAATGGACTGGACAAAATGATTGGCACCCTTTCAAAATTGTGGATCAATAAGATTGTTTCAAGCATGTGATGCTCCTTTAAATTCACCTCGGGCAAGTAACAGGTGTTGGCAATATAAAAAATCACACCTGAAAGCAGACAAAATTGAGAGAAGTTGACTAAGTCATGTCATTGTGTGTCTGTGTGTGCCACACTAAGCATGGACAGCAGAAAGAGGAGAAGAGAACTGTCTGAGGACTTGAGAATCAAAATTGTGGAAACATATCAACAATCTCAAGGTTACAAGTCCATCTCCAGAGATCTAGATGTTCCTTTGTCCACAGTGCGCAACATTATCAAGAAGTTTGCAACCCATGGCACTGTAGCTAATCTCCCTGGACGTGGACGAAAGAGAAAAATTGATGAAAGGTTGCAACGCAGGATAGTCCGGATGGTGGATAAGCAGCCCCAAACAAGTTTCAAAGAAATTCAATCTGTCTCAAGGTGCATCAGTGTCAGCGCGAACTATCCGTCAACATTTACATGAAATGAAACGCTATGGCAGGAGACCCAGGAGGACCCCACTGCTGACACAGAGACATAAAAAAGCAAGACTACAGTTTGACAAAATGTACTTAAGTAAGCCAAGATCCTTCTGGGAAAACGTCTTGTGGACAGATCAGACCAAGATAAAGCTTTTTGTTAAAGCAATTCATTCTACTATTTACAGAAAACGGAATGAGGCCTACAAAGAAAAGAACACAGTTCCTACAGTCAAATATGGTGGAGGTTCAAGGATGTTTTGGGGTTGTTTTGTGCATGAAATCTGAGGATTACCAAAGGATTTTGGATCGCAATGTAGGGCCCAGTGTCAGAAAGCTGGGTTTGCGTCCGAGATCGTGGGTCTTCCAGCAGGAAAATGACCCCAAACATACTTCAGAACTCTCCAGCGCTTTGTTGCCATCCATTTCTGGGTGCTTTTTGAAGTGGCCAGCAATGAGTCCAGATCTAAATCCTATTGAACACCTGTGGAGAGATCTTAAAATTGCTGTTGGGAAAAGGCGCCCTTCCAATATGAGAGACCTGAAGCAGTTTGCAAAGGAATAGTGGTCCAAAATTCCTGATGAGGGTGTAAGAAGTTTATTGATGGTTATAGGAAGCGATTGATTTCAGTTATTTGTTCCAAAGGGTGTGCAAACACATATTAAGTTAAGGGTGCCCATAATTTTGTCCAGCACAATTTTGGAGTTTTGTGTCAAATTTGCTTTTTTCCCTCCTTTTTTTGTTTTGCTCCTATACACACAATGGAAATAAACATGTGTTAATGCAATAGTTTTCTGTGAGAAATACTTGATTTTCTGGAAAAATGTCAGGGGTGTCAACAATTTTGGCCATGACTGTATGCCAAAGACATCAAGACAAGACCGATTCAGAGCTTTCTTTTACAGACAGACTCATAATTTAAAGTTAAGAGTACTTGTGTTCAATATGTCTGCAAAAAAAAAAAAGAATTTACAGAAGATAAAACACTAAATAAAATTACAAAAAAACCTGTTTTAACGTTTCAATCATTCAGAACCCAAGACTGACTGCAATTAGATTACTTGTCTGTAAGAAAAAAAGAAATAGATAAATACAACACAAACAGTAATTTTCCCATCTCTAGAAAACACACAGACACACACACACACACACACACACACACACACACACACACATAGATCATTCGATGTGTGAGCGGTTTCATGTCAATACTGGACAAAAAGGTTTAGTTTTTATTATATTTAATCCATATTTACTCTCCGTTTTATCGTTTCGTCAGTCTGAATATAACACATCTACACATCAGTAACACAAACAGCGTTGTGTCATTCACACAAATACCTCGAGAGTGTTCGTGTGTTTCAATCTAAACAACTTCTGTATGAAACACTTTACAAGTCCCTGAATGACATTAACTTAACTCAAGCCATTTATTACATGTATGTTAAATAAACAGAAAACATGTTTAATGTTTCATCAATGTTTACACAAACAAATCACATAAAATTCACGCGCAGCTTTTCTCCAGAGATCGATGCTCGTCGTGTTTTTAATGTAACAGTGAAATAATAAACCCTTTACTGTCGTGTAGTTTAGTCTGTGAATAAAGCTCTGGATCTCTGCTCTGTGTTCACGCTGTTTTCACTCCGTCAAATGATTTTAAAACTCTGATATTTACTGGAAATGTCGCAGGAGAAAACACAAGAGTTTGCGGCTCACAGAGGCACTGACAGGTCGAGCTGAGTCTATATGGTTCTCATGTAGTGTTTAAGAGCGCAGCGCCGCATTATTGATCAACTGTAGTGTGACAGTACAGATCTGAACAGAGAAATGGCAGAAACCGCTCCAGCTCCAGCAGCCCCGCCGGCGAAAGCGCCCAAGAAGAAATCTGCAGCCAAAGCCAAGACAGCGGGTCCAGGCGCGAGTGATCTCATCGTTAAAGCCGTGACGGCCTCCAAGGAGAGAAACGGTGTGTCTCTGGCCGCCCTGAAGAAAGCTCTCACCGCCGGCGGATACGATGTGGAGAAGAACAACTCCCGCGTCAAGCTCGCCATCAAGAGCCTCGTGACTAAAGGCACACTGGTCCAGACTAAAGGAACCGGTGCTTCAGGATCTTTCAAACTCAACAAAAAACAAGTCGAGACTAAGAAGCCAGCGAAGAAAGCCGCTCCTAAAGCAAGGAAGCCCGCAGTGAAGAAGCCCGCTGCTGCCAAGAAGCCGAAGACCGCAGCGGCAAAGAAGACCGTCGCAAAGAAATCTCCCAAGAAGGCCAAGAAACCTGCCGCCACCGCCGCTAAAAAGGCAACGAAGAGCCCCAAGAAGGCGAAGAAGCCAGCGGCCCCCAAGAAGGCAGCCAAGAGTCCGAAGAAAGCAGCTAAAAGCCCCAAGAAGGTCAAGGCTGCAAAACCCAAGACGACAAAGCAGCGAAGCCTAAAAGGGCCGCCCCGAAAAAGAGGTAAATTACTTCTCCAGAGTTTCTATTACAAAAGGCTCTTTTAAGAGCCACCACCAGCCCACTAAAGAGTTGTGTTTCAGAGATATAATGATGTTATCATGGTTGTGTTCTTACATTTACAATTACGTATTTGGCAGACGCTTTTATCCAAAGCTACTTACTTTGCATTATCCTTTACATTTATACATAGATATCTGCAATCCCCTGAGATCGAACCCACAACCTTGCTCTTACCACTGAGCTACAGGAAAGCTCTTAATAAATTAATATGCTGAGAAATCTGGTTCAAATTAAGAACACAAGATATAATCGTCAGAGCATTTAATTCATAATCGGCGCAACATCTGAAGTTATGTTGTCAGTATAAATGTTTGCTTTTGTTCATACCGTTGTTTCCTATAGACGTGTCTGAAAAGACCGCAGATATAAGATTTAATGTAGTGAAAGATCACGTGATCAAAAACTGAAACAAAACCAGGCAGATGGGAAGAATTGGGCGGGCTTTGGTTTTTGGAGGGAAGTTCATTGATTGGTTTGAACTTTTCACAGAATCCAACCAATAAGCGAACGATAGGCACCTTATAAGTGCTGTATACCACAAACTCCATATCATATTTCCTTCGTGTTTTTATAATCGGGGAGATTTTGTATCTCAAGTAACAATGAGTGGAAGAGGTAAAACCGGCGGTAAATCAAGAGCGAAAGCCAAGACTCGGTCATCCAGAGCGGGTCTTCAGTTTCCCGTCGGCCGTGTTCACAGGCTACTTCGCAAAGGTAACTACGCACAACGCGTCGGTGCCGGAGCTCCAGTTTATCTCGCCGCTGTCCTCGAGTATCTCACCGCTGAGATCTTGGAGTTGGCCGGAAACGCCGCTCGGGACAACAAGAAGAGTCGGATCATTCCCCGCCATCTACAGCTGGCCGTGCGTAACGACGAGGAGTTGAACAGACTTCTGGGCGGCGTGACCATCGCTCAGGGTGGTGTGTTGCCCAACATCCAGGCTGTCTTACTGCCCAAGAAGACCGACAAACCCGCTAAGACCAAGTAAACGGGGGACAGATCGTATCGTTAAACCAAAGGCTCTTTTAAGAGCCACCCACATTATCAGTGAGAGAGCGACGAGGTTTCTGTTTTAATCCATCGAGTTTGTATATTAATGCATTATCACAGACCTGCTATAAATGATGTCGCATTCTCCAGATCAGTATGTGTAGCAACTGACCCAAATGTTATATAAGATATGCTTATTTTTCTCGTACAATAGCTAACAAGATGCCTTTGACGTTTTATTAGAGTAAAATAATAATTGTTCAGCGTATTGTTTCAACAGGTTTAAGTAAATAAAACGCGCTGGAAGGCGGAGCGCTTCTGTCCTTAAAAACTTTGTTGCTGCGCTTGTGATTTAACATGAAGAATTATTTTAATTTTTATTTGTAGTTAAAGAACTTTCTATCTTAACTTTGTTAAATAGCAACGTGCAAATGTCTGATCAGAGGAATAATACACGAGTATTAAATAAAGAGATAAGGAGAAATTTTGTAATGATCTTGTCTTGTGTACGTGACGCGTGATCTAAACAAAGGAAACTCAATGTCCCGCCAATTTCATTTGAACGTTATCCCGCGTCCATTGGCTCATTGTCTCGAGCGGACGTCACACATCAGCCAATCGAGTGTCTCCGTGTCATTGACGCGCTGCGTGTTCTAGCATTTAAAAGCAGGCACATCGCAATTGCAGACATATTCTGTACTGAACGCAGAAGAGAGCAAGTACCGCAGCGATGGCAAGAACCAAGCAGACTGCTCGTAAGTCTACCGGTGGCAAAGCCCCGAGGAAGCAGCTCGCCACCAAAGCCGCCCGTAAGAGCGCCCCCGCCACCGGCGGCGTAAAGAAGCCTCATCGTTACAGGCCCGGCACCGTGGCTCTGAGAGAGATTCGCCGCTACCAGAAGTCCACCGAGCTGCTCATCCGCAAACTGCCTTTCCAGCGCCTGGTGAGAGAGATCGCTCAGGACTTCAAGACGGATCTGCGCTTCCAGAGCTCCGCCGTCATGGCTCTGCAGGAGTCCAGCGAGGCTTATCTGGTCGGTCTGTTCGAGGACACAAACCTGTGCGCCATCCACGCTAAGAGGGTCACCATCATGCCCAAAGACATTCAGCTGGCCCGCCGCATCCGCGGAGAGCGCGCTTAAGTCCCGCTTTAATAACAACTCAACGGCTCTTTTAAGAGCCACCACATCAACTGAACGACACGATTTCCACCGTTTTTTACAAACATAAATAATAACGCAAGGTGACACAATGATTAATAATATTGTGGTAAACGTGATTGCTCAATATTAAGAATGATCATTATCTTATCAGTCTCTTTAAACCGCAGAGATACCCGTGTGTTTTTATTCAGTCTGCGCTAAATCATTCCACTTAAGAGCGTCTGATCACATGTTCTTCCTCAAACACACTTGTAATACTCATTTTGGTAGTAAATAAAAACGAGGCAAAATTATGGCTATTGGTCGTCTATCATTTCTAACTAATCTATTATTTTCTGAAATCAGTTTAGATAAGAGGTTAGAGGTTAGTTCACTAAAAAAGGAAAATCCTATAATTTTCCTTGTTCTGTTATGAATATTTGCAATTTTCAGTTCTGTGACATCATCCACTACCATAGTATTAAAAACATTTCTGTTGAACATAAAGTGAGATATTGTGAAGTATTTAGGAAAACAAACCCTTTAGTGCATCTTTGACTACCATTGAATTATTCCTATTGTGGCAGTCAATGATAACATTCTTACAAATATCTTTACCTGTGTTCGTCAGAACAAAGTCATTTAAACAGGTTTGAAATATCATAAGGCTGAATAGTTGATGACATCATTTTATTGGGTGAACTATCACTTAAAGTGCATTGTTTAGTTTCTTATTAAATCTTAAACATCGTGCTTTATGTAAGTTAAACTATAAAGAGATTTACTGAGAGCTTTGTGAGGGCAGAGGCGATAAGAAAAACGTGTAAATGACGTGGGTTGGTCCCGCCCTCGTGCCCCTGTTTCTACTAGGTCCTATAAGCACATGTTTAAGCCCTCCGCTCATAGGTCCCCCTGTTGATAAACCTTACCCTTAGCTAACATTGCATCATGTCTGGAAGAGGTAAAGGCGGAAAGGGACTCGGAAAAGGAGGCGCGAAGCGTCATCGTAAAGTGTTGCGCGATAACATCCAGGGCATCACCAAACCCGCTATCCGTCGTCTTGCTCGCCGCGGTGGTGTTAAGCGTATTTCCGGTCTCATCTACGAGGAGACTCGCGGTGTCCTAAAGGTGTTTCTGGAAAATGTCATCCGTGACGCCGTCACCTACACCGAGCACGCCAAGAGAAAGACCGTCACCGCCATGGACGTCGTGTACGCGCTGAAACGACAGGGACGCACTCTGTACGGCTTCGGAGGTTAAACGCGTTTATTCTGAAGTTAAACATTGAACACAACGGCTCTTTTAAGAGCCACCCACTGTCTCACTCGAGGAGATGAATTTCAGAAGTTATATCAATCAAACGAAATGCTGTGAAAGTCACGTTTTATTATCCGGTTTTGTTTCTGAGATCTCGTTCTTTATTAACTGATGAGATTAATCTGTTGTGTTAAACGCTTCTCTCGCTCGAAGAAGAAACTCCATCATATCAACTATATAAACGTAAACACGCCCAAAGCTGCTGAATAAAGCATAAAAGCGTGAAATGATTTAATGCTCGAAATCTTTAAGTGACATTCATGACTCGATGACGTAATTCTGTTCTAGTGTAGAGTTAATACAGAAATAAAAGTTTTATTTTAAATCAAATCTGATAAAGAGCGGGAAGTGCCAACAAAGGAAACTGAATCGCTTGTGGGAGGGTCACCTTCAAACACGAAACTGTGGCGGGAAACGCTTTCATTGGCTCTCTATCCAACCCGTCAAACTATGATCAGACCAATAAACACATTTTATGGGTTCGGCCGACGAAGACACGCAATCACACAACAGGCTCCGTTACGCTAAACATTTGCATGTGAGAGTGAATAAATACCACAGCGACGAAACTCTTCAACATTCAGCATTTTCTCATCTGTGAAGAAGCATCATGCCTGAACCAGCCAAACCCGCGCCCAAGAAGGGCTCTAAGAAGGCCGTCACCAAGACCGCCGTTAAGGGAGGAAAGAAGCGCAGAAAGTCCAGGAAGGAGAGTTACGCCATCTACGTGTACAAAGTGCTCAAGCAGGTCCACCCCGACACCGGCATCTCTTCCAAGGCGATGGGCATCATGAACTCTTTCGTCAACGACATCTTCGAGCGCATCGCCGGTGAGTCGTCTCGTCTCGCGCACTACAACAAGCGCTCCACCATCACGTCGAGAGAGATCCAGACCGCCGTGCGTCTGCTGCTGCCCGGTGAACTCGCCAAACACGCCGTGTCCGAGGGCACCAAAGCCGTCACCAAGTACACCAGCTCCAAGTAAAGCGCCGCTTTCATCCGCCGCACACAAAGGCTCTTTTAAGAGCCACACACTTAATCCTTTAAAAGAGATTCTTATGTTTGTAAGCATTTATTGATTGTTTATTATGATTTAAATTGTGACGCGATATACAGCGTTTAAAATGGCAACAAATCGTTTTATCTTAAAGAAATCATGTTTTAAGGTAAATATAAATGTAAAGGTTTGACTTTAGTTATTGTTGCGCGATTATCGCAGAATGTGGCGGTATTGTACCGGATATAAGCTATCAGAGTTCGGTCTTCAGCTGCTTTAAGGCTGAAATACACTACAAGACTTTTGCTCAGTTTTCAGTCTGGACTTGTTACAGAAAGTCTGTGTCAGTCTGCAGATTTGATCAGTTTGTGTTTTTATCTGAAACTTTAATAAAGTCTGAAACTGTTTGATGTCTAGTTGAGATTCTTGTAGTGTTTTACAGACATAGAGGTGTTTTATCATCACACACATTCATGTCATCTATAGTATTTATGATCAAGATCTCTCTTCACTGCTCTTGTGTTTGATCTTCATACAAAACTAAACACAGTCGTGTGCAGAACTGAATCTTATTCTATAGATCTATGAAGTGTAAATGTGACATAGGGAGATGATTTCATATGAAACATTGAATGTCAAATATGTTTACATTTGATGGTTTTCCCTTCGATAAAATAGGATTTAATTTGTGTGACAAAGTTATTAAAAATGTTATTAATTTTGGTGCATTACGGGCACTAATGTTAAACTTACTGCAGTAAAACACAATAAGTCTTTTAAAAGTCAAATGTATAAATTTTTCTTACTTGCACATAATCTTGATATGTATTTAATTTAAATATGGTTTGAAGATGTCTTTATAGATAGATACCACTGATAAATAGACAAACAATTGCTCAACTTCAAATAAAGTAAACATGTGTTATTTTGATAAGATGTTTTCTCAAAACTTAATGGGCAATTGAATGAAAACTTCACGGGTTTTTCAGATATTAAATACAGTGATAAATCCAGCTACTCTTTCACTGAAAATATGAGAGATAATCCTGACAGAAAGACAATTATATATGCAGTTTAGTGTTTAATGTTGTATTTAATTTACGTTGGTGAGAGTTGAGATTCCGGCAAACACAAAGCGTTCCCGTAACATTAGTATAGTGAATATTACAACTTTTCCAGAACTGCTTTTTATAACGTGTCTCTCACTGCAAATGTGTGAGTTGGTAATCCTGATCAGGGGCGCCGCCAGGAATTTTGGGCCCCATGACAAAAAATCAAATTGGGCCCCCTTTGTGCAGTTGTTGTCACCACATCTCTAGGACCTCACTGTCCAATCAATATATTTACATAACTCTAATTAAAGGCTTGCAACTGTCTTGCTTCTTGTAGTTCAATTCTAGTACTAGCACAATATTTACTGCTGGTGATTTGTACATGCATGCAAGTCTAGTATGCAGTTCCCTATTTGAAGCAAGATTAAAAGCAACCATAAAAAATGTGTTGAAGGCTATCTTTTACGGTCTCTAAGTATTTTTATTGTAAAATTTGACAAAATGGAAAATTCTCTTAACAGGATTATTATTAATTACTATTATAATTATTAATGAAAGATTACATCATCCTCTCAAAACAATGAAGCGGCAGATATTTTTTACTTAGCTGCTCATACATGCCAACAAGAAAATAAAGTGGACTTGTAAAATGGAATTTCCACACCAGGGTTATTATAGTGCTAAACGTTTTCCTGCACCGATTAAATGGTAATTAAATGCAGGCTAACACTAGTATGTTGCTAGCTAGCTTATTTCACTATGGACATTAAGCCATCAGGTTATTACCACTCACAGACTCTAGGCCAGTGGTTCTCAACTCTGGCCCGAGAGATCCATTTTCCAGCAGAGTTTATGAGAAGGGGGAGTCTGCAGACCTGGAGCATGCAGTTTTACGCCCCAGGCAGTTTTACGCCCTATGCAGTTTTAGGACCCTGTTGTTCCTTATTTCTCCAGTAGGGGTTCGCTGTTCATTATGAACCACCAGCACAGACCTAACAGATAACTTCGTCGTCTATCACGAGTTAGAGGTATGGTAAATAATCGTTTTTCTTACTGAGAAATGGCCCAACATGCATATTTTTATAACGATTAATTGATATTGTTATGAATTAATTTAAACATCTTAATATATATATATATATATATATATAATATAGATATGTGTGTGTGTAATTTAAACTCAATACAATACAATACAATAAATACTTATTGGCGACCAGGGGCCCGTTCTTCGTACGTCGCTAACTCGGTTAGCTGGATTTGATTGTTGACGATTTGGCATGATCTTGGATTGTTTGGTTCTTCGAAGCTCATCCTAGACTTGCTGTCATAGCAACAGGTCCGTAAGCTTGATCCTGCTCGGGAGCAGGCTTACTTCATGTAAACAGGATTAGATTGCGGCTTTATAAGAGGAGAAGATAGATTAGTCTATCGCAGCCATGTCTTGTCCGTTTTTTCGACAGCAACCTGTTGCGGAAGGTGCAAGAATAATTCGCAGAGCTTTTTGAATTAATCGCGTATTGCGGGATAGACAGGATCCTTTAGCGCAGCGCGATAGCGTCATTGTTGAGAGATACCGATTTTCTCGTGAGGGTGTTATTTACATCATTCATTTGTTGGAACCACACATTACGTGTTCAACACGGAAGAGCCGGGCTTTAACAACAGCACAGACTGTGTGCATTGGCCTGAGATTCTTTGCGAGTGGCACGTTCCTTTACACTATTGGAGATGCAGAGAACTTGGTAAAAAAAGTGCTGTCTGTCGTGACATTCGCAAAGTTTACCTGGCGCTCAAGCAGTTTTTAGGGGTTTTTGTGTTATTTCCAAGCCACTTAAAACCACAGGTTGTAAAGCAGAATTTTTTTGCTATTGCAGGTACATTTATAATTGTTAATGACATGCAATCATGACCATACCAATAAGTATGACTAACAGTATGTGTCCTTCAGGCTTCCCTAACGTGATTGGTGCCATAGATTGCACACACGTCCCCATCAAGGCCCCACCAGGCCCCAATGAGGGGGATTTTGTGAACCGAAAGGGGGTTCACAGTGTAAATGTGCAGGTAAATTACAATTACCATTTATAATATTCCTCTGATTAGTAATCTTTTACTTGAAAAAACAGTAATGAAATCAAAAAGTATGCAGTTGACTGACTAAAATCTCTTAGATGGTGTGTGACTATGTTCCACATCACCAATGTGGAAGCAAAATGGCCAGGATCAGTGCATGACTCAAGAATTTTCAGAGAGTCACATTTATGCACATTATTTGAACGTGGTAAGGGAACATACATTTCAAGCTCACAGTATTATACACAGTATTATGCTGAGCCTAACAGAACTGCATTTTTCCATTATACAGGGGATTTTGACGGGATCCTGCTTGGTGACAGGGGCTATGCCTGCAGGCAGTATTTTATGACGCCCTTCCCTGAGCCAAACCCTGGACCTCAAACCCGCTACAATGCAGCTCTAGCCAGGACAAGGGCACGCATTGAAATTACCTTTGGGCAACTAAAGGGAAGATTTCAGTGTCTGAAAAGTCTGAGGGTTGCACCTGACAGGGCCTGTGACATTATTGTTGCATGTGCCATATTGCATAATATTGCCACCATCAGAAAGGAGAGGACCCCTGTGGTGGAGGTGCAGCCTGATGATGACCTCCAGCCAGTGCACTTGGACCAACCTAGTGGCAGAGCTGCACGGGACAGAATTGTAGAACACCATTTTTGAATTTAATAAAAGACAAGACAAATATGCTTAGTTCCTTGAGTTTTATTGAAAATATTCTTTATAAAGAAAAGCCAGCAAGTCATCTTTTGCATGCAATAAGAGATAGTTATGTTAAGTCAGAAATACTACTATGTGTGAAATAGTGTATTAGCACTTACTCTGAAGGTCCTTTTGAAGCAACTCTATCTCCAGTGCAATTTTTCTCTTTTTCAAGTTGTCGAGTTCTATTTCTCCTCTTAATTTGTCTTTTTTCAACTCAAAATACTCAATTTTCTGTTTAAGATGACGTTTATATAGGGTACGGATGTCCCCCTGTGTAATTTCATGAAAAAAAGGGTCAAAACATGCCTCATGCAACAAAAGTAAAAGTACAACACTGCCCCACCTCTGTATCAGCAGTTCTTTGTGCAGACTGTTCTGGAAGCCTTTCTGTAGGATTTTCTCTAGGTGTGGACTTCTGCAACTCATGTTGCAGACAGAAAGAATAGGTACACAAGTATATACAAATTAGGGTACAGTTATTTATGCACTTACAATCTGAGAGGGTTTCTTCACTGTCCTGTGCAATGGAAATAAATGGGTATTACAAAGTGTTGCACTCTTTCCTTTTGATGTAAAAGTTAAAAAAACACAACTTACTGCATATGCTTCAGCCACCACTTGCTTGGGAACAGGTAAAAGTGTTGGTGTATTATCTAAAACTGCACAAAAGAAGGGGGACATAATGTCATTACAATTAACTACACTGTAGGCAAAATTGTGATTAATAACTGATGGCAACATATTTTATATGAACTAAAAGTTTAGAAGTTTTGACTTTCGCAAACATTTCAAATGACTGTACCAGCCTGGCTTTGGGTCTAAGGAAGAGCTCCCCCCAGGGATGCCCTCCACAATGGGTCGGTTTGAATTCAACCCAAGGGCCAGCTCTTCTGCTGGGGTATATTGTGGGGGTGCAGGACCACCACCTGTTTTTTTTCTTTCAGCCTTTTTCTTGGTGGCTGTTATAGACAAACACATCATTTAACAGTGGCTTTTAAAAGAGGAAAAAAGTGGCTTTTTAAAATAAGGACTGTATAAGAAGTAAAGGCTACCATTTTGTAGAATATTTTTGTACTTCACTTTTACTTGTTCCCATGTTCTAGTGGATCCCGTGGTGGCTCTGACATAAAAGAACAAAGTTTATGAAATAAAAAAAAAATGCACAAATACATACAGTAGAAAGTGATAGAAACATCTAACATGTGGACACCACTTACGCATTGAATTTGTCTGCTACTTTTTGCCAGCCCTCTCTCCTGGCTTTTGCAGACTTTGAGGTGTTCCCTGGTGTTTTAATTAAACTTTCAAATTCGGCATAACCTTCCATTAAAAGCTCTTGTTCTGCTTGGGAGAACAACTGGGCGCGTTCTTTGGCCATGCTGAACAGCCAATAACAGCGTTGCTGATCAATGTTTCTACGATCGATACATATCCCCTTTTAAACAAGCGCAAGAACGCGCAATAATCTCAGATAACTCAATCCAGCGATACTAATCATAAACAGCAGGTGTGTTCGAAGAACCCAATTAGCCGGATCATGATTAGCAGGATGATATCATCTTGGATGTGTCATTTGATCTCGGATGTAATAAGCGACGTACGAAGAACGGGCCCCAGGTCAATGTTGTGTCTGGATCAACCTTAGCTAACCACGTGTATGCCAACTCGATATCTCTTACTCATCTTCATATTTATTTTCTTTATAATTTATTCTCATTTTGTCTCTGTAGTCAATGCGAAATGGCCTTTCCTAGTAAGATAATTTTCTGACCCTGTTAACTTGCATTATATATTATATATAAACCATTTCAGTTTAGCTGCACACGCATTCAAGTTTATTATAAAAAAACAATAATTGAGCACCAACAACCACAAACATGTTCAAACTCAAATTGAAAACATATAATTCCCATATGGATCTTGATTTGTTAAAGAGATGATCCAATATTCTATCGTACATACAATATACCTCTTTGATATTTTCCATTGGATATTTTAACTTAATGATCTGGATTAAAATGTATGTTCACCTAATGTGGGTTTTATCACGTTTGTGGTTGTTAGTGCTCAATAAATATTGTATCTTGTTTTCTTAATACATAGTAGTTGTTAGCTGGCTAATTAGGTATATTGTGTTGTGATATTATTGATCTCATTTGTAATAATACTTGGAAATAATTAAAAAAAGATTAAATAATCATGAAGTTGTATGGTCTTGTTATTTCAAAACGTTTTAGAAAAATAAATCTCTATAAACTTGTATGAATCATACAGCAGGGGCGTAAAACTGCATAATCCCCCTACTGGAGAAATAAGGAACAGCAGGGGCGTAAAACTGCCTGGGGCGCAAAACTGCATGCTCCAGGTCTGCAGACTCCCAATATAGGAGTTTATTCCAAACTCTGATATAAAACACCTGAACAAGCTGATCAGCGTCTTTAGAATAGATGCGTTCAACTTAATGCGACGCTGCGCAAATCTATCATCGTTTGACATTAAGTATTGCAAAAGAGATTCAAGTGCAGATTGCGTGGTACACAATTTAATGTGATATACCAAACAATCTGCGCTGCCCAACATTAAGTTGAACACGTCTTTTCCTGAAGTCACTGGTTAGAATCTTCAGGTGTTTTGTCAGACTTGGATGGTTACTTTTTAGTCAATGGGGTTTATTTGCTTTGACTGGCAAAAACAAAGATATCATTAATTGTATTATTTTATAAATATATATTATGAATGATGATGGTTTGATAATGTTATATAAGTTTTTACCTATTTTGGGGCCCCTGTCAGTCATGGGCCCTTGGAATTGTCCTAACTTTCCCCCCCTATACAGCGCCCGTGATCCTGATATAATCACAGAGTGAATCAAACACAATTTCTCCCATTTTTCTGTACACAAGGTTATACACTCCACAATTACCGAAGTGATTCACTAAACCCCCGACGATAGACTTCAGACACCAGTAAACTTCAGTCTTTATATGAGTTTTCAATAGAGGGAAGATGTTGTCGTATCTTGTACTTGAAAGCGTTTAGGTTTATAACTTTATTGAACATACTGTAAATATGGCAAAATAATAAAGATTTGTGCAAGATCTTCAGCTGACACTGTGTATATATATCACTCTCTCTTAACAATGCATTACACAACAAAACACACCCCCACTGACCTCTGCTGGTCTTCTGAGGTATAACAATAACACAACACTACAAATGAATGAATTATGTGGTGACAAAAGAGGATGCATGTTCTCGAGAGACAACATTGTTGTATATCTGTGAATCCAGAAGCAATAATATTCAACAAATGGAGAAGTGATGTCTCTTCATAGACCAAAACGTATTTAATTGTATTATGTTCTGTTTTCTTGTGCTCATTTATGAGAAATATACGTCAAACCAAAATGTATTCAGACATCTTCAACATGTTTCATACGATCACAGTTTATTCGCTATAGTTTAGAAAACAGTAATAAAATATGTCAAGAACTCAGAGTTAAACTGTGTCAGAACTAAACCATGTTGATAATGTCAGGTGACTTTGACAGAAAGGTTTGTGTTAGGTTAGACTCATGTCTCTCACAGGAGTGAGTGGTTGTGCTTCTGTGTTTCACTCCTCTAGTTTTGAGGAGGTAGATGAGATGTGGTGAGAATGGATTCAGGGGATGTAGACCAGTCACACACATCTTGTGTTCCGCCTATGAGGAGCTTGTGGAGGCAGTCGCTCAGTTAAATGTTTCCCCTAGTTTAATGTTGCCCTAGACTGATCCTTCATGAATTCGCTGCTAGACTTTTTATTTGCTCTTTCAGAGGTGTGTGGGGCACTTATGGCCACTTTTCTCTCATTGGCTAGTGAGTTTTTGATTGACAGCTCCCTGACCAGTGGATTAGAGACAGATCTGCATGCAGTTTTCTGTTTAGTTTTTTTATTTAGTTCTTGTACTTAAATCACTTTCTTATTTGATAATAATTAGCAGGGTTGATAACTGTAATGCATCTAGGGTGGGACACATGCTTTCAGGCTTTATCACTCTGTGACAACAAGCCAACGTCGAGTAAATACAGGATTGTTTACGTTCATTTTTATTGACACAAAAAACACTCCAAACATTTTCAGCCTAATTTTCCCCCTCAAGCAAATATCTACTTCAATATTGCTGGTGTTGCTGAACACGGGTGATGCATCAGTTAGAACAAACACTAGCTAGCTATCTGTCTCCTGCCTCAACATCATCCCTGAAGACTCCTGTCCTGTCACCCAAGCCGTGGAGAGTTACCCATACCCATGTGTATGTATCAGCTAGTCAGGTTGGTGCGTGCCAACATATCACATTACTTCTACAGGTGTAACAGGCTAATTTATGGGAGCGGACGGCGATCGGATGGATTCGGACGCCATAAAAAAATCTTGAAACTTTCCACGGATGTATTGCTGTGAATGAACCGGTCAGGCTGACAGGTCATGTAGTCGCTCTATGGCTGTGTTGGTTGTCAATGAGAGGCATCTATGGCTTAACCTCTCTGATATTAAGACATCTGACAGTTTTGACACACCGTCGTCGACAGATTTCAGTTGAGTTGCTATATCATTTTAAACTGATCCAGGTTCTGGTTTTGGAAAACCGGACTCTTAAACCACCAAATTTCCCATAGACTTAACATTGGGAAAAAAAATGACGGCTAATAACTCAAAGTAAGGATGTCGTATAAACTTGTGAATTACCACGTTTGAAGAGTCTGGTAGGCTCTATAAGAACATATATCACAATTTGGTGTCAGTTGCACCCTTGGGGTGTAAGAGCCCCCCAAAATCCCCCCTATACTTATGACGGAGGAGGAAACATGCCAATATAAGGCGTTATAACTGTTCCGTGTTAAATATCTTTGCAGTGCAACCACTCAGAGACAAGGGGGTGGGCTCATTTTACTCAGGCAACCAATCGGTATCTCAGAAACTTAATTAAGTCACGAAGCCACGCCCATAGCAACCATTTATAGCAACCTAGCAACTGCTCCCATAGACTCCCATTATAAAAAGTCCTGATGCATATCTTTGCAGCACAGTGTCGTAGAGACAGGGGGGTGGACTCATTTGACTAAGGCAACCAATCAGTATCCCTGAAACTTCATTAAGCTACGAAGCCACGCCCAAAGCAACAAAAGATGTTAAATTAGCAACCGTTTAGCAATACCTATATCTCTGCATCAGAACATCATAGAGATACAGGGGTTAGTTCGTTTCACTCATGGCTTGGAGTATCATACTAGCAACATGCTAATTATGCTAGCGAACATGCTAATGATGCTTACAACATACTAAGCCCAGTTTTACACACTGGTGTCACATTATTTTTTCATTATGTTAGAAAAAGTTGAACAATAAAACTTTTTCAAACTCTTCGGGACAGGCTTTGTCAAGCCAACATAAAGTTTGTACTCGAACTTTAAAATCTAGTTTAATATATATTATTTTAGTAGTATATTAAATATACTAATAAAGATTATAATAACATTTCAATGAATACAACATCTGAGTGACACAGTCGTGTAGGGATATTTATTGTCCACCAGATGGCGAAGTAGAGCACTGTGTCATAAGCGTCATAGCACTGATGTTACTGAGAACCGTAAACTACAAATAAACAAGTTTTAAGAATCAAGTGCCTAACTTAAGAAAACACTGATCAACATTTTCTGCAAAGCAAAGTTCTGTTTCATCATCTGGTGAGATCTTGACAGATTTCATGTGTTCATCTGTTATTTACACTTGATGTTCATCTAAAGTTGTGTGACTGTTAGTCAGTTGTAGTTGTTGTGTTTTGTTGATCTTTTCTTCAGTGATTCTGCTTGTTATCAGTAAATGTCATCAAGGATCTTCACTTCATTATTCACTCTCATTAATCTTTACTGCGTAACGTAACACAAAAGCAAGATGACTGTTTCACAGGATTATACTGTAATGTTAGTGTTAACAATAAATACAATATTTAGTCAAATCTTTTGAAAACCTGTCAATTTTTTAACAGTGTGGGTGAAGAACAATCGAATGTTGAACAAGTGGCAACAACATGTGGGATACACACTCGTATCTACATTATAATGTGTATTTGTAAATATTTATGTTTTATTAATGTGTGTTCTGAGCCTGTTTAAATTATTACTGTAGGACACTGAGTTTAAAACAGTGCAATACCGCCCTCTGCCATAAGGGGGCGCTTAGGGGTTGTCATGGTGACGTGTGTGTGTTTATCTAAGACGCTGTCAGACGCATCTGAAGAAAGACACAAAGTGTTTCTTGTGTTTATTTCTCATGAAATTTCAGGTTTTTAATCTGCCTACGAGTTCCACAGACGGGACCCGTAACACAAACTCATTGTGTTAACAGAGCCGCTCCAGACATGGGCAGGGGTGAGATGAGACCACCTAAACGTATGTGTTGCCCACCCAATGAGAATTAAAATAATAACACCAATAATTCAGTATTTGTCTATTGACTGGAATCAACGTCACTGTTCACTCACACAGCGGCTTTAGTTTATAACAGAGAAGCTACATGATATGGAGAAAGAAAAATACTGTGCAAAGGATGTTTAGACGCACTGCACACTTGCTTTGAGTTTATTATAAACAACATTTAAAAGTAATTGTAAAGTCTGATTCATTTATTATATCTGGAGTTTTTGCAGTTTATTTATTTTGTGCTGTTAACAAACAGCTATTATTTGGTTGCAATAGGCGACAGTTTAACCTGTTGAGCGTGATGATTGATGATTAATGATGAACACCTGCTGTTAACAAATACAGTGACTGAAGAAAACATGATAAATAACATTAGATGTTAAGATCACTATTATAGTGAACAGTGATCCTTTAGTTAATCTCTTACTCTTAGACTATTGATATATGTTGATGTTAATTTGTTCAGTGTTGCTGTAATAAAAACACAAATAAATCACAATATTACACCTGAAGATAAACTTTCATTACTGGAAAACAAAGATCAAGAGCACAACTAAAGGAAACACTTAACACTATCAGAGTGAATTCTTATTGTTGATGTTTCTTCAGTGATTGTGTTTGTTATCAGCAGTTGTTCATCATTAATCATCAATCATCACTTGTAATGTGAACTCAATTGATTATTTAACTGCATGAATAAATGAACATTTCACACCAGAAAGACTCTGCTTCAGTGTAAGTTTAACACTAATAGGTATGAACTCATTTTTACACCAGAGACTTTACTGTGCAGTGATGGTCCAGTGATGGGGATTGTTCTGAGCCCACTTTACAGGCTTCTGTTTATGTCCAGTTTACATAACCACTTTATTAATGAGTAAAACATCAGTAAAATCAAACACACACAATTACTATATAAAGGACTATAATCAACAATAATTATTTCTGTTTTAATCTTTTAATCTTCAGTTATGAATGCGTGTTTTCTATATTTTTAACATCCTAAATCATTTAAATCCTGCACGTATTGCAGTCATATATTTCAGTGTTAGTTGAATTCTAACAAAAGCAAACCTTAAGAAAGTCTGAGATCATGATAATAATTAATAATTGAATAAAAAATATCCGGGTTATTTCATAACACATTATTTTCATACTTTTTCTAAAATTTACAAACATTAGTTTTGTGTTGCTTAAACTAAATATGAAGTAGTTTTATCTCCAGTTCAAAAATAAAACATCTTTATATGGAATTTAGGAGAAAAGTTGTCAGAATTTTACAGAAATAAATAAAGATTATCATTTACCAAAACACATTCATTAAAAATTGTTTAATTCAAAATAAAGCGTTTGGGGAAATGTTTAAAATTCACAAGCACCACATCAGAAGGAATTTCCTGTGAATATTAAATCATCTTAAAGCTTCTGTTAACGTCAAAATTGTAAAAAAATTAAGATTACATTATTTAAATAAATGTTAATGGAAAACGTTGTGGATTAAATAACACATGAAATGATTTGAATGAAACATTAAGAACACCGCGATCATGCAGAAGACCACAAACTATTTTCAAGCTTTAGGTGTTTATTTGGGATATATTTGTCACCTCACATGATAAGTATAATTGTGTTACGAATATTATCTTTTTATCTAATAAAGGACCCCATTAAAAACATTCACTAATATAATTCTGTTATTCTGTTATTCAATTATTTAGTTATTAAGTCTGCAGATGTTTTTTCCAAATTATGAAGTAAACCAAAGTGTAAACGTCACACTTACGTCACAGCATTAGCTGGAGGAAAAACCAAAGGAAAACTGGAGGCGGCCAATACAAACCAGCACAGAGTCGACTACACAAAATATACAAATATCTTATTGTGTTGTTGAGAGACAGAAGCGATTGATGAGACTCAGAAAAACATCATTCAACAATATGTTTAACATGTTTTATTATTTATTTATGTGTTTGCACAGTTCACTTCAACACAAATATTTTCATTAATCATTTTTTCTATTCAGTGTTTATAAAGAAGCTTTAATTTATATTCATGTTCTCACACAACAAAGTGATTCAAAACAGTTTTTCAAATGTTGATTTACCCTTCACACATGTTACTACTATATATTGTGATACTACTACTGTATGTTGTAAAAGTTTTTATCTAAAAGCATTACATGTTCAGCTGCTACTGTCTACACACCTCACCAAACACAAACACACAAGATTAAACACACAGAATATAAACATTTAACTCACATTGTCACATGTCATTGTCTTAATCTGTAATCATTAGATTGTAGTTTAATAGATTGTCACGCTACTATCACTATAATATCATTAATAACACACATCTTCAAAGCTGAATTATAAGATCAATCAAGAATAACTAAATATATTTGACTGGATATCAAAATAATGAGACTAACTGAAGTTATTATAAACGTTTACATGTAATTGCAAATCCTATAAAACATATATTTCAAAGTTTCTCTCAAGTGATGAAAACACAACGACTGTGTTGTGATCAGTCAGAAGTCTGAACACACTTTTTGTTCCTCTTCATCTTCATCTTCATCTTCATGTTTTGGTGTGAAAACA
The DNA here is from genome assembly GCF_015846415.1 of Triplophysa dalaica. NCBI lineage: Eukaryota > Metazoa > Chordata > Actinopteri > Cypriniformes > Nemacheilidae > Triplophysa > Triplophysa dalaica. The sequence continues at coordinate 26,978,227 of NC_079546.1, read as the reverse complement.
TTTCCATCAGGCTGCACTCTCCAGGTCACTGTTGTGTCATTGTGTACGCCCAAATCTGTCAGTTTCTGCTGAATCTACACAACACAAACAATCATGACACACACTCTTAAGCCCATTGCACAATGAGTCATTAAAAAATAAATATGACCTCACGTTGTGTCAATCACATTTACACACTTCCTCCGATATTTTCGTTCTTCATGAAAAAATTCGGACCGGGTATGATTTTCTGCTTTTTTCACATCCGTCAATCATTTTGAGTGTCTTTTTATAACAAGTCAGAGACACCAGACAAACTAGAGCCAAATATGAACAAACAGATATGGGAACATTCTGTACATACTACAGGAGTCAATGTGGGATGAGATCTGTTTGATTACAGACATTCTTCTAAATATCCTCATTTGTGTTCAGCAGAAAAATTTATAGGTGTGGCTATTGTCTATTATATTTTCTATACAATTTAATTTAATTCATGTTAATATTCATTTATTTTATTGTTTTATTGAATGACAATTGTATACAAAAAAAACTATTTGTTCCATGGCTTCTGTAGTTTAGTGGCATTTAAAGAAACCGTCTGGTACACTGACATCTAGCGGTTGATCTTCCTCAGCTTTCTACAAGTGCTCATGAATCTAACAGAGTTGAACAATCAAATGAAAGAAGACGAGAGTCGCTTTTGACAGAAGTCCAGCTGCAGACCCACAGTTACTCATTTAACACAATCCAGACCAGCAGTCTCAGGACAGAAGGTGTTTTCTGACAAAGTCAAACGCATTGACAGCATGAAGGAGAGCAGAGTCAGTTCTGACCGGTTTTTGTTTATGTTGAGAAAAATTAATATTTATATTAAGGTGTTTATCGCAACTATAATGTGCACGTCTTTAACATGTTATATTTGAAGTTTAAAATCTGTGTAGTATTGTGTTTTATTTCTGCTGACACTCAGCTTTCTTTTTAGATAGACTGTTGCGAAACAAAAGCCGCTAATGTTTGTCGATCTTTATTATTGGTTATCAATTCTTTATTATTTTTATTTCCTCAATGCATAGCTAATTTATTTATGGTTTGTGTGTTTGTAGTACATTACAATTAAGGCACTTAACTGTTAGTTATTCTGTCAGTTTAGACAGTGAATATGTGTGTTATGTATTTTTCAGTTCATCTATTCTAGAGACTGTAACAAATCTCAATAAAATGGAATGAAGGAGGCGGGAACCGGCAAACATTGAAACATTTAATAAAGTAATATAACAGCCGGCGGCCCCTCACGGACGACCGCCGGCGAACAAAACATGATATAAATAAACTCAAAGTGACTTCAGTCATTAAACTCTGTACTGATGATGAAGAAATGACATAAACATGAAATTTCCCAGATAGCAAATTTTTGCGGCCCAAATCTGGCCCACACCTTACTCCCCATACTTTACTCATCTGGCCCACATATGGCGTGGAATGATGGGACTTGTGCGGTCCACTCCTGTTTGCCAGATTTGGGCTATAATACTATAATACTAATGAAACTCAATACAAATTCTGTCAAACTGGAGCACAGAAAGGTGATGGTTTTGGGATAAATCTGGGCCAGAATTGAAATGAACTGTTGTTTATATTTGGTTCAGTTCTGCTTTATTTGTCTTGATGTTTGACATGTGGCATAGCTTTGGCATGCCTGTGGCCCAAATCTGGCAAACAGGAGCGGGCCGCACAAGTGCCATCATTCCACGCCATATGTGGGCCAGATGAGTAAGTATGGGGAGTAAGGTGTGGGCCAGATTTGGCCCGCAAAAATTTGCTATCTGGGGTAGTTCAAGTGTCGCTTCTAAAATGCGTGCAAAACACTGCATATGTATCACTTTCTTCCTCTTTCCACATCACTCTGGAGTGTGCCTGCGAATGTTAAATGTCGAAGGTAAAATCCAGTCTTGTAAACTACAAAACACTGAAAAGCATTTAAATGTTTCAGGTCATGTCAGTGTGACAAGACAAAAACATGTCCAGACCTTCGCTAGTTCACACTAAAGCATGTGTCTTACTTAAGTGTGTTAAGGTTGTGGTTAAAACCGCCAAAATGTTTGCAAATATTTCAAATGCATCACTTATACACACCAAATAGGCCAGTGGTAAATGAACACTGCTAGGAGTTTATATATGTCCACACTATATGGTGTTAAAGTCACACTGAAACAGTGTTGAAGAGAAAAGAGATAATGAAGTGATTAATGAAGTGATGATTGATCATTAATGATGAACACCTGCTGTTAACAAACACAATCACTGAAGAAAACATGAACAAGAACAGTTGATATTGAGGTCACCATTATGGCGAACAGTGTTTCCTTAGTTAAGATCTAGCGTTGGACTAATTATGTTATTCTTTACTCTTCTTTCTGCTTCATTGTTGTTGTCTTAATGACACTTGAATGATGTTGTAAATAGAGAATATCTACTGATGTTATAACACAGGGTCAAAAGAGAAATTTAAGATCATCAAAACTTATTCAGGCTAATGTGTCTGCTATTTATTATTTTCCAAAATAATCATTGAACTTATTTCAACTTTGCTTTCGCCGTAATACATACACCCATAAACCACAATATTGAAACTGTAGGAAAAACTTGAACTATTGGAAATCAAGGATCAAGAGCCCAACTACTATCAAGGTGAAATCTTATTGTTTCTGTTTTCTTCAGTGATTGTGTTTGCTAACAGCAGGTGTTCATCATTAATGATCAATCATCACTTCATGAATAACTTCATTATCTCATAATCTTCAAAACCATTTCAGTGTTACTTTAACACCCTATAGTGCAGGTATCTCAAACTCAGTTCCTGGAGGGCCGCAGCTCTGCACAGTTTAGCTCCAACCAGCTCAAAACCACAACTGCTTGGAAGTTTCTAGCTATCCTGAAGATGTTGATTAGCTGAATCAGGTGTGTTTGAAAAGGGTTGGAGCTAAACTGTGCAGAGCTGCGGCCCTCCAGGAACTGAGTTTGAGAACCCTGCTATAGTGTGTTCACATATAGACACCATCAGTGTTTATTTAACACTGGACAATTTGCTATCTAAATGAATATTCTCATTCTGTCATTCTGTTTAAATGTTACCTGTCTTAAATCATTAAAAAAATTATCTGCAACTTTTGTAATTTGATGTCTATGTTATTATTCAAAAAGTTAAAGGGATATTTCTCTCAAAACTGGACATTCTGTTATCACTCGTTTACTTTCATGTCATTTCTAACCCAAATGTTCTTTCATGAAATATAGATTGTGTAATATTTCTTGACCATGAGTTTACATTTTTACTGACGCTGATAATAATGGGGAAGGCGTCCAGGGGGCATCCGGAAAAGATGCCCGAGCCACCTCAGCTGGCCCCTCTCGATGTGGAGGAGCAGCGGATCTACACTGAGCTCCTCCCGAGTGACCAGTTTCTCACCCTATCTCTAAGGGATCGCCCGCCACCCTGCGGAGAAAGCTCATTTCGGCCGCCTGTATCCGGGATCTTGTCCTTTCGGTCATGACCCACAGCTCATGACCATAGGTGAGAGTAGGAACGTAGATTGATCGGTAAATCGAGTAAACCTTCTTCACCACGACAGACCGGTACAGCGACCACATTACTGCAGAAGCTGCAACGATCCGTCTGTCAATCTCCCGTTCCATCCTTCCCTCACTCGTGAACAAGACCCCCAGATACTCGAACTCCTCCACTTGTGGCATGAACTCTCCACCTACCTGAAGTGAGCAAGCCACCCTTTTCCAACTGAGAACCATTGCCCTTAGATTTGGAGGTGCTGATTCTCATCCCAGCCGCTTCACACGCGGCTGCAAACCGACCCAGTGCATGCTGAAGGTCCTGGTCTGATGGGGCCAGCATGACGACATCATCCGCAAAGAGCAGAGATGAAATCATGTGGTCACAACGCCCTCCAGCCCCTGGCTGCGCCTAGAAATTCTGTCCATAAAAATTATGAACAGAACCGGCGACAAAGGGCAGCCCTGCTGGAGTCCAACATGCACCGGAAACAAGTCTGACTTACTGCCGGCAATGCGAACCAAGCTCCTGCTCCAGTCGTACAGGGACTGGATAGCCCTTAGCAAAGGGTCGCGAATCCCATACTCCCGGAGCACCCTCCACATGATGCCGCGAGGGACACAGTCGAATACCTTCTCCAAATCCACAAAACACATGTGGATTGGTTGGGCAAACTCCCATGAAGCCTCCAGCACCCTGGAGAGGGTATAGAGCTGGTCCAGTGTTTCCACGACCGGGACGAAAACCAAACTGTTCCTCCTGAATCCGAGGTTCTACCATCGGCCAGATTCTCCTCTCCAGTACCCAGGCATAGACTTTCCCGGGAGGCTGAGAAGTGTGATCCCCGATAGTTGGAGTACACCCTCCGGTCCCCCCTTCTTAAAAACAAAATGCAAAATTTGCATGCGTATGTATGGAAGTCAATGGAATGAAGAGTCAAGTGTGACCGTGTCTTAAGCCAATAACAAACATGTTTGAGTGAGTCTGAAAAACGTCTCGGGTTACTTGGCTGTAACCCTGTTCCCTGAAAAAGCGGGAACGAGATGCTGCGTTTCAAACGGTATGGGAGAACAGTCTTTGTTCAACCGGTTGTGAAGCACGTGTGTCAAACACGCCAAAAACTATTTTTGCTTTAAATAACCTCGGCAGGTGACGTGGCTCATTACACCCGCACCGGCCGGTTATAAATACGCGTGAATGCGGACGCGTCATCAGGTTCCAACTTTGTCTGAAAGGACGTCCGGGCACGCTTACAGTGCGGCATTGAGGCGCAGCATCTCGTTCCCGCTTTTTCAGGGAACAGGGTTACAGCCAAGTAACCCGAGACGTTCCTTATCAAAAGCTACACTCGATGCTGCGTTTCAAACGCTATGGAAACGAGAAAACCAACGCCGCCACACTGGAAGTGTCTGGACCCCCCAGGTTGTGTGATGTGTGTGCACAGTCCGAGAGGAGGCCTCAGATATGACTCTGGGATGTAGACTCCAGGACACGTGATCCGGGAGTGCATGGACATCCAGACTATAAAATCTAACAAATGTGTGCGGAGAGGACCTGCCCGCCGCATCACACACTTGCTGCAAGGGGACACCTCTTGCTAAGGCCATAGAAGATGAAACCCCCCTTGTGGAATGAGGTCTGACTCCTAGAGGTGAAGCTTGAACACCCGCCTCATAGGCCAGAGCAATAGCATCCCTCACCCAATGTGAAATTGTTTGCTTGGTTGCAGCCACCCCTTTGTTGCGGCCCCCATAGCATATAAAAAGTTGCTCTGATTTACGCCACTGGCTAGTGCGGTGGATGTAAGTCTGAAGAGCACGTACTGGACACAGTAGGTGTAATCTTCCTGCTCCGACGTCGTGAACGGCGGAGGGCAAAAGGCCTCAAGAATAACCGGATCCACGGTGGAGAACGGAACATTAGGAAGATAACTCGGGTGAGGATGCAGAATAGCTTTGACCATCCCGGGGCAAAATTTAAACAGGACGGCGAGGTCGAGCGCCTGCAAATCTCCGATTCTCTTAAGAGAGATGATTGACATTAGAAAAACCATTTTAAACGGTCAGAAGGCTGACAGGCGCTGATTCCTTAGGTTCGAAGGGGGCACTAACTAGACTCTCGAGCACTGTCGCTAAATCCCATGGACGGTCCTTCTAGAAGGAGGCATCAGTCACCTCGCTCCTTGAATAAAGCGGACAACTAAAGGGTGCTTTCCCACAGTAACCCCTTCAATCAGGGCGTGGCAGGCCAAAATGGCGGCCACGTAAACCCTTAGAGTACCAGGGCTTATCCCTGAGGACAATTTCTTTTGCAGAAATTCCAACACTGAAACTATCTGACAGTGAATTGTGTCTGCATGGTGCGCAGGGCACCATCTCTCAAAAACGCTCCATCTAAGGGCGTAGCACCTTCTAGTGGAGGGAGCCCTAGCACTTAGAATAGTCTCTACTACATCAGGCGGGAGCCCAGTGCCTCTCAGCTGGTGCCCTTCAGGGGCCAGACATGGAGGTTCCAGAGCTCGGGACGAGGATGAAACACTGTCCCCTGTGCCTGAGATAAAAGATCTCTCCTGACTGGGATCGCCCAAGGAGAGCCGTCTAGGAGGGATAATAGGTCCGAGAACCAGATTCTGGTTGGCCAACGGGGAGCTACCAATAAGAGACCCCTTCGCCAGGACCCCTTCGTTGACGGACCTTCGCCAGGACTCCCGGGAGCAGAGCTGTCGGAGGAAATGCGTAAAGACGCAGTCTGGGCCATGTATGGCCCATTGCGTCCAGACCCAGGGGAGCTGGATGACTCAGAGAGAAATAGAGGGGACATTGTGCTGTCTCCTGTGTAGCAAAGAGGTCCACCTCTGCTTCGTAAAATCTTTCCCAGATTTGTTTGACTACTTCCGGGTGGAGTTTCCATTCCCCCGTTTGTCAGAGCTTGTCTGGACAGTAAGTTTGCTCCCACATTCATATGCCCCGGGAATGTGAATTGCTCTGAGGAACAGAAACTTGCCCTCTGCCCAGGGCAGAATCTGCTGGGCCAATTTGTTCAGGGTGGCGCAAACCGCAGTCCGCCCTGGTGATTTATTTACGAGACTACTGAAGTGTTGTACACCCGCACTAGGACATGGTAGCCTCGCAACTGCCGGAGGAATTATTTCAGGGCCCGAAATACAGCCATCATTTCGAGGCAATTGATGTGCCAATCGAGAAGATGACCTCTCCAGATCCCTTGGGCTGGACGGCCATTTAAGACCACACCCCATCCCTGAGGGATGCGTCTGTCGTTAGCATCTTGCGACGACAACACGGACCGAGAGTGGGACCTAAGTCAAAAACCGAGGTCTGAACCACATAGAAAGGGTGCGAAGCCCCTGGCGCGTCACCCTTATATGCCTCTGGGGGTTGGCCCTTGGATGAAACCCCTGGCTCTGAGCCACAACTGAAACGGTCTCATATGCAGGAGGCCCAGAGGTATCACTGTGGAAGCCGCCGGCATGAGACCTAGAACTCTCTGAAAGTAATGATTTGTCACTTCTGGCCTACCTGATGCTCCTCATGGTGTTTTTGTACGGACTCGACACGTGCCAGAGACAGTTGTGCCTGCATTTCGGTCGAGTCCCATATGACCCCGAGATACGTTGTATTTTGCGTAGGAGAAAGAACGCTCTTTTTGATGTTGAGTCTCAACCCTAGAGCTTTGAGATGAGCTAGGACGACATCCCGATGTCAAAGCGCTAGCTCTCGAGACTGAGGTAAAATCAGCCAGTCGTCTATGTAATTCAAAATGCGGAAGCCCCGGAGTAGCAAAGGAGCCAGAGCAGCATCCATGCATTTTGTGTATGTGCTGGGTGACAAGGCTAGGCCGAATGGAAGAACCCGATACTGGTAAGCTTCGCCCCTGAAAGCGAACCTCAGGAATCTTCTGTGTTGTGGCAAGATCTCTATGTGAAAATATGCCGTCCTTGAGATCGATCGTCACGAACCAGTCGTGACAATGAATTTGAGACACAATCATCTTCATTGTCAACATTTTGAACTTGAGTGTCTCAAGTACCGTTCAATCCGCGAAGATCTAGAATTGGACGCAACCCCCCATCATTCTTGGGGACTAGAAAATACCGGCTGTAATAGCCTGACTCTCTTTCTGATAGGGGAACATGTTCTATGGCCCCTTTGTCCAGCAGAGCTTGTAATTCTGTGTCAACAGATTCACTCGGCTCCGGTTCCACGGAAGTGGAGGCCAAGCCGTTGAAACACGGAGGGCAATATGCAAATTGAATTCTGTAGCCTTTGGTTACAGTTCTTTCTACCCATGGAGAGATACCTGGCAGTAGTTTCCACGCTCACAGATTCTCTGAAAGGGGTATCAATGTTGACACTTCGTCCTGTTGGGGGGATGCCAGACATTTGGTGCCCTGCAGTGTGGCAGGAGACGACCGAATATTTTAGCATTTTTGAGACCGCTAATCCCCGAAAAGCTGGTAACTGCGGGGATTGCAAAGCGGCCCTGTGAGGGTACCGAAGAGGAGCCTCTAGTTTCTCTTGAAACTTTGGCACCCCCTCCCGGGGGGGAACCCCCACAGTCCCGGGCACACATGTCTCAGGATTTCTTCTTTTTAGAAGAGATAAAGCGCCTCAGGTCCGGCCCTCCCGAGGTGGCCTGAGGGCACGGTGGGCCGCTCCCCTGCCTCTGCGAGGGGGGGCGCCACTCGCCACACTCTCCCTGAGGACCTCACACCTCAGGTAGACAGGACCCACCCGAGACTGTGTGCCTGGCCGGGACTGGGGAAATGATCCTGAGTGGGTGGCCGACACTCCAGACACTTGAGCACGGCGGGGTAGATATTTGACGAAAGCCTCCTCATGTCACCTTGCCTCCCGGAACCTGGTGACAAACGGTATTAACCGCATCTATTAACCGCTGCCTGAAAAGCCTTTCCCACCAGCGCAGATGTAACTCTGCAAGGCTTGGCGGGAAGAGAAGGCTTTTTCAGGGATGACGATGTCCCAGGGGAGAGATAGCTAGCCAGCGTCTCTTCCACCCTGGGCATCACAGTGTATCTCCGTGTCTTCGCACCAACGATGGTCGAATAAATCGACGTCGATGGCACAAAAACACGGGAGGAGTGAGGTTTCTGCCATGAGCGAGATAGCTCGCCGTGGAGATCCTCAAAGAAAGGGAGAGCCCGATTCTGGGGCTCCTCCCTCCGGCCACCCGACAGATATCTGTGGTCAAGCTTTGAATCCTTTGAATCCTCTTGTTCCTGTGGCCAGTCGAGGTGGAGCCTGTCAACTGCCTTGGTTACCGCCCCGATTAGATCCTCAAACGCTTTAGAATCGCGAGGGGAACGCTCGGGGCGGTGCTATCTAACCCCGCAGAAACAAGAGAAGCCTTGTCCTCCGCTAGGCTCAGAAGAAGTGCCGTGGCACGCTCCAGAAGCAGACGCGATGACATCGCGGTTCGCCGAATGCACGGGAGATGCAGACGGATCCGCCTTCCGTGCCTCAGCAAGCTCAACCGCGAGCCCCAGGATGAGGAAGAGGCGGCTCGGTTTCCTTTAAAAAAGGCGAGCCGAGCACACAGAACTCTGAAATCAAAGATATCACAGAGGTCACACTCTCCCTCAAGTCCCTGGGTGGCATGGTCAGCCCCCAAGCATTCAAAGCAAAACTCATGCTTATCGAAATCGGAGAGCATCCTCTCACAGGGAGGAACACATCTCCGATCCGAGTCAGTCATTGTTTTGTTAAATGTTCCTGTTATTCTTTCACTAGGCTAAGTAACTAAGCGAGCGCTTGGTCACAAATGTAAGAATCTAGGTAATATCTAATTTGTTTAACGTGAAAACAACAAAGAGGGATACTTCTCCCTCACAACACACGCACACACAAAGCGGTCCTTGAAGACAAAAGAACCTGATGACGCGTCCGCATTCACGCGTATTTATAACCGGCAGGTGCGGGTATAATAAGCCACGTCACCTGCCGAAATAATTTTTCCCGTATTTGACACACGTGCTTCACAACCGGTCGAACAAAGACTGTTCTCCCCATAGCGTTTGAAACGCAGCATCGAGTGTAGCTTTTGATAGGGAACTCGATTATCTGTGTGTCAGCTCAATATGTTGTTGTAGGACACACTTTCAACACAAATAGTTGAATACTCACCGACTGTAAGATGGTCTTCATCACTGCAGGATCATTGACATTCTGACCAGATTTCACCTCAAATCTCACAATCTGCTTCTTGGTCTGTGCTGGAAGATTAAAAGCTGTATTCTTTTCAACTCATATAAAGTGTGAAGAAGACAACATCACAACAGTTACACAAATCTTCAGTCAATGTTTCTAACGCAAGAGATGCATGTGTTTAATACAAATGGAACTAATCATTTGTCAACTTCTCGTATTGTTATAATAGCAGATGTTCTTTAGGATACACTAAAGAAAAATGAATAAATAATAATACTTAATTCATCATATTGTCTCCCGAGTGTTTCTGGTGGAATTTCCACTAGCCAAAAATAACAGATTAAGAAAATCTGAGCTCATTAATAAATCTTTATTATGAATTGTTTAGGTTTAAATTATCTTTCTTTACTCCTTCATCTTCAAACGTTTTAACCAAAACTACATTTCAGAAGAACAAATCAGATCAATAGTAGAACACTGCCGCATCTGACAGTAAAACAGGATTTTCTTCTCTTGTGTTGACTTGTTGTTCGAGGAGACTTTCTTATTACACTGGGATAGTTACAACAGACAAGTCTCAACACTTATTATTATTTATAAAATTGTCATGATTCCACTATCATGTCATGTTTATTCTTGTTGTTTGAGTGGAGTCATGGCATAACCTATGGTTTTGTGTGAGATTGAGTGATCTTTCTCGTGTCTCGTCATTGTTCCCTACATCTCGTTCCTCGTCAGCCTCTCCTTAGTGCTAATCCCCAGCACCTGTTGCTCGTTATGATCCTGTGTCTGTCTTCCCTATAAAGAGTCCTCATGTTTCATTGTCCTGTGCGCGTTCATTGTAGATGTACCTGGTCCTCGTCTGAACGTTATTCTATGCTTGTCATCTTGTTCCTGTTTCCTCCCTTATAGTAAGTGTTAGTTTAGTGTTTGTTTCAAGTGTTTGTTTTATAGTCTAGTTAGTTAGTGTTCTTGTCCTTGTTAAAGTTTATATTGTTATCCTGTCTTGTTTTACCCCATCGTGGGTCTTTGTTTTGTGTTTCTTTGTTAATAAATTCCCTTGTTTACCCCCACGTCTGAGTCCTGCCTGCAATTGGGTTCTCACGCCATGTCTCAAAGAGAGATTCATGACAGAATGAACGCGCCAAGATTGAACCCAGCAGGCATGGAGGCGAGACGCGCAAGTCAGGCACGTCGCCTGTGTACTGTTCGTCAGGGATACGGCGACGTGCTTGGCTTCGCGGATTGCTTCTTTGAGACTGCAGGGGAGATGGTCCATGATGAGCAGGAACAGATGGTCCTGTTCAATGGCGGCCTCAACCATCCTCTGACGCGGGAGGAGATGCAGATGCTGAGACCGCTGGGCTTCACCGAACTGATCAGGTACGCCATGAATCGGCCGAAGCCCAGGGTCTCAGTCGAGTCCTGCTCTCCTTCTCCGCTGGCCGCCATCCCCGAGGGTCATTCCCTAGAAATCGGGGTCATGGGCCTCTCCCCATCCTCTGCCGCCGCACCAAGCCCGGTCCAGAAGAGACCGTCAAGTCCGGCTGCCCAGCCGCCGTCAAGCCCGGCTGCCCAGCCGCCGTCAAGCCCCGGCTGCCCAGCCGCCGTCAAGTCCGGCTGCCAGCCGCCGTCAAGTCCGGCTGCCAGCCGCCGTCAAGTCCGGCTGCCCAGCCGCCGTCAAGTCCGGCTGCCCAGCCGCCGTCAAGTCCGGCTGCCCAGCCCGCCGTCAAGTCCGGCTGCCCAGCCGCCGTCAAGTCCGGCTGCCCAGCCGCCGTCAAGTCCGGCTGCCCAGCCATGGTCCAGCCCAGCAGTCCTGCAGGGGACAAGAACAGTTCCCCCCAGGACTACCCCTGTCAAGCCTCCTGGGGCTCCGCGCCCTGGCGCGTCCCCAAGGGCTGGAACTTCCCCACCCAGCCCTACCCCTTCTGGACTTCCCACGTTTTCTTGTCTGCCCCCACCCCCCCTCCCCTTGTTTGCTATTTTGTTGTCTCACCCCAACCCATTTGTTATTATTTCTTGTATGCCCCTTGTCATGTTCACCTTGTCTGTCTGGTTTTTGTCTGTTTCCCAGTCAGTCTTGTCTCGTTAGTTACCCCTTGATGAACACCTGGAGGTGCTCATTAAAGGGGGGCTTATGTCATGATTCCACTATCATGTCATGTTTATTCTTGTTGTTTGAGTGGAGTCATGGCATAACCTATGGTTTTGTGTGAGATTGAGTGATCTTTCTCGTGTCTCGTCATTGTTCCTTACATCTCGTTCCTCGTCAGCCTCTCCTTAGTGCTAATCCCCAGCACCTGTTGCTCGTTATGATCCTGTGTCTGTCTTCCCTATAAAGAGTCCTCATGTTTCATTGTCCTGTGCGCGTTCATTGTAGATGTACCTGGTCCTCGTCTGAACGTTATTCTATGCTTGTCATCTTGTTCCTGTTTCCTCCCTTATAGTAAGTGTTAGTTTAGTGTTTGTTTCAAGTGTTTGTTTTATAGTCTAGTTATTTAGTGTTCTTGTCCTTGTTAAAGTTTATATTGTTATCATGTCTTGTTTACCCCATCGTGGGTCTTTGTTTTGTGTTTCTTTGTTAATAAATTCCCTTGTTTACCCCCACGTCTGAGTCCTGCCTGCAATTGGGTTCTCACTGCCAGTCTCAAAGAGAGATTCATGACATAAATGTCAGTTTCCTGGTCTTTGATTCTGATTGGCTGAGCCCAGTTCTAACCTGTTATAAAATACCCCGATTTATAATTGCTGACATGCACTACATAGCTTAAAATATCATTTTATTTACTTTTATTTATAAAACCTTGATAAACATATGATTCACCGTTTTATAAAAGCAATAAACCGTGTGAAGCAGTGGGTTACAGTTTCATTTTAAAACAGCTAATGTGGTTTTAATGATTTTGCTTCATGTCGTACAACAACTTCCTTAGCTGTTATAAAAATACACTGTAACCCACTGCTTCATACGACTTAATGGCTTTATTAAACCCTGATTGTTTTACATCAGTTTTTTTTCACTGTCCCTGATGTTTAATACAAAATGGAAATAAATATTTTCAACAGTACATATGTGGTCAGACTATTTATTTTGACTATCAACAGCTATTTTTTTCTAAAGTCTCTTCTCTCATTCTGTGTATTTAAGATGTTTGTGTTTTGAGTTAGTTTAGTATCACACCACAAAAACTTACGTGTCTTGCAGATAATGAAAAGTATTTGAACACAGTTGATCATCTATAAGACCATCATGATGTATAACACCACAAGGCTGTTCAAGTTCCTCAAGTCAGGTTGTCCATTCATCCAGTAATGGAGGACACGTCCACAACATTTATTTCATCTGACCCAACTTTCCATGAGTCTCTGAACAGACCAATCCATGATTCACTAATGTCTGTCATTGACATCTTCTGCGTCACACTTGATCCTCAGTTTGAATGTGAATGACGGCCAGATCTGTGTAATGTTGTCTGCAGTAACTCTGAGCTTCATGCCAGCTCATTGGGATATTAACAAAAACAAACCCTGTCAGCTTGTGTTTCATTCTCTGGAGAAAGAAGAGATGAAAAACACCATTAGAGAACAACTTCAAAGAAATAACATTTTCATGTGAGTTAATTTCCTTTTTTACTATTCATTTTCATCTCATAGTTTAGACACACAGACACCAAAATCAGTTTATGCATCTCAACACTGGTGAAGATCTACAAACTATTCACGTCAACGGATCAACACTCAACATCAATAAACAAGATGGACAATTGAATTGATCTTTTTTGATTATTTGATAATTAGCTATTAAGAACTTTGTTTGGTAAGACCGGTTCTTATCTCACAGAGCACGCTGCTTAACTTCTGGTCCAGACCTTTGTGATCTCTAGACTGGACTAATGCAATGCTCGTCTTCCTGGTCTTCCTGGGGTCTGTTTCATAAAACAAGATATAAGAAAATAAGACAGGCTGAGTTGAGTTTGTCAGATTTATTGTAAGTGGATTCGGTTTCATAGAGCAAACTTGAAATAGTTCAAACTCAGTTACTATAGCAACTAAAAGTGGGAACAAACCAGGGACCAGATTCACAAGAGCTCTGTTAACACTGAGCCATGATGCAGAGCAAAACCTCCAGTGTTAAATTAACACTTTGGGTGTTTATATAATTCTCACTCAGAGTGTTAAAAAGTAACACTACAGTAGAGTTTAAGTTAATGAGATAATGAATGTGATTAATGAAGTGATGATTAATGATGAACACCTGCTGATAACAAACACAATCACTGAAGAAAACATGAAAAATAACAAGTCATCATAATAGTGTTTAGTGCTTCCTTTAGTTATGCTATGATCATTGTTAATTATTTACTTTATTTTTGGTTAGATGTCACAGTGTCTTAATAATGCACATTTATAAAAGGAAAACAAAGATAAATATTATTGACCACTTACTTAAGGTATTTGATACAGTTATGACTTTCTTAAGCTGAATGTAGGTGTGTTTTATAGTTTTCATACTTTATTTTGAGTTCCTGACTCTGATTTACAGCAGTGATATATTTTATAGTGAACGAACACTCTATATAGATTAAAAAACAACTGTTAGACATGAAGAATCAGTGTATGAATCTCAACAATGGTGACGGTTAACAAAAGAAAGCTAAATGCTGCAATCCAGAATTAGTTTAAGAATCTGCTCATGAGCAGACGGGGGGAACCGGAACGCGAGGGGGTGTGTGGTGCGCTGCTCTTGTAAAAATTTCCAGGGTCACTTATTAGTCCTTGCCTCATAGACAATACACAGTAGCATCCACTAAATGCATATATAGCACCCACCATGGTGCGTGTTTGCGGTTTAATAAAAAAGTGAATATTGTCGGATTAAAACACAGCTGACATCAGTTACATGCTTTAATGGTAAAACTGTAACAATTCGCGTGAATCCACAAGCATTTTGCCAATAAGCCCCGTTACTTATGTCACGTTAACTGCGCGTAAGCATCGCATCATAAATAGACTCGGCGCCAAAATGACCACAGCACTGCTGCTTCCACGTGCAGTATGAATGTTCTAACCTGTTCTAATATGTTTCATTTTCTCTGATTTCTGTTAGAAAATTAGCAGGCGCTGATAACGCGCAGGGTAACATCTCTCGCGCCTTAGTTAAATAACATTATTTAACCTCGTTTTAGCAATGCCAGGCCCAAAAGTGTCAGGGAAATGTTAAATAGTGAGGCTAAAGGAAATGCTCAATGACTAAGCTAATCGAATAGCAAATCGGAAAAGGAAAGGCAGCACGGTACGACAGCGCTTTAGTTTCAAGTTAAAAAAATTAAAAAATCCACGATTTTGAGAATAAAGTGGAAATGTTACTAGAATGTGACTTTATCATTCGCCTATTAATATTTTAATTTAAAAAATGAGTTAAAAACAAATGGATTAATGCCTATTTTTTATTGTAGAATTAGTTTTTATACAATTAAATGCTTTTTTACTTTACACACGACTCTTCTGGTCCTCCATAGTGTTCAGCCCAGACAAAAAATGTCAAAACATTTTCTTTACAACAGAAATGGTGGTGCGATTAAACATCTTGTTTTTATGAATCAAGAGTTGAACTATAGCAGTTGAGAAGGACATTTTTTGTGTTATTTTTGAAGAATTTTTGGAGTCTGATGAAATCAGTATCAATATGTGTTTCAATACTGCAAAAATACTAGTCTTCGTTGCCTGTACGATTTTGCGAGCCTATTCTTTAATACTGTGTGGGTTATTTACAGCCTGTTGGGTGGACGGACGTTCTACCCAAAGAGAAAACGGCTCACACACACGTTGCAAACTATTTCCAGGAAACGTGTTGTTTCAAAACGTTGCGCAACGGTTTGAACTTGAAGATGCCCCAGTTCTAGCTGGTTCTTGAATCTGATTGGCTGAGAGCCATGCGACATTCCTCCAGTATCACCACTGGAAATACTTCACTAACTGTGTTTATCACTCCGCCACTAAACTAACTCTCAACTGCAACCCTATGAAGAAACTGGACAGCTAGCTAACAACAAATACACATGCAAATAATACAAAATAAGAGTAAATAAACTCACAGGCAGACTATATCTTTCTCCAAAGCAAAGATTGTTTGTGTGCTGAACTGAAATTGATGCTGCAGGTCGATCGAGATCTAAATCAACACTGTGCAGTGTACATGTATGGAATAACAGAGTTCAATACTGGTAAATGGGCACTAGGTGGCAGCATAACACCAGATAATGGACGTAATACACATTTATAAAAGAGAAACTGTTGACAGTGTCTCTCAGCAATTTATTCACAGTGCTCACGGTTTAAAAATGACATCATGGGCTCAAGGGTCTCCATCAAGTGCTTTAGAGAACAGAAACTGTCACGTCAACTTGCAACACTACACAAGCGCATGATTTGGCTTTTAAAAGTCTCTCTCTATCATTTCAACAACACTTTTCTAAGTGACTTTTATGAAACCAACCTCTGCATGGGTTATTAAACCACTTCAATTAAATCAAAACACAGTATTTCTGTGTGTCTTCCAGAAGTCCAAAACATCACCCTTAATCTCTCTCCACTAGTCGTAGGACACATCAGGTTTAAGTCACTAATGCTCATTCTCTTCACTGCTGGAATGATCTTTCAAAGTCAGGCCCGTTAACCATCTCTCACAACATTCAAAAACAATTGAATTTTTATTTCTGTGAATATTTGACTTCATTGTTTGCTAATCTTGTAAATTCAAATCTTTCAAATTAGAGCGTCTGATAAATGCATTCAGCTCAATGAGGGGATTAACTCATATTACGTAGTTGAATTAAATGCAGTCACAATACATTAACTACTTAAACTATTCATGTGATTGACATGTGTTTGTCTTATTTCTTACCTATGAAGCAGATAAAGCGACGTTCAGTAGAGCAGCCTGCATCATGCCATCCACTAGATGATATAATGACACATTCCTCTTTTCCATCAGCGTTGTTTGGTTCACTTCCAGCCCATCCGGAGAATGAAATGTCTTCATTTTGATATGACCACCGCCAGCTTGAAATGTCATTGTAGAGTCCAATCCAGACGGCTGAAGTCAATGCTGGTTGAACTGCTCTCTGTACATTCGTCAAGTCTTCATTGTTCTGAACGGTGACCAGATCAAAGTGATGCTGTCTGCAGTAAACCTGTGCCTCATTCCAAGTCATCTTCTCCAGTATCAGAACATATTCACATGAGATACTCTGAATGAACAGACAGAGTACTGTTGTGAGAGAGAGAGAGAGAGAGAGAGAGAGAGAGAGAGAGAGAGAGAGAGAGAGAGAGAGAGAGGGGGGGGGGAGAGAGTGAGAGAGAAAGAGAGAGAGAGAGAGAGAGAGAGAGGGGAGAGAGTGAGAGAGAGAGATAGAGGAGATAGAGAGTGAGATAGAGAAATAGAGAGAGTGAGAGAGATAATATAATCGTAGGTAAATGTTGATGAGAACAGTGTTGTGCTGCTGAATGTGTGATAGTAGAGAGTGAGTTTCAGCTGTTTTGGAGACAAACATATACAATAAAGATCTTCTAAATGAATTACACACATAAACATTGAAACAGTTTATAATTTAAGACTCAGTTTATGAACCTCAACAATGAAAGAATAAACTGAGAAGCTTCACGCTGCAATGCATGCTAGGAGTCATGAATGAGTTTTGAACTATGATGTTAGCCAGCATGCCTTGCAGCGCGAAGTTTTCGTTCAAATGATTGTCACAATTGTTGAGTTTAATATGCTGATTATTGATGTATTTGTGTGTAAACCATTTCTTGTAAAATATGTGAATAATTCATTTAAAAACCTTTAAAATATCTGCACATCTCAAACCAGCAGAATCTCACTCTCTACTATCACACAAACTGACAGTTTTCTTATCAACATTTACCAATTATAATATTATCATCCAAGACTCCTTTGATATAACTTGATGTAAACAAATGTGCTCTACAATAGTGAACACACAGTTACAGCAGCCAGAGGAAGAGAAGTCAAACACTGTAGAGTCAAGAGCTCAACTAAAGCAAACACTCATCATCATAATGATGACTTCAAATGACAAACCAGTCACATCTAAACCTCTAAGATCACAGTTTGAGAACACAGTGAGTTTGATGTGAGGTTACAGTTTGACCTCATCGTGAGCTTTCTGTAAACTCATGGTGACATCACTGTGACATCATCGTGTTGACTGGGTAATCAGGGAAGAAATAACAGTGCGGTAAAGTACACTTAGACCTTATCTGCCAGTCATTTATTGGCAGACAAATATGCTTTGAGGAAACAGTTCAGGACAATCATATTAAATAATGAGAGCCAACAGTCCATCTAAAATAACACTGGTCACACTAATGTTGACTTACATATTTAACCTCAATAAGATCTTTTGCTGATGTATGATCAGTAACTATCTGTTAACAGTGTTGACAATATACTACTGTAGAAACAGCAGGTAAGAGCTAACAGTGTAAACCACTGAGTCAAGAGAGGTGATGGGAAGACTCAGCTGAAACACAAGATAATTATCATAAGGAGTTTTATTAAGTCATATGAAGAGGTTTGAGGTCACAATTCATAAGTTATAATTTGAATAAAATAATTAAAAAGGAATCACATAACTGTACATCCAGACTTCTAGATACACATTTGCTCAAACTGACTATGAACAAAACATCTGCTGTAACACAAAACCAGCACAAGGTTTAACACACTGACACCCTCCTCCTCTCTGGAGTGACTATAAGAGAGACTGACTCTAATAGACCAGATTCACCAGGTGAAGCACCAGAGCAGATCATTCTACCATCAGATACAATCCAAAAAGAGAAGAAAACATTACATAGATTGAAATCAGGAAGAATAAAGCATGTTTTAAAGCAATATAGTCAATATAGCAGCCCCAATCTGTGGAATAATGGTTCAGGAGAAGCGAAAAAGTCATCACAAGTCTGCTGTAGTGCATGAGTCTGCTATTTACCCTGTTACCTCGTTTTAACTGTTGAACTGGACTGTTGCCTGTTGCTAGTTAAGTTTATTTGAGCTTGTTTATTGAATCACTCTTTGACTGATAGTTTGAGCTTGTTTATTTAATCAATCGTTGACTGATAGTTTGAGCTTGTTTATTGAATCACTCTTTGACTGATAGTTTGAGCTTGTTTATTTAATCACTCTTTGACTGATAGTTTGAGCTTGTTTATTTAATTAATCGTTGACTGATTGCTAAGTTGTTAGTGTTTTTGTGCGTTGGTACTGAAGTGAAGGTGCTGTTAGCCGCTCGTTATGGCTTGACATTATAAGTTTGCGCTTAAAAGCACTGAGCTAGTTGATGATTGTTCGATCCGTGGCCCATTCAAGTAATTTCAGACTTTATTTTACTAATCGAGAAGGTGTGTTCCAGGTGTATTCTGTTCACGCTAATCTCATCACATACTTAAGCAGTGCCTCTGCGCTGGTGCGATAAGCCTCAGTGGTAGCGTCAGCCATCGTGTTCAGCCTCCTCGTGTGAAGACCGACAAGTGTAAAGATCTGCGACTCTACCTGCGCTACTCCCCAGAGCAAAGACACCGGCAAAGCACATCAGTATATTTAACGTATCTTTGCTTTCATTTAATGCTGTACTAACATTTGTTTCAAGTTTATTCCTGTACTCCTCCGTAGGCAGCGTTCTCACCCAAGACGCAAGGCACGACACACACGCTCTCAAGCGCGTCCCATTCACATCTACCCTTTTACACCTCTGTCTCTCTCTATGTTTCTCTGGAACTGCCAGTCAGCTGTTAACAAGACTGACTTCATCAATGCGTTTGCCAGCCAGTCTGACATTCACATTCTTGGTCTTACTGAGACATGGATTCGTCCTGAAGACTCTGCCACAACCGCTGCTCTCTCCACAAACTACTCCTTCTCTCACTCTCCCCGCCAAACCAGAAGAGGAGGGGGCACAGGTTTGATTATCAACAATGAATGGAAATATTCCACACTATCTTCCCTATTCAACAACTATTCATTTGAATACCATGCTGTTATTATCACATTTCCCACTCAGCTCAGCGTTGTTGTAGTTTACCGTCCCCCAGGTCCTCTTCATGACTTCATTGAAGAGTTAGTTGTGCTGCTCTCATCATTCCCAGAGGATGCCGGCCGTCTTTTAGTCTTTGGGTTTCAACATCCACCTGGAGAAACCCTATGCTTCTGACTTCCACACCCTCACCGCCTCGTTCGACTTCACGCGCCTCGTCACAGTATGTACTCACAGATCAGAAAACCAGCTGATTCACATCTACGTCTGTAACTGCACCACAGATAACATTCAAGTCACACCTCTTCACACCTCGGACAACTTCTTCATCACTTTCAACACGCTCCTTCCTACATGCACTACACTAACACCACCACCCATTTACTTTAAACGGAACCTTCACTCTCTCTCCCCAGCATACTATCTGCTAGAGTGACATCCTCTCTTCCCCAACTTTGCATCTCTAGATGCTGACACTGACACATTATGCTCAACACTTACATCCTGTCTAGATAACCTTTGTCCACTGTCCTCCAGACCAGCTCGTGCCACCCCCTCCTGCCACTGGCTGTCTGACATCATCCGTGAACAACAGAGTAAACTCAGGGCTGGTGAAAGGAGATGGCGCTAGACCAATAATCCTGCTGACCTAGGGGACTAACAGTCACTACTCTCCTCCTTCTCTGATTGTGTTTCACATGTATCACTCTTCTGTGCCCCCCCCTCCCCCTCCCACTTCATCTTTGACTGCGGAAGACTTCGCTGTATTTTCACTGAGAAAACATCATCCATCAGCAAACAATTTTCGGTACCTCCAGACCGTTGGTACA